>NC_064627.1:401956768-402265768 GCF_023864275.1 Schistocerca cancellata
CGATGTTTAGAACACATCCGTAATTGTTTAAATTGACAAGAAATGGAACAAAGATGGTCTTAAAAACCGCAAACCCGTTTTTTATAAATGGCGCACAAGACTCTTACCAAAAAACTTACAACAGTCTAGAAGAAAATATTGAGATTTTATTCTGTGCAGGCGATAAAGGGGTAAGTGGTTATCTGACAATTGTTCATTGCAATTTTGACCTGGATATACAAATTTCTACCAACTCGAACCTCAAAACTAGGGAAAAAAAATAAAATGAAAATTTTAAAAAATCGAATTTATACGCATCACCTTGTTATAGAACATTTACAACAGAACTGCACCATCAATTATTTTAGTCTACAGTGAGGCAAATCCGAACTGTTTCAAAGTGTTCACCAGACAATATAATAATTCGTCATTCTCAGGAAAATTGTCAAAACTACTAAACTGGCATGAGGAAGAAATATGAACTACTGAATCTTTTCTGCATCAAATAGTTTGTATATGAGACTTTTTTATTTATTCTTTTATTTTTTTAGCAGGCGAACCTAAAAAAAAGGAATGAATAACATAGTAAGTGACAGAGAGTGATCCTGTCTGAAAATTGTTTACAGTGACAACAAAATGAGTTACATTAGGGCCATGTTCTCATTCTAATGAGCAAAAAAAAGGGTAGTTTGGAATTTTCTGAGACAGTGAAAAGACATACAAAGGATGTGTTTGGGGATTATGATTGATCATATTTTGAACTTATTTTAGATTTTCAATACTAAAAAGAACAAAATGGCGCCCTTAATTATGGTTTGATCAAGGGCCAGCGAGCCTGAATTACGCAGACTGCGTCCTGTGTAGCCCCTCAGGAGTTATCTGAAATCAAAAATGGATAGCACCAGTCGACACTACATTAAATTTATGGGCACCTATACCTAACCGCAGTGAAATAACCTTAAATTTACCAACATGGTGCTAACTCGAACTCTCATTTCGATTTTTGTTTTTTATTCACTCTTTACAGCTCTACAAAAAAGTTAGTACTTACAAATTTCATATATTATAGGTAAAAGCTCCCAAGAAAAGTGTTTACTTTTCGGGGTTCAAAGGTAGAAGTTAACAAAAAAAAAATGGCTCTGAGCACTATGGGACTTAACATCTGAGGTCATCAGTCCCCTAGAACTTAGAACTACTTAAACCTAACTAACCTAAGGACATCACACACATCCATGCCCGAGGCAGTAGAAGTTAACAGGTTGAACAGTTTTTATTTTATAGTGCAGGGAGTTTTGAAAAATCGTTCATCAAGAAAAACATGATAAAGCTTATGGAAAACTTTTATGTGTATTATTAGTTCAATCTGCATAAAACAACATGTTGTTATATATTTTTGATGTCGTTAAACACAAATCTGAACTTAGATTTTCCAAAATTCATAATGGCTAATCCAAGATGGCAGAGCAAAAATTATGTCTTGACCAATTTTGACCAAAATTTGACCAAAACAAAGTGTTTTCGTCACTTACGTTTAGTCTGCACTCCCAGAACCATGCATCTAACCTTCCTCTAATTCGGGCTGTTTCTGGAGAGCAGTTCCCTCGCTCCTCTTCGCGAGAAAAGCCGATCTGGCTGAGGTGGATATGCTGCGTTCTGCAGCCTGAACGCATTGTTCGTCAGCTTTTTCGGCAAATATGTTTGCATGCATACTGCAATACAAATCATTTTGTGAACGTGCTTCATGGTACGACAAGTTTTCTACGTGAGCGTCTCCGGCTGAGAGTATCCCGTGGGGGCCGCGACACTGCTTCGAACAATGGGCTATAGAAACTTTTGTAACCCAAGGATTAAAAAACCTTCTCGTCCCAACATTCTAGACATATATACCTTTCAGAAATGCAATAAAAAATCGAATTTGCGACCATTTTGAATGAGAACCTGGCCTTAAGTACACTGGATGACATTATTTGTAAAACAGAATAACATACTCAAAAATCAGTCCCAATATGCGTAAAATATACCATGGAATACTTCCAGATGTCAGAAAACAAACAAGACAAAACTGAAAGCTGCAGATAGGAAGATGTGGATGGAAGCGCGGAGAAGTTTGAGTCCAGAGTGGATTATGTGTGGCTGATGAGTATGAGGAGAGATACTCACCTAAAAGAGTGCTGAAAGCTGGCCAGAAGCTATACACGAGCTGGTTCCAATGTCAGTACATATGTCGTTAAACTTCTGGGAGGAAGGAAGATTAGTGTTTAACCTCCCTTCGACATCGAGATCATTAGAGACTGAGCAGACACTCTGAATGAATCAAGAATGGGGGAGAAACTCGGACGCCCCCGTTCAAAGGTACCATCCCGGCATTTGCCTGGAGCGGAAAGGTAAATCAGGATGGTCGGAAGCGGATTTGGACCGTCGTCGTTCCGATTGCGAGTCCAGTGCAATATTTAGAGTTCGGATCCTTCTTGTACAAAGAAGATGAAGAACGTGCATCTATCAACTTTGCTCCGGTAATGCCTAAGAATTCGAGTTACGAGACTGATGTAAAAATTAACAAATCACATTACTGGAAACTTTATAATTTGCGGGTAACCATATACTAGTGGCTGAAAATGAAGGTAATTCACGAAGATCTGCATACAGTTTCAAATAATTCTAACAAAGTACAATTTCAGAAATTAGGAAGGACAACAATAACAGATAAAAAATTTTAAAGAGTAAAAATTTCAATTAATAACAAAATAATAGTACGCATAACGGACTTTATATCTTTGGGGTAGCCATATTTCACAACTTACAGACAAATTGACAAATAGCAGACTTCAACAAAATATAGTAATTTAAATGTAAACGCAAGGAGAAACTTTAGTAAACAAATGGGGCTTACCAAAACCGGCTCTTCTATGTGGTTGTGAATATAGCACTCTTCGCCTATCTGATAGACCCTGAATGAACAGTACACAGATGAGATTCCTTCGTTCTATAAGTGGCTTAACTTGGAGGGACAGAGTGAGAAGTGACTACATAAGAATATAACGGCATATAGAAGAAATAGTACATTATGTGCAAAAGTGCTAATGTAAATGGCATCAGCTAGTAATTATAATCCTAGGAATAGGCTACTACATAAATCGCTTCAGTACTAGTGTCAAGCAACTACAGATTTGCGAACACATCGCCCATGGATTGAACAGATTGTACGAGGTGCATTCAAGTTCTAAGGCCTCCGACTTTTTTTCTCCGGACTGGAAAGAGATAGAAACATGCGCATTGTTTTAAAATGGGGCCGCGTTCATTGTCAATACGTCCCAGAGATGGCAGCGCCGTACGGCAGATGGAATTTTACTGCCAGCAGCGAGAATGAGAACTGTTTTAAATACTTAAAATGGCGACGTTTTCCTTACTTGAACAGTGTGCAATCATTCGTTTTCTGAATTTGCGTGGTGTGAAACCAATTGAAATTCATCAACAGTTGAAGGAGACATGTGGTGATGGAGTTATGGATGTGTCAAAAGTGTGTTCGTGGGTGCGACAGTTTAATGAAGGCAGAACATCGTGTGACAACAAACCGAAACAACCTCGGGCTCGCACAAGCCGGTCTGACGACATGATCGAGAAAGTGGAGAGAATTGTTTTGGGGGACCGCCGAATGACTGTTGAACAGATCGCCTCCAGAGTTGGCATTTCTGTGGGTTCTGTTCACACAATCCTGCATGACGACCTGAAAATGCGAAAAGTGTCATCCAGGTGGGTGCCACGAATGCTGACAGACGACCACATGGCTGCCTGTGTGACATGTTGCCAAGCAATGTTGACGCGCAACGACAGCATGAATGGGACTTTCTTTTCGTCGGTTGTGACAATGGATGAGACGTGGATGCCATTTTTCAATCCAGAAACAAAGCGCCAGTCAGCTCAATGGAAGCACACAGATTCACCGCCACCAAAAAAATTTCGGGTAACCACCAGTGCTGAAAAAATGATGGTGTCAATGTTCTGGGACAGCGAGGGCGTAATCCTTACCCATTGCGTTCCAAAGGGCACTACGGTAACAGGTGCATCCTACGAAAATGTTTTGAAGAACAAATTCCTTCCTGCATTGCAACAAAAACGTCCGGGAAGGGCTGCGCGTGTGCTGTTTCACCTGCACATCTAGCTAACGTTACGCAACAGTTTCTTCGTGATAACAACTTTGAAGTGATTCCTCATGCTCCCTACTCACCTGACCTGGCTCCTAGTGACTTTTGGCTTTTTCCAACAATGAAAGACACTCTCCGTGGCCGCACATTCACCAGCCGTGCTGCTATTTCCTCAGCGAATTTCCAGTGGTCAAAACAGACTCCTAAAGAAGCCTTCGCCGCTGCCATGGAATCATGGCGTCAGCGTTGTGAAAAATGTGTACGTCTGCAGGGCGATTACGTCGAGAAGTAACGCCAGTTTCATCGATTTCGGATGAGTAGTTAATTGGAAAAAAAATCGGAGGCCTTAGAACTTGCACCTCGTATAGTCACAGAACGTAGATACCCGACAGTGATAATGGATAGCGATGATGTTTATGAAGATGGTGCATACCACTGCATGTTATGGAAGCATGTGAAAGAAAACGTTGTATGTAAAGAGTATTCGAGTGTGTTTGGAACTCAGTGCGGTGGAAAGCTGAAACATGTAATTGTGAATGCAGACACTCCGTAACCTTACTGTGATGTGTTATGATCGATCTTTGAAACACAACAAATGACCAATTAATGAACCGTTGCTTCAACTAACATAAGCTAGCCGGATAAAAAATCTGTCATTCTTAGATAGTTTTTTACAAGCATCATTTAATACTGTGTTATTCCGCCCATGAACGTCATAATAGGCTGGATTCGGTTAGGAAATAAGTCCAGAAGGTTGTGCAGGTACGTCACATCCAGGTTAAGCCACGCCCTGAGGATTTGATCGCTCAGTTCCGCCAAATTTCGAGGATGCTGATGTCGGTGTTTTACCTCCCGTTCCAACACCTCCCATATATTTTCTGTGGGTTTCAGATAAGGTGGTTTTGCACGTCAGTCGAGATGTAATACGGTGGGGGAGTGTTCAGAAAACAAGGTACATATTCTTCCAACCCGATGAAATCTGCTGTTGTCGTCTTGACAAATAGGGGTATGCAGATGTTGACTGAAAGACAACACCTTATCATTTAGAATGTTTAAATAAACGTGCTGGTTCGTATTAGTGGTCACCTCTGTGAGCGGGCCCGATTCATGATAAGAAAAATACCCCCAAAGCATTACAGACCTACCTCCGACTTGAAACTGACTCGCACGCATTCATGATGAAATGCTTAATTTGCCCTTCTGTGCACTCGACGACCTGCGTCATTTCAGTATAGGCTAAATTGTGATTCGTCACACTTATATTACGTTCCACCAATCAGCTGTTGTCTGCGTCCGATGATTTCTAGCCCATTAAGACGCGCAGCTTTGTGTGCCTTTATGAGCAACAGTCTCTTGCGAGATGACCGACACCAAATGTTCAGTGTATGCAGTTCTCGTCGCAATGCTCTTAACAGGTGAGTATGGCCTTTCATTCACTGCATACAGCAATTCCTGTCTGCTGTGGAAGCGATTTTGATTGACAAGCCTTCAATAGTACATTTAGTCTCTGATCCCTCCCAATCACGATCTTTTTCAGACCACAATCCTGACGTCGTGTTTCGTGGCCACGTGTGTTACACCACAGCTTGTAGCCACGCTGAACAGTCCGCTGCGAAACACCAAGAAATCCAGCAACTTCACGTACCGTGTGGCCATGGGCATGGCCAAACACTGTAACCCCTTTTTGTCACTCTGTCAGTCCTCAAATTTACCCACATTTATGGGCAGTGTCCGCTTGAATGCCTCACTGATCGCTGCTGCCTTATTCTCACATAGAGGAAGCGCGCGTGCGGCTGAGCACGTTTCTCGATCGCTGTGCCATCTGTAGTAGTAGTAGTAGTAGCTGCTTTATTCATCCGTAGATCTTTTCTTACAAGGATATAGGACATATCAAAGTATTTACAAGTTTAGACCAATTTTAAATAAGCTAATTCGTGTACACATGTATTTACAGACTTCTAGTTAGAGACAATCATTAGATTTACTCCTGGTACAATACTCTTTTTACAAATAACTTATTAAATAATGTATTGCCACACTGTTCACTCATATCTCACTATCAGTCACTGCACACACTATACACACATTGTTTCATAACACTTCACTCACTACACACACACACACACACACACACACACACACACACACTCTTCCCATTTGATGTCCTGAAAAACTGAATCAGCATCCCTCCATAATGAGTGAGAAGTGGAGCTCAGAGAGAGTAAGAGGTGTTAGTATTGTGCTATGCGTAGCTGGGGGGGGGGGGGGGGGGGTGGTAAGTATTTCTAGAAAGGAAAAAAGAAGAAGAAAAACATAAAGTGAAAACTGAAGGTGTTATGTGGAATGTTGAATGTTTTATAATCATTATTATTATTTATTTGAATAACATTTTTTATCAAACCCCTACTCTGTTTTATGTAAGCAATCCTTCAGTGTATAAAATGTATTGCATAACATGTATTTTAGCTGCCTTTTGAAATAAGTGTATTTTTGGAATTTCTTTTATATCTTTTGGTAATTTCCTGTACAGTTTTACTCCTTGGTAGAAAATTCTGTTTTGAGTTTTATGTTTATTTTTTCTTGGTAAATGTAAGTTGACTCTACCCCTTGTTGCATGGTCATGGACAGAGCTGTGTATGCAGTAATTATCAATGTTATTTTTGATGTGTACAACTGACTTGTAAATCTATTCACATGGAGCTCTTAAAATCTCCAGTGTTTTGAACAGATCTTTACAGAAAACAGTGTTCATATTTTGTGCATTTGTTCCCCAAAAAAGAATGCCATAGCTAAGAATTGAGTGTACATATGAATAATATGTAACTAAAAGACACTGCATGTTACACACTGATGATAGGATTCTAAGGGCATAACATGCTGATGACATTCTGTTTGCAAGTACCTTTGTGTGTTCACACCACTTCAACTGAGAATCAATATTAATTCCTAGAAATTTTGCATTTGTTACACAGTCATTAGAGGTACCATGTACATTTAATTTAACATTGTCATTTTTACTCTTCAAACTGAAACTCACGGCATTAGTTTTCTTTATGTTCAATGTCACTTTATTGCTAATTGACCGATCATAAACTTCCTTGGGAGTTTCATTTGCTTTCTCAGCAAGGAGTTCTCTTATTTTCTCAGTGACTATAATATTGCTGTCATCAGCGAAGAGAATTTTTTCATAACTCATTTTTAGCTAAGTTAGAGGCTTTTTCTCAAAACCTACTCGTCAGAACTGAATTGAATTTTGAGATTGGGTTCTTACCGTTCCCAGCTGCCATAAAATGGAGCAGTTTTGTAATGTTTTGCATAGGTAAAGAGACAAAATAAAACCATTTTCTACAATCATAAAATAGACAGCACTTGAACACAACAGTTATGTTTCATTAGACTGCGATCTATTAAATAAACTTTTTCTGATTACATTATGTTTGTCCCGCTTCTGTTGCTAATTTTCAGGAAAGGTACCATCTGGTCGAAACCGTCCAGACACCCCCTACGTAATGCGGAATTGAGCTCTGCACGTGAATGTGGTGTCCCAGGAGGAATGGTCAATATTCAGGCATATGACAGACACGATCGTTCAAAGCAAAGATTCTAGTAAACGTATTCTCTAAAATGCACATCTTAAAAGCTTTCAGTAGAAGAGGTGTGTTTCACAGAGTGAAAGATGAACAAGTGCTGATAGCTCTTCAGGTACACAGTTTAGAACCCATGTTTACTGGACATTTTTTCTTGTTTCGGTCCATACTACCACCACTCAAAGTTTGGAAAACAAAGGCTTCAGAAGAATAGATTTGCTTCACGGTATCGAAGATGAAGTGCTCACAGATCTTAAGATACGCATTTTAGAGCCCATTTCACTAGATCCTTTTGTTTCGAATGATCGTCCCTGTCATACCGCTGAATGTTAACCATTCCTCCTGGGACAACCTGTACGCCACGGAAGTCAGATCCGCTAGTATAAAAGGACTCCAGCACCATTGTGTTGACATTGGAGAAGCAGCAACAGCAGAATGGGTCGGTCAGGAGAGGTCAGTGACTTTCGAACATGCACTACTCACGATGAACCTCCCCATCGCACCCTCCTCAGATTTCGTGGTAAGAGGGCCCAGTGGATAGCCCGTCGAAAAACGAAAAATGAACACAGATCAAGCATGGAAATAGGGAGAAGGTGTACTGAACTGTGACAAAAAAAATCAAAGTAGAAACAGCGAACGGTCTAAATTTAACTACTGCAACATTAAGTAGAAATCTTTAAAGTTAGTACAGCCATTAGACTGTTGTTTATTTACAGTGTTACATTTATGCTTACACAATCATGATTTCGGCTACTGCTTTGTTTCAGCACTGAGTATACCATCTTGACTCAAGACGGTGTACTCAGTGATGAAACAAAACAATCATGATTTCGGCTACTGCTTTGTTTCATCACTGAGTACACCATCTTGACTCAAGATGGTATACTCAGTGATGAAACAGAGCGGTAGCCGACTCAAGATGGTATACTCAGTAGCCGAAATCATGATTGTGTAAGTGTAAATGTAACACTGTAAATAAACAACAGTCTAATGGCGGCACTAACTTTAAAGAAATATATTATGACTGTGGCCCCACATCATGAAAAAATTGAGTAGAACGTAACAGCCAAGGCATGGCTGCTCTGTGGTCTAGCTGCAGTGTAGCTCAGCGTGTTAACCGGCACGGTAGCTCAGCGTGCCCTATATAATAATAAAAAATAAATAAAAATAAAAAATAAAAAAACTGAATGAATGGATCAACAATGAACTTCAACCGGTGTCATGGGACATCCGTCCCGAGCAATTGCAACGAGCAATAATGATCAAAATTAGATTAAAAAAAGCGTGTTCGCTCATAAGTTTGGCTGCCCTGTGCATGAACTGAGTGAATGGATCAGCGATGAACTTGAATGGGTGTCGCCGTGCGGGATTAGCCGAGCGGTCTCAGGCGCTGTGCGGCTGGTCCCGGCGGAGGTTCGAGTCCTCCCTCGGGCATGGGTGGGTGTATGTTTGTCCTTAGGATAATTTAGGTTAAGTAGTGTGTAAGCTTAGGGACTAATGACCTTAGCAGTTAAGTCCCATAAGATTTCACACACATTTGAACATTTTTTGAATGGGTGTCATGGGGCATCCGCCCCGAACAAATGAAACGAACAATACTGAACAAAATGTGATAAAAAAAAGAAAAAAATATGGTCACGGTGTAGAAATGCAAGGCGGCGAGCCTTTAGTACTAAACCCCGTCGTGTCATTTATTATTTTCACAACTTTATGAACTGCTCGTCCGGTCATTGAAATGTTTGTTCTCTTTCTGTAGTCTTGGCTTTTGTCATACAATACACTGGTTATATGATATGAGTCATGAGGTTAGAATAAATTACCGTCGCAAGTAAATGCGATGAATAGTGAGAGCAACCGAGATGCCACATAGGTGTCTCGCAGAAATTAAAACAACAAATAAACGGTTGTGAACAATGTTACAATAAAGGAATTCAAAAGTCAAAACTTCCAAAACGGAACGCAGATTCAAAAACGATAAAACATATGTTTTGACAGAAAGAGAAAGGGTATGATTGTGAAACTATTGCGTTCATTTATTGCATATTGTGTGAGTAATTGTTTTGTTTTCATCATTTCCTTGGGATTGATCACATTCACATTCATACGAGCACCTAAATCCGGCAAGGAGTCATATCTCATTCAGTTGCCAATTGTACAAATCAGGTGCGTCGGTAAGAGATTCCTATCATATGACACACGTACTGTCACTAGTGCCATGTATGACACACCAGTCGTGTTTTAAGGTGGAGGATTCGGTTGACTTGTCGCCTTGTCATCAAACGTTTGCGGTTCCCATTCGAAAGCCACTTCCTTTTGGCTGCTGATGAAGTAGTTGTGCAGAATCCTTTCCTTACACCTCGCTGTTGCAAACGGACGTTACACCATGACACAGACACAAATCTGAGTACACTGAATTAAAAAAAAAATGGCACGAAGGTGCTTTGGACACGACTCGCCCGCTTTGCAGTCTAACACCGTGATCACTGAACCACGAGACAGTCACTGGTGGTCTTCGCTCAATGTTGCAAGTGCTTGTTAAGCTTGGAGCGTTCACTGTTTCTATTTTGCTTTCTTTCTCAGTTCAATACACCTTCTCTCTGTTTGCAAGCTTGATCTGTGTTCAGTTTTTGACGGGCTATCCACTAAATCTGAGGGGGGTTCGATGGGGAGTTTCCATTGTCAGGGCATGTGACTGACAGCAGGCAAATTTCAATGTTTCCAAAGGTCCCCAGGTAGACCGTTGGTGAAAAAAACCCACATAAAATCAGTGGAAGGAATCCTGAGTGATTCGAAAGTGCTACCACAAGTTCAGTTAGCTTAATGACTATGCATAGGGAGTTAAAAAGAATGGGATAAAAAAGTCAAGGACCTGCCCATGTGCTACACATTTCTGAAGTGAATGCTGAACGAGTGTTGTGGTGGTGTAAAGAGGGACACACTGGACGTAGATGACCTGGAACGAATGGAATGGAGTGGTGAATGACCTTACACATTGTGGCAACCCTGTCGAAGGATTTGGGTTTTTCAAGTGCCATCAGTGAAGTATGAAGGGGCTAGTTTCGAAGTATCGAGGTGTTTTTAGTAGTTACGATGTGGTCCCTTTATTGCGCTTAAGAAAAGGCTAAATGTAGAATGATATGGACACGTTTAGCCTTGTGTGGAGCAGGAGAGGAGCAGCTGGGAAAAGTTGATTGTATCAACATGACAATCTGCTCTGTCATAAAGCAACATCTGTGAGGCGATGATGGATAATAACATTCCTGAAACGAACTGGTCAGGCCAGAGTCCCACCTGAACGAAATGGAACACCTTTCTGATGAATTAAAACGTCTGCTTCCCTCCAGACGTCAGCGTCCAATATCGCCATATTCTATAGTTTCTGGTCTTGAGGTGCCACACCTCCACAGACGTTCAGACACCTCACTGAAAGTGTCCCCAGCAGAATGAAAGCCACCATAAAGACGAAGGGTGAATACACCCCATGTTACTCTGCACTAATAGGTGTCCAGATACTTTTGATCAAATAGTGTACATACAGTAACTCATGTATAGCAATGAAATCGTTAACATGTACACTGTTCAGTCACATTAATATGACTACTTGGTGCCACCTTTTGCAGTGCGGACCGCTGTCAGACGTTAGGAAGAGGATCAGTGAGGTTCTGGAAGCTGCCGACACTAATGTGGAGCTAAGAACTCCAGTGCCGTGGGCAGCTGCGCTACATTTCTCGGTTGAGGATCCGTGGTGCGAGCAGCCGGAAAGAGTTGGTCTCACAGATTCTGAACCGGGTTTAAACCCAGCGATTCTAATAGACAGAGGCGTACGGTAGACTAATGTTGGTGCTCTTTGAACCATGTTCGTACACTAAGAGCTGTGACAGTTGCATTGTCCTCTTGGTAGGTGCCACTGTGCCGAGATGAAACAAACTGCAAGTAGAGATGGACATGGTCTCCGATGATATATGTATACTTGTGTTGACCCATTGCACCTTCCAGATCGAGGAGATTACTCAGGTAATGCCCTCCGGCGTGGAACCTTCCGACAATTCTTGCAGCGTGTTTGCTTTCAGAGTTTCACGCCGTGCGAGCCAAAGACCATCTGCCCGATGAAGCATAAAACATAATTCATCTGAAACGGCCACCTGTCGCAACTCAGAAGGGGAGGCCACGACGTTTGGAACGCGGATTTACTGCAAACTTCGTACACTCGTAGTACTCCATTAGGACAACAAAATGTGTAAACAGTAGCGCATATTTTTCAAGTGCTCTTGAGAAAATCGCAAGATAATTTCGGTCTTCAAATATATACCTGTGCGTGGCCATTTTTTCCATGAAGAGCCGGCAGCCGAGTGGTTAGCGTTCAAGCCCCGTACGCGCTGGGTCGCTGGATCGAGTCCTGCTCGTCAGTTTTTTTCCTTTTTTTAAATTTCTAACACAGTCATTTTCTTTACTATTTATATTACAATTGATGTAATGGGAAAACTCAGTCCGGAGCCGCGCGACTGCTACGGTCGCAGGTTCGAATCCTGCCTCGGGCATGGATGTGTGTGATGTCCTTAGGTTAGTTAGGTTTAAGTAGTTCTAAGTTGTAGGGGACTGATGACCATAGATGTTAAGTCCCATAGTGCTCAGAGCCATTTTTTTGTAATGAGAAAATATGTGTAATCGGATGAACTTTTATTAAATTCACAATGTTATTTGGCAGTCTACAAATTTTTATTAACACATACTATATAGTATTCATAACTACCGACTAGTAAACGACCAAACGCATAAGGTGATACTGAAAATGTATGCCTGTCCGTGTCTTCAAAACTGTTCGTATTTAGTCGAAAGAGAACGAGAAACTGCTTCTGGTGAAGACGCTATTGAAACACATTCGATACTGCATGACCAATGATCAGCGCCGATATTAAGGAAATGCTACGTTATACATGGTTTGCTTCCAAATTATCGGCTGAAAGAGAGGTTTTTGAAAATGTTAACGAGGTTTGTTTTTCCACGGAAAACCTCAAAAGACCTTGCGTGTGCGGAAACATGGCATTTATTCAATGCAGATGGTGCCGTTTAACTTTGTTTTTCATGTTTTTACGAAAAATACATCCCGAAACTTGTACTCGTAAAGTCGAAAGGGACGATTAATTGTACATCTTTCGAAATCCATGTGTGCCGGTCAAAGCTTGGAGGTAACAAGTCGTTTCGGGCACCTTCCAGGTATAAGGGATTTCTCAAATCACGGACAAGCATACATTTTCAGTATCACTTTGTGCGTTTGGCCGTTTAATAGTCGGCAGTTAAGAATATTATATTATTTGTGATAGTAAAACTTTGTAGACTGCCTAATAAAATTGTAAATTTAATAAAAGTTCATCCGATTACACGTATTTTTCCCATTACATCGATTGTAATATAAATAGTAAAGAAAATGTCTGTGTTAGAAAGAAAATAACTGAGGAGCGAGACTCGATCCAGCAACCCAGCCATTACAGGGCTTGAACGTCAACCACGTTATTTTTTTTTTTTTTTTTTTTCATCTGCTCCGGGCGGATGTCGCAAGACACCCGTTTTAGTTCGTCGTTGATCCATTAACTCAGTTCTTTTATGACAGAGGGCAGGTACCCCTCTGGCCAAACACGCTGAGCTACTGTGCCGGCTCTACTCGGCTGCCGGCGCTTCATGGTAAAAACGGCCACGCACAGGTATGTATTTGAAGGCCGAAATTATCTTGCGATTTTCTCAATAACGCTTGAGAAGTACGCGCTACTGCTTACACATTTTTTTGTCCTCGTGGAGTACTACGAGTGTACGAAGTTTGCAGTAAATCCGCGTTCCAAACGTTGTGGCCTCCCCTTGTCAGTGGCTGTCCAGCTGGGGTTATTGGCGCCCTAATTCCAATTTTAATCGCCGATGAACAGCAGCCAGCATGGGTGTATGGACCAGGCAATTGCTGTGCAAGCCCATATGCAGAAACGTTCGCTGAACGCTCGATGAGGAGAAGCTGTCGGTAGCCCCTCGGCTCATCTGGGCGTCAGTTACTCAACAGTTGCACGTCTATTCGTCCGTACACATTTCTGGAGTCATTGTTCACCTCTGTCATCTATGGCCCTTGGTGCATCACAGTTGCCTCGGCTCCAGTTTTGGATATCGCCATTTTGCCATGCACGATATATTTTAACCACGACGGCACGGCACGACTTAGCTGTTCCGGGAATACTTCCACCCTTCCAGAATGAGATTTTCACTACGCAGCAGAGTGTGCACTGATATGAAACCATCCTGACAGATTAAAACTGTGTGCCGGACCGAGACTCGAACTCGGGACCTTTGCCTTTCTCGGGCAAGTGCCTTACCAAGAGAGCTACCCAAGCACGACTCACGACCCGTCCTCACAGCTTCAATTCTGCTAGTACCTCGTCTCCTACCTTCCAAACTTCACAGAAGCACTTCTGCGAACCTTGCAGAACTAGCATTCCTGGAAGAAACGATATTGCAGAGACATGGATTAGTCACAGGCTGGGGGGTGTTTCCAGGATAAGATTTTCACTCTGCAGCGGAGTGTGCGCTGATATGAAATTTCCTGGCGGATTAAAACTGTGTGAGGTACTGGCAGAATTGAAGCTGTGAGGACGGGTCGTGAGTCGTGCTTGGGTAGCTAGGTTGGTAGAGCACTTATCCGCGAAAGGCAAAGGTCCCGAATTCGAGTCTCGGTCCGCCACACAGTTTTAATCCGCCAGTAAGTCTCACTTCCACCCTTGGCCAAAAAACCAATCACCGCGCCCTTTTGGACGTCATATAAATCGCTCCGTTCCGCAATACGATAACGACTACACTGTTTCCTGTGTCCCCCCGACACGCTGTATGTACCCACCACTCTTAATGCTGCCACCTGCCGTCTGTGAGATGTTATTGCACGTTGATGGCGAACATCGGCGGTGGCCACATTAATGTGGTAGGACAGTGTAGAAGTTGTAAAGAAAGACATCGTAGAACAAGTGGAAGTTGTTGTAATGAATGTTTCTTTCTAGGTAACTAATTTCCATCAAGCGAGTATCTTCAAGTTAGGGATTGTTAATGAGATTGTTGTGTGTGTAGTATTTGAACAGAACTCTAGAGGATAACGTAAGAAAGCTTACGACGAGGCGAATTTTAAATGCCTGTGAAGAGCTACACTACTGGTCATTAAAATTGCTACACCACGAAGATGACGTGATACAGACGCGAAATTTAACCGACAGGAAGAAGATGCTGTGATATGCAAATGATTAGCTTTTCAGAGCATTCACACAAGGTTGGCGCCGGTGGCGACACCTACAACGTGCTGACATGAGGGAAGTTTCCAACCGATTCCTCATACACAAACAGTATTTGACCGGCGTTGCCTGGTGAAACGTTCTCGCGATGCCTCGTGTAAGGAGGAGAAATGCGTACCATTACGTTTCCGAGTTTGATAAAGGTCAGATTGTAGCCTATCGCGATTGCGATTTATCGTATCGCGACATTGCTGCTCGCGTTGATCGAGATCCAATGACTGTTAGCAGAATATGGAATCGGTGGGTTCAGGAGGGTAATACGGAACGCCGTGCTGGATCCCAACGGCCTCCTATCACTATCAGTCGACAAGACAGGCATCTTATCCGCATGGCTGTTACGGATCGTGCAGCCACGTCTCGATCCCTGAGTCAACAGATGGGGACGTTTGCAAGACAACAACCATCTGCACGAACAGTTCGACGACGCTTGCAGCAGCATGGACTATCAGCTCGAAGACCATGGCTGTGGTCACCCTTGATGCTGCATCACAGACAGGAGCGCCTGCGATGGTGTACTCAACGACGAACCTGGGTGCACGAATGGCAAAACGTCATTTTTTCGGTTGAATCCAGGTTCTGTTTACAGCATCATGATGGTCGCATCCGTGTTTGGCGACATCGCGGTGAACGCACATTGGAAGCGTGTATTCGTCATCGCCATACTGGCGTATCACCCAGCGTGATGGTATTGGGTGCCACTGGTCACACGTCTCTCAGTCACCTCTTGTTCGCATTGACGGCACTTTGAACAGTGGACGTTACATTTCAGATGTGTTACGACCCGTGGCTCTACCCTTCATTCGATCCCTGCGAAACCCTACATTTCAGGAGGATAATGCACGACCGCATGTTGCAGGTCCTGTACGGGCCTTTCTGGATACAGAAAATGTTCGACTGCTGCCCTGGCCAGCACATTCTCCAGATCTCTCACCAATTGAAAACGTCTGGTCAATGGTGGCCGAGCAACTGACTTGTCACAATACGCCAGTCACTACTCTTGATGAACTGTGGTATCGTGTTGAAGCTGCATGGGCAGCTGTACCTGTACACGCCATCCAAGCTCTATTTAACTCAGTGCTCAGGCGTATCAAGGCCGTTATTACGGCCAAATGTGGTTGTTCTGGGTACTGATTTCTCAGGATCTATGCAACCAAATTGCGTCAAAGTGTAATCAAATGTCAGTTCTGTATTTGTCCAATGAATAACTGTTTATCATCTGCATTTCTTCTTGGTGTAGCAATTTTAATGGCCAGTAGTGTAGTTGAAAACTAGGTTAAAGCTCCCTGGCACCTCGTGCTTGTGCGACGTCAATAACGTAGGCTCTCGTACAGAGAGCAGACAGGCATCGGTTGCGAACGAGTGGAGCGTTGCAAGTGACCGGAGGCGGGCCGTAGAAAGCTGCGACCCCTGCGCTCTGCGCCGCCTGTATAAAAGCGCCGCGGCGGCGACAGGCGCGCAGTGGGCGTGTACACGGGTAGGCGAGGCGCGACACGACAGCACGGGGACCGCAGCGCAGCGCACACGCCGAGCCAGTATGTCAGCCGTGGCCAACACGACCCCCAGCCGAGCACTCGCGCTGCTCCAGCTGCTGCTGCTTGCGGCGGTCACCTGGGCGCGGGTCGTGCGTGAGTTACTGCCCCTCCTCATCAGAAAATAGCACCCTAACATCACATCAGAGAGCTAACAGCTAGCTGACACACCGTGACAGCCATGATCCTTAAGGGGGGTAGGACGTCAAAGGGGCCGACTTGGAGCAGGAGAGGCACCACAGGACATTTTAATTTCCACTCTCTATACTTTTACAAATTCATAAAACTTTGTCAGCATGACCAGGAAGGATTCACGATTCACACTCATTGCAGTGGAAGTTCGAAAACATAACGAAATGATTTTTTTTTTTTTTTTACATATGAAATTTCATCATTTTTTCCATTTACTAATGGCAGTATTTGTTGCTGTAGGTACACTTTCCTTCAGAAGTAAGAGAGATTCTTCGATGAATTTTGCACAGCGTACAAACCATACTTAAAGGTGTATGAAACTCTAGAATTTTACAAATCTATTAAAAACTGTGGTGAAAATTGAGGTAATTAACTATAAATTTTTTTTGTAAATATGAAGTTTAAAATATAACAGTTCATTCGTTTTTTCATAAATTAAATAAATTCTAGAGTTTCGTACACCTGTAAGTATGGTATGTATGCTGCGCAAAATTCATCGAAGAATCTCTCTAACATATGAAGAAAAGTGTACCTACAGCAACAAATGCTGCCATTAGTAAGTGAAAAAAATGATGAAATTTGACATGTAAAAAAAAATTACTTCGTTAAGTTTTCGAACTTCCACTGCAATGAGTGTGAATGCTGAATCCTTCATAGTGATGCTGACAAAGTTTTATGAATTTATTTGTAAAATTATAGACACTGGAAATTAAAATGTCCTGTGATGCCTCTCCTGCTCCAAGTCGGCCCGTTTGACGTCCTACCCCCCCCCCCCCCCCTTAAGAAAAAAGTTTATACTCCGCAAGCTATCATTGCAATGGGCACCTTCTTGTTACATACATGATACACAGTCACAGTTGAGAATATGGACAACCATCAGCTTCATAATGGATTGACGACAATGAAAATTTGTGCTGGACGTGGACTCGAACCCAGATTTTCCGCTTATTGTGAACGGTCGCCTTACCATTTTTTTAATCTCATTTTGTTCGTTATTATTGTTTGCATTTGCTCGGAGTGGACGTCCCATGACACCTGTTCAAGATCATCGTTGATCCGTTCACTCAGTTTTTTTTTATTTCAGAGGGCAGTTAACTCTCTGACAGAACACGCTAAGCTATCGTGCCCGCACCTACGCTCATACACACATTATGTACCGGATGATCAAAAAGTCACTATAAATTTGAAAACTGAATAAATTACGGAATAATGTAGATAGAGAGGTACAGTTGACACACATGCTTGGAATGACATGGGGTTTTATTAGAACAAAAAAAAAATAAAAAGGTTCAAAAATGTCCGACAGATGGCGCTTCATCTGATCAGAATAGCAATAATTAGCATAACAAAGTAAGAGAAAGCAAAGATGATGTTCTTTACAGGAAAGGCTCAATATATCCACCATCATTCCTCAACAATACCTGTAGTCGAGGAATAATGTTGTGAACAGCACTGTAAAGCATGTCCGGAGTTATGGTGAGGTATTCGCGTCGGATGTTGTCTTTCAGCATCCCTAGAGATGTCGGTCGATCACGATACACTTGCGACTTCAGGTAACCCGAAAGCCAATAATCGCACGGACTGAGGTCTGGGGACCTGGGAGGCCAAGCATGACGAAAGTGGCGGCTGAGCACACGATCATCACCAAACGACGCGCGCAAGAGATCTTACACGCGTCTAGCAATGCTTTGTTTTTTTTTTTTTTTGTTTCTAATAAAACCTCATGTCATTCCAAGCACGTGTGTCAATTTTTACCTCTCTGTCTACATTATTCCGTGGTTTATTAAGTTTTCAAATTTATACTGACTTTTTTATCACCCGGTATATCCCCGTACAGGGGAGACAGTTTAATTGAAAGTCGCTTGCCCGGTGTCGGTAGTTAATACGATATTGCCGTACCTGTGATGCTCAGAAGGTACAATGCAATATTCCTTCGGATGTGCATGCGTGTCCGAAGCGGCAGGCACTGCGGCGACTGCAGCCATTATGAAATACACGAAATATATTCACAGTTGCGAATATGGACAACCATTACAATGAGGAGAATGGAAATTTGTGTCGGGCCGGCACTCAAACTCGAATTTGCCTCTTCTCACGAGCTGTCGCCTTACTATAAGGGTACCTAAACATGCTTCACAGACAGATCCAAACTTCCACAATTCGCGAATCATGTATCTACTACCTACGCTAGTATGCACATTATGCATATTTCCGTACAGGGGAGACATTTTAATTGAAAGTCGCTTGCCCGTTTGGGGCGGATAAATACATTATTGCAGTGCTTGTGTTGTTCACATGTACGACACGATGTTCCTTCGGAAATGCATGCACGTCTGAAGAAACAGGCACTGTGGCGACTGCAATTGTCATCAAATACATGAAATGTTTCCGCTGTTGTGAATATGGAGAACCATCAGCTGTGTAATGGAACATTGCATCGTACTTCTTGAACAACACACGCACTGCAATATCGAATTCATTTTTTGTGGCCATATTAGAGATAGTATTGCCCTTGCATTGCTCCGACGTATTATAACTGACCTACCTGTCTAGCTGGAGCTACATCTCCTATTGTTGACGGGGGGCCCTTGCTTATGTTCCTCCGGCCTTTCAACTGACGTAACCACTCAATTATAATAGACTTTTTGTATTCTACTTGTTATGTGACTAACAGTCGATACTGTATTTAAAGTACTAAACTCAAATGACAAACCTTATCAGTAGGTGCGCGTCTTGACGTAATACATTTTAACAAAATGATGATACACATTTTTGTTGAAACCATACATTATCATCTGATTTTCGGAGTTGTCTTTCACGAAAATCGGGGTGTCTTACATACTGATCGCTGCCTGGGATAATTCTGTGTATGAATAGGTTCTATAAATAATGTAGACGACACCAGGTTTGCAATTAACTTTTTTCTGGTCCTTATTACAGATACTTGATTGCACGGAACGTAATATAGATCCACAACGATTTCAAAAGACACGATAAAAATACGATTATTGACATGGGGCTGGACGGGATGGCCCCGCGGTTCTAGGCGCTACAGTCCGGACGCGCGCGACGGCTACGGTCGCAGATTCGAATCCTGCCTCGGGCAGGGGTGTGTGTGATGTCCTTAGGTTAGTTAGGTTTAAGTAGTTCTAAGTTCTAGGGTACTGATGACCTCAGATGTTAAGTCCCATAGTGCTTAGAGCCATTTGAACCATTTTTTTAAGTGATCTAGTTGCGCTTGTCTAATGAGCTAGACACCGAGAAGATGATAAACTACAATCTTGTTTCCTTGGATATTACACCTACCTATATTTCCACAAAGACCGTCACCATCCAAGCAATAGCTTAAACCTACTGGTTGCATACTAAGCCATTAACCGCATCAGTTCTTCATGTCCGTCTGACGTTACCATGATTGTGATAATGGATTCCAGCTGCCAAGAATTGCTGAATCCGGTCGCATACGTGCTAGAGCTTTCATTGCGATTAGAGTAAAAGTAATGAACTGTGTCAGGAGCCTTAACGTAATGACCAAGTGAGGCGGCGCAGTGGTAAGACCCTAGATTCGCTTTCGGGAATACCCGACCGGCCAGCCAGATTTACACCGACGACTCACAATGCTACGAGCGCGTGCCTTGCGGCGTGTTGGTCCAGTTGTGGGACGCAGTACAGCAGCAATCCTGTGTGGCATGGATTAGACAAGTCCATACTAGATTACGGGAGGTATGTGGCACCAGAACCTCAATTTCCCGTAAATTACGGACCAGTAACACGTGGGCGCGGAACTGGTGACCGCTAGATTCCCAGATGTGTTACATCGGGTTCAGATCATGTGGCTTTGATCATCGTGAGTTCACTATTAAGCTCCTCGAACTACTGTAGCACGATTTTGGCCTCATGAGATCTACATAACTTCTCTGCAATTTATACATAAGTGCCTCGCAGAAGGTTCTTCAAACCACCTTCAGAATACACTGAAGTGGCAAAAGCCATTGAATACCTTTTAATGCGATTCAACAAGTCGCTGGAAGTCCCCTGCAGAAATATAAATGTCCATAACTGCGAAAGTATTGTTGGTGCAGGATTTTGTGTACGAAATGGCCTCTCGATCATGTCCCACAAATGTTCGATGGGATTCATGTCGGGTGGTCTGGGTGGCCAAACTATTCTCTCGAATTGTCCAGAATGTTCTTCAAACGAATCGCAAACAATTGTGGTTCTGTGACATGGCGCATTGTCATCCATAAAAATTCCATCGTTGCCTGGGAAAAAATTTGTTCTGTTGGACCAGAGGTCCCAAGTGCATTCCATGTCAGCACAGCCCACATCTTTATGGAGGCACCACCAGCTTGCACAGTTGACAACTGGGATCCACAGCTTCGCGAAGACTGCGCCACACTTGAACCCTATTATCAGCACCTAATTGAAATCGGGACTCATTTGACCAGGCCACGGTTTTCCAGTGGTCTAGGGTGCAAGCGATATGCTGACGAGTCCAGAAGAGGCGCTGCAGGCGGTGTCGTGCTGTTAGCAAAGGCGGAGGAGGAGGAGGTTAGTGTTTAACGTCCCGTCGACAACAAGGTCAAAAAATGGTTCAAATGGCTCTGAGCACTATGGGACTTAACATCTATGGTCATCAGTCCCCTAGAACTTAGAACTACTTAAACCTAACTAACCTAAGGACATCACACAACACCCAGCCATCACGAGGCAGAGAAAATCCCTGACCCCGCCGGGAATCGAACCCGGGAACCCGGGCGTGGGAAGCGAGAACGCTACCGCACGACCACGAGATGCGGGCGACAACAAGGTCATTAGAGGCGAAGCACAAGCTCGGGTTGGGAAAGGATGGGGAAGGAAATCGGCCGTGCCCTTTCAAAGGAACCATCCCGGTATTTGCCTGAAGCGATTTAGGGAAACTACGGGAAACCTAAATCAGGATGGCCGGAGATGGGTTTGAACCGTCGTCCTCCTGAATGCGAGTCCAGTGTGCTAACCACTGCGCCACGTCCCTCAGTGTGTTAGTAAAGGCATTCGCGTCGGTCGTCTGCTGCCATAGCCCACTAACATCAAATTTTGCCGCACTGTCCTAAAGGATTCGTTCGTCGTGCGTCTCACACTGATTTCTGTGACTATTTCACGTAGTGTTGCTTCTCTGTTAGCACTGACAACTCTACGCAGACGCCGCTGGTCAGGGTCGTTAAGTGAAGGCCATCGGCCACTGCGTTGTTCGTGGTGAGAGGTAATGCCTGAAATCTGGTATTCTCGGCACACTGTTGACACTGTGGATCTCGGAATATTAAATTCCTCAACGATATCGGAAATAGAATGTCCCATGCTTCCAGTTCCAACTATTATTCCGCGTTCAGATGCTGTTAATTCCTGTAGTGCAGCCGTAATCACATCAGAAACCTTTTCACACGAATCGTCTGTGTACAAGTGAGAGCTCTGCCAAAGCTCTCCTCTTTTGTACGCTACACTACAGCAATGTGTGCATATGAATATCCCACGACTTTTCTCACCTCAATGTATTTCTCAAGCGTTTCACTCTCAAACAGCGCACGAGAAATACGAACACCTATATCTTTCCTCGCTAGCTCTAACTTCCCTTATTTTATTATGATGGAAGTTTCTCCCTGTGTAGGTGGGCGCCAGCAAAATATTTTCGCACTCTGAGGACAAAGTGGGTGATTGAAATTTCATGAGAAGATCCTGCCGCAACTAAAATCGCCGGGCTTTAATGATTGCCACACCAATTCGCTTATCATATCCGTGGCACTCTCTCCCCTATGTTGCGGTGATACAAAACGAGCAGCCCTTCTTTGAACTTTTTTGATGTCCTCCCTCAAATCTCTCTGGTAAGGATCCCACACAGCACAGCAGTACCCTAGCAAAGGACGGAAAAGCGTAGTGTAGGCAGTCTCTTCAGTAGACCTGTTGCATCTTATGAGTGTTCCCCAATAAAACGTGGTCTTTGGTTTGCTTTCCCCAAAACATTATACACTACTGGCCATTAAAATTGGTACACCGAGAAGAAATGCAGATGATAAAGAGGTATTCATTGGACAAATATATTATACTAGAACTGACGTGATTACATTTTCACGCAATTTGGGTGCATAGATCCTGAGTACCCAGAACAACCACCTCGGGCTGTAATAACGGCCTTGATATGCCTGGGCATTGAGTCAAACAGAGCTTGGATGGCGTGTACAGGTACAGCTGCCCATGCAGCTGCAACACGATATCACAGTTCATCAAGAGTAGTGACTGGCGTATTGTGACGAGCCAGTTGCGCGGCCACCATTGACCAGAAGTTTTCAGTTGGTGAGAGATCTGGAGAATGCGCTGGTCAGGGCAGCAGTCGAACATTTTCTGTATCCAGAAAGGCCCGTACAGGACCTGCAACATGCCGTCATGCATTATCTTGCTGAAATGTAGGGTTTCGCAGGGATCGAATGAAGGGTAGAGCCACGGGTCGTAACACACCTGAAATGTAACGTCCACTGTTCAAAGTGCCTTCAATGCGAACAAGAGGTGACCAAGACGTGTAACCAATGGCACCCCATAACATCACGCCGGGTGATACGCCAGTATGGCGATGACGAATACGCGCTTCCAAAGTGCGTTCACCGCGATGTCGCCAGACGCGTATGCGACTATCATGATGCTGTAAACAGAACCTGGATTCATCCGAAAAAATGACGTTTTGCCATTCGTGCACCCACGTTCGTTGTTGAGTACACCATCGCAGGCGCTCCTGTCTGTGATGCAGCGTCAAGGGTAACCGCAGCCATGGTCTCCGAGCTGATAGTCCATGCTGCTGCAAACGTCGTCGAACTGTTCGTACAGATGGTGGTTGTCTTGCAAACGTCCCCATCTGTTGACTCAGGGATCGAGACGTGGCTGCACGATCCGTTACAGCCGTGCGTATAAGATGACTGTCATCTCGACTGCTGGTGATACGAGGCCGTTGGGATCCAGCACGGCGTTCCGTATTACACTCCTGAACCCACCGATTCCATATTCTGCTAATAGTCATTGGATCTCGACCAACGCGAGCAGCAATGTCGCGATACGATAAACCGCAATCGCGATAGGCTACAATCTGACCTTTATCAAACTCGGAAACGTGATGGTACGCATTTCTCCTCCTTACCCGAGGCATCACAACGTTTCACCAGGCAACGCCGGTCAACTGCTGTTTGTGTATGAGAAATTGGTTGGAAACTTCCCTCATGTCAGCACGTTGTAGGTGTCGCCACCGGCGCCAACCTTGTGTGAATGCTCTGAAAAGCTAATCATTTGCATATCACAGCATCTTCTTCCTGTCGGTTAAATTTCGCGTATGTAGCGCGTCAGCTTCGTGGTGTAGCAATTTTAATGGCCAATAGTGTATATACAGAGAGGTCCTGAAAAATGCAGACACTCTTCGATAGTCAGTATTAGTGGAGGAAAATGACATACCATTACTGTTCCTGCACGGGGGAATGTTATTTATGTGATCAAAATGACCCCAGTTAGCAGCCAAACAACGTCAATACCGGTGAACAGTTGACCGAACTAGAGCTGTCAATGTTGCCGGTGTGATGGACGCACAAGACACCTCGATCGTTTCTCGTAACTCGTTCAGTGTAGCTGATGAACTTCATCTTCAAGGCCCCCATAGGTAGAAGTCATGAGGTGTAAGGTCTGGAGAACGTGGTGGGTACTCAACAGCTCCTCTTCGATCTATCCAACGTCCAGGTAGATTTTCACCCAAGTAGGTTCAGACAACTATGTGGTAGTGACACAGAACGCCATCTTATTGTAGGTAAGACCTTTAATTTCCGAACACCCCTCGGATGACAGGTAAAAATCGATATTTGCAACATATGAAGATACACCTCACCAGCCAGTTGCGGTACCTTTAAAGAAGAATGTGCCAGTCAAACACAGGTTTTCGTACTTCCAGTACCACTTTAATACGGCCGTGCATTACTCAAACGACAATCGTACTTCATTCATTGCTGCACTGTCATCTGCTGCAAAACGTGCGCCAAGATCTATTGAGAAAACAATGGTCTACGGTAATGAGTGCCAGTTGGAACATTGTTGATAGCGTTGGTTTTACGAGTGAAGATTAAAAATCACTGCATCTCGTTCACTTGGAATACAGTCGGAAATGTTACAATTACTATTATTCGATCAATACACACAATTCAGCCTGAAAAAGAACTTATCACAAGAACTTACATAAAATATGCAACATGAACAATGCTTTCTACAGTTTTGTTAACTATACAACAAATAAATCAGGTACAGGATCCCTACCACATCTCTGGAGCGTGATTGAACAGACCTTTTTTATCAGTATTACCAGAAGTTCTGACATTAAGGAAAAGCAAGTTTTAGTCGTTTGCCCATAGTTTCTGACTGACAGTAACTCATGAAATTTCATAATTATTCCGATAATTAGAGAATATCGTTACATATGTAGGTCATACAAATGGATATTAGCTGTACACAACACAAGTTAAACTTCGTCTGAGGTATTTTGGTTGCCAATTGAAAACGAGAAACTTGTAAAATATGATTTCATGATCCGCTAATTACAACTGAAAGTGCCACTTTCAGATATTCTTACCAGTTAACCGAGTGCTATAGACTTGGTGCACTATTGTTTCAACATAATATACATAACACAACATTCACAAGGTACCAATGGTACTGGGTGACTACATGTCCAATCTGAACTAAGAGCTGTGGTATCGAATCATTCAATTCGCTATCTAAGCTGATATGTTACTTTGAACGTCCAACACACCGTCGCTTACTCATGGTTGTATAGTCTTGCAAACACTTTCCATGGATTCTCACGGCAGTGGCATGTGAAAAGCCGACCAGCTTCACCGTTTTCGTAGGGCCATTACAAACTGCCCTTCCTAAAAGTCGTTTATGTCAGCGAATTTACCCATTTGCATTCCATATACCACTAGAAAGATTTTTCATTCGTCTCTGGTCTGCTTCTGTATTTTCCTTACCGCGTCACCGTCCCTCAACGGCATGAGGTGGAATTCATTGTAGTGCTGAGCAGTGTCCATAGATGTAGACATAGGTCATAACGTTTTGGCTCATCGGTCTAGAATTTTCGTGTTTTGTCTTTGCTGCTTAAGACGAGGTCTGGATGATTTCTATGAAGAGAACGCAGTCGTTTTCTTTCCCCAGTCATTCACTATATGAGACTGCGTTGGTCCCCAATGACCTTGTCGTAGGCGGGGCGTTAAAACATAATCTTGCTTTCTTAATGTAGTGAAAATTACATTAACGACCATGGTGCGAAATTGGCGCCGCAATGTTCTCGGTATCGCTTTTTAAGCTGTTTTGCATACCAGCTTGAGCAGGTTTCAAACGGTCACGTCAAGCAGCCGCTGAGCGGTCTTGTGAAACGCGGAAAACAAGAAGACCAGGGATTTACATGCGCGGGGCGACGAGATTATTCGTTAACGCCCGTCTACAGATCGACCTAACCTTATAATCTGCTTGTGGTTGTCAGATGACTCACTAAGGGAGCCTCGGCAATTCAGCGGAAGTCGACCTTAGCAGGTATCAGCTTCCGGAAACATGAACCCACACGTTGAAAACATGTGAGGAGTACTGTAACCACAACTAGCTCCGTACGTGGCAAACTTAGGCTCTGTAAGATTCGATGCCACGTTTTATATATAAACGTAACATATGTACCAATCTTTGAAGTGGCACACTATACGTTGTTGGATCCACTGTCAAATGTGTGGTATTTTAAAAAGTTTTAAGACAAGGCTCTAGAGTAGAGAGCTACTATTTTTAAATCATGTATTTTAAACGCCGATAAAATTAATGACTAGCACAGGTACTAGACAGGGTGAACGACTCGTAATTGGACATAGATAATGCGTGACTCTATGTACAGTACCTTCTCAAGAAGACAGATTTAAAACGGTGGAAACCATGGTCAAGGTTTAATAAACTTCTATTTTGCAACTGGTTGGCTATTATTTCTAATCCATTGAAGTTTTTGCTTGCACAATTGCTGAAGCGCAACCATGTTCAAAATCACCATTTGTACTGCTACATGGTACGCTGTTTTGCGATTTTTTTGCAATTTATACAAACCATTGAACTCTGAGATAGGCTTGTAACCCAGGTATGCCGTTTAGTGTCAAGGAAATGTACAACAATAAAGGTAGGTGGCTTTCCGCATGCCAGAGCAATACATCTGTATACCTCAGACGACGGCAGATGAGCAGCACTTCACAGTGGACGGTATGTAGACCCGCTTCGATGCACAACTCTATTATTTGTTTTGGCAAAATATGGGTTGGTTAAATTTTACCGGCATACTGAGGTTTTAATTGTTTCCTTTTACTCCTGTATAAAATATATTGGATTTAAACATACTGCCGCCGCGCGGGATTAGTTGAGCGGTCTGAGGCGCTGCAGTCACGGACTGTGCGGCTGGTCACAGCGGAGGTTGGAGTCCTCCTTCGGGCATGGGTGTGTGTGTGTTTGTCCTTAGGATAACTTAGGTTAAGTAGTGTGTAAACTTAGGGACTGATGACGTTAGCAGCTAAGTCCCGTAAGATTTCACACACATTTAAACATACTGCCGTGGAACAGCAGAATCTACACTATCTGACATAAAAGGTGAAGCACCCAGAAGGGAAGGAGGAAACGAAATGAAACTTCACCAGTTGAGAGTGTATGTGATGTAAAATAAATGTCGTGTGACTATGGCCTTCCGTCGGGTAGACCGTTCGCTGGGTGCAAGTCTTTAGATTTGACGCCACTTCGGCGACTTGCGCGTCGATGGGGATGAAATGATGATTAGGACAACACAACACCCAGTCCCTGAGCGGAGAAAATCTCCGATCCAGCCGGGAATCGAAACCGGGCCCTTAGGATTGACATTCTGTCGCGCTGAACATTTGCTATGAACTTGGCAGTATGAGCCCGCTCATCAGAACGACGTTGCACCCCTTGTGACGTGGATGTAAGCACCGATTAGGTTTTGGTGGTGGAGGGTGTCATAATGTCGATGTATCCTCTCCTAAGGACTGCTGGCCCACACTTTTTATAACTGCTACTTGATATCCCGGATGTGACGGAGTTGACGTCCTAGCTGGCCCCACACATGTGCTATCACGGATATATCTGGAGATCCGGCTAGCCACCGGAGTACCTTAACATCAAGGAGGCAGACTGCAGAGACGTGTCCAATGTGGACGAGCATTTTCGTGTTGAAAAATGGCACCACGGTA
The DNA here is from genome assembly GCF_023864275.1 of Schistocerca cancellata. NCBI lineage: Eukaryota > Metazoa > Arthropoda > Insecta > Orthoptera > Acrididae > Schistocerca > Schistocerca cancellata. Next base: position 401,984,787 of record NC_064627.1, read on the forward strand.
CTGTCGCGTGAGAGGTAACATTTGAAGATGCGGGATATCCGCGAAGTACTGCTGTGTCGTCAGTTCCCACAGCCCCTACCACTGTGACCTGAAGACATACCCAGTGGCTCCCCATATCATGATTCCAGGAGTAACAGCGCTGTGCCCTCACTCCCATGCAGTCCAATACCGGGCCACTTTCACATCCGGATGTCCCACAAATCTGTATATTTGCACATTTTGACCAGCTACGCAAATAGAGATGCTCAATGAGGTTTCTTTCAAAGTGTGGCAAGTGCTGATAACGCTGTCTCAGCCGACTACGCGGCATCTCTGTGTCCTTCGAAGTGACCTCTCAATATCTGATGCTGTTCACTCCTCGTATACACCGTACCAGGGCTGGTAACAAAACTAAACTCGAGTAACGTTAACAACGCACTCTGGTGGCCGTTCTAACCCGTCACAGATAATTGCAACTCTTATCACTTATTTATCTGCCGAGAGTGTGTACTTGTCCGAAGTTACATTGACATCGGACCACTTTATTTATTAGCAGTGTATACAGCATGATGTGCTACCGAGATAATGTTGAGCTATCAGCAGTAACAGTTTTTTTATACCAAGGAGCACGTACAATTGCTACATTATTTTTAGTGCATCCGCAAACCAATCACAAGGTTACCATACTTCTGGAGTGTTTAAAATTTTATTTTTGTGGGCATCTACAACCTCAAAGCGTTTAGAGGATGAAAACATGATCCAACTGGGCTGGAACATGTTTATTATCTATTCAATTAGCTGATTTCAACTGTGTGTCGTTTTCAAGCTTAAAATATGTGCTTGAAAATGAGCCTTGGTTGAAATTGGTTAATTGCACAGAAATAAACAGATTACAGCCTTCTTTGGACCATGTTTTTTTGTTCTCTATGAAGTGTTTCCGCACCAGGCTGTCATTTTGTAAATGAGAAACTCGCTGAAAATATACATGGTTCTAAAGCCTAAACGGCAGCAATCTTTGTTCCTTCATATTGTATCTTACTCCCAGGTTTGCACATAATTTTTCTGAGATATATGTAAAGTTCTGTGTATGCATAACTTTTGCGAAAGCGAAGTCTTGCTGCAGTATTACAGCAGTATCCAGCTTTTCATAGCCCTATTACACGGCCTCGTGCAGTTAGTAAGGTGTTGGTAATGGCGTCTTTATTGCCTTAAAGGCATTCTTGACTGACATCAACCCGCGACGTCCAAACTCAAAGGTAGCTAACGCGAACGACAGTTACAGTGTGTATTTAAAGCAAATCTGATTTGCATCCTCATGGGGGAGCAACTAGCGCCACTCATATGTAAATGGCGCGAAATTTGAACAGATATCACCTCTCAGATATAGAAACACGCTTACCAACTTCGTTTATGTCGCACAACTCCTTCTTGGTGTAGCGATTTTTTCCGTCAGTGTGGTAAAAAAATGAATAGTTTTCTCCATAATAAAGTCTATATAAATTTGAGATTTGTAGTTTGAGTGAAAGGCAGACATGCGCATTCATCATCAGTGTATGAGCTACCAAGAATTGATCTTTGAAGATCCGTGCACCAAAAATGCAGGCATCGAGCTTCCCCGTGGTATTCAAAATAAACATGAAAGTTACAAAGATAAATGAAGCTACATTTTCGGTATGGTTAAAAGTGACGCTAAGATTCAGGGAAAAACAAACATGGAAAAAAAATTCGAACATTGCCATTCTGAAGAGGCGATTAACAAAATGCTTTAATTTATGCGGTCTTCTGTCTCGGACTTTACTTACTCACGTTTTGCAATGTTCACAGTGCATTCCTATGGACGCTCCTCGTCACCAGGTGTACAGTTTTTCTTATAGTTTAAATGCAATTTTATCTGTATTTTGCTTCTTTGATTCAAACTTCGTATCCATTTTCTCGAAGTGTGGAAGTAATTTCAGATAGTCAATGCACATCGTATTATCAATATATGCACGGCATGTTTTCCGTTTCAAAGACAAATACCCGCTGCCGGTATTAGTAGTCACACGGAGTCGTAGATGCGACTGTAGATTTCCTTGCACAAACCCCGTGTAAGTGTGCTGCAGAGGATGCGGGTTAACACCGTGAGTAGGCTTTAAACAAGCAGCGAAGCGATTGCGTCAGCACTTTCTCACCCGCCTGAGACGTGGTCAACGGTCGCTTTCGCAGCGGGTCGCAAAAACAAATATTGCGATCAAATCCCCGTCAGTTCTGCATGTGGGTAACTGCACGTATCAAGCAGATTTTGCAACGGCTAAAGAATTCCTCACAGGATTGCATATCTTTAAGGCAAGCAGCATTCATACAACGTTTTTCAATATTATTTTTCAACTGAAATGGGAGTCACTTTCTGTTTCCCTATTTGTTGCTCTCTTGTTTCTGTTGGAATTTGTCATTGGTTCAAATGGCTCTGAGCACTATGGGACTTAACATCTTAGGTCATCAGTCCCCTAGAACTTAGAACTACTTAAACCTAACTAACCTAAGGACATCACACACATCCATGCCCGAGGCAGGATTCGAACCTGCGACCGTAGCAGTCCTGCGGTTCCGGACTGAGCGCCTAGAACCGCTAGACAGATTGTGTAAAACTTGAGTGTGGCTTTTGAAAAGCTGAAAACAGACGTGTGGGGAACGCTCCTTATGAAGAACATAAATTTTTCACTGGCACAAATAATTCTTGGAAGGCCGAGAACACGCTGAAGACGAACCTTGCTCAGGGAGACCTTCAACTTCAAAAGCCGACGAAAAAGTCTAACGAGTGAGCGCTCTTGTAAGATCAGACCGACGTTAACAACAAGGATGATGGTGACCTGTTAAACAGTTTCACCGTACATCAAATTTTGGTCGAAGATTTTCACATGTGAAAGTTTAGTGGCAACATGGCACCGAAAAATCTCACAATTGAACAGGATAGTCGAAGAAATGTGTGCGTTGATCTTCTTGAGAGGACTGCAAATGACGATTATTGATTCAGTCGTTTTATCACATATTGATGAATCCTGGATTTTTGGGTACAATCCTAACACAAAGCGGTAAAGTGAGGAGTGGCACACTGACTTCTCCCCGACCGGAAAAAGCTCGAACGAGCGAAGCAAAAATCAAAAGAATGCTGATTTGTTTTTTTTACAATAGGCATATTGTGCATAAACAATTTGTTTCACCAAGACAAACTGTCGACCAATGTTTTACAAAAATGTCACTGAAAAACTGAGAAAAAGGGTGAAATGAGTGAGACCGGACACCGCAGACAAGTGGATGCTGCATCATCACAACGCCCCATGTCACACGGCCACTTCCATTACGGAATTTTTGACTTCAAAAGGCATTCCTATTGTTCCACAACCCCACTATTTACCTGATACGAGTCCTTGTGACTTCTTCCTTTTTCCGAAATTGAAAAATGCCTTTAAACGACATCATTTTGGGAGTATGGAGAACATTCGTAAAGAATATGACCGACATGTTAAAGGCTCTGCCTGCCGAAGCCTTTCAGCGCTGCTAACAAGACTGGAAACAATAACTCCACTGTGTACAACTGCTACAGGGAGCTCCTTTAAAGGGGCAATATTGTTGTTTGAAAAAATAAAAACTTTGATAGATAAATAGTCAGTCTCACTAATTTTCTCACACACCTCATAAACTACTCCTCAGAATCCAATATGTAAAATATACGCCATAACAAGAAATTTAGTTATTCTGATGACATCTCATTCGTTGACTTCGCCCTCTCGCAACCGATCCATCATGTTAGAACCTAATTTAGACCTGTCCTGGGGTTATGTTACACACCAGTTGTTCACCACAACCAACATTCCATAAAATGATCTATAAGCAAAATAAAAATTACCTCTTCTCTGTTCTAAGTTTGATTCCATATGACGTCACACGCCACACCACAGCGTCAAATGTCAAAGCCTATGGCTGATATCGATAAGTTCAACCGATCCGACGTGAGAGACACCATCTGCTTTGAAAACCTTTACATATTGTTCATGCGGAAAACAATGAGTGAAACGATACTGCGGCTGAAGGATGACCATGGCACGTTTTCGAGAGCAATTTTCGCCGTCGAGTGTCATGCACGGCAAGGCGCCCTGGTGGCTAAATCTCACTGTCAGTAGGCGGTTGGTGGAGCCTCCCCACGTGACGCTCACTTACTCCTTTACCGCACGGAATAGCTCCTGAATTCCACCAGATTTCACTGCGTCCATATCATTTTTCGAGGTTTGGAAACAGGGAAACTCAGATGGAACGAAATCTAGGATGGGTGACATTCTGAAACAAAGTTCATACACGTTCTTTATTCGCAATAATCTCGGTCAATTCTTCTTCAACAAACAAATATCTTGTTGTAATGGCAACTGGTAAACTTTTTCCCTCTTTCAAAAAGTCATACTGATACCCTATGAGCCCCAAAAAAACCATCATACACGTGGCTCCGTCACCTCCGGAGATGTCCACCGCGTGAACGAGCTCGATTTCTACTGCATTCACCTTTCACGAAATCATGGGTTGTACAGAACATTGTCACGTAAAATACACTCTAAGACAAAAAATAACGACGCACCATGAAGAAATTATCCGAATGGGACGGAAATCGGTAGACGTGATATAAAGGTACACATAAACAAATGATTATAATATCAGAAAAATTGGATGATTTATTCGAGATAAGGAGCTTCACAAACTGAGCAACTCAGTGACGCGTTAGTCCACCTCTGGCCCTTCTGCGAGCAGTCATTCGGCTTGACTTTCATTGGTAGACTTCTTGGATTTCCTCCTGACGGATCTCGTACCAAATTCTGTCCAGCTGACGTGTTAGACTGTCAAAAGCCCGGGCTGGTTCGAGGGCCCTACCAATAATGCTCCAAACATTTCCTATCGGGGGAGATCCGTCGACCTTTTTGCCCAAAGTAGGGCTTGGCAAGCACGAAGACAAGCAGTAGATACTCTCGTTGTATATGAGAGGGCGCTTGCTGAAATGTAAGCCCAGAACGGCTTGCCATGAAGTGCACCAAAACGGGGCGTAGAATATTGTCGACTACTGGTGTGCTGTAAGGATGTAAACCAAACGTCTTTGGTCTGAAATCTAATTGACCGGATTAGAATTGTCTTCATTGATGAGTCCTGCTTGGAACTGAACCCCAATGACCAGCGAAGACGCGTTTGGAGACGACTCGGACACTGGTGGACACCAACTCGCCATACGGTCCGACAACCAGGAGTGATGGTCTTGGGTGTCATTTCTTTACCTAGCAGGAACTCTTTGGTTGTCATCAGTGGCACAGTTAGACCACAGAAGTACGACGACAATATTCTGCACCACTTTGCCCTTCATGGCAAGCAAACCTGTGCTTACATTTCTCTTCGTGCTTGCCTAACGTTATTTTGGCCTGCAAGATCGCCGGATCTCTCCCCAGTTAGGAACGTTTTGGGCATTATGGGCAGGGATCTCCAACCAGCTTGGGATTTTGAGGATCTAACGCGCCAGTTGAACACAATTTCATAAATTTAGACAACATTGTCCGTGGATCGCGTTCGGTCGTGGTATCACGTGAACAACCGAGGAGCAGCCAGCACCAGCCACAGGGCGATCAAAAAATCCGAGGATGGCTTTAACATAAGCCGAAACCGGTCGTAATAAACAAATGTTGTTGCGATCTCGACTGTTGTTTTAACCAAATGAATAGAATTTGGCACGACACCCCTCAGGAACATATCCAGTTACTCTGTCAATCAATGATAAGCCTAATAACTGCTTGTATAAGATTCAAAGGTGGGCCAGCGCGTTATTGACTTGCCCAGTTTGTGAAGCTCTTTCTCTGCGCGTGTACATCATATCTACCGATTTCCGCCGCATGCGGATAATTCCTTCTTAGTACCTCGCTGTTTTTTTCTCTTTATTCCCCTCTTTTTCCTAGAATGTAAATGCATAAATAAGCAAGGATTAACTTCAGTCAGGAGTATGTAAAATTTATCCGGTCTGCAGTGTTCGTACGGTTACTTTTCACTTCGTTCATCCGGTATTAAAAGGTCTTGAATGTTGGTCCAGAATTACATAAACTTAAATCAGTTCGCATCTGGTCTACAGTGTAATTGTTAAATGAAATTTGATCGTAAGTCTCCGGCACTCTTTTTTATCCACTCTCATGACACGTGTGACATCGCTTACTGTGCTTTCCCAGAAACGTCTGCGTGTTGTGTGACAAAGTCTAAATAAAAGAAAGCTCAGTATGACAGATTATGTGTTATGTTTTAAGTTAATGTGTTGTGTTATTATGTTACATTTAAGTGTACATTTATCCTGTTAGCTAACGTGAGTTTCAAACTGCGGTAGATCCCTAGCAGTCACTGGTGTTTCAGGGAGAATAATTTCCCTTGCCATGTCTTGCCGGTGGCCCCACCTTCATTTCTCGTATACATACATCGTTGATCAGCGTCGGAAACCACGCCAGGTCGAGGAGCACTCGCGCTTCATGACTCAATGAGAAGTCCATTGTTGTTCTCCACGAAACCTACAACTTGAAGAAGTCGGTGGTTGTCTTAAAGGACACAGTCTTGAAGAAAATCGACAAGGATCAAACGTTCGCCGTCACAGTAACACTCCTAGGCTGCTGCTCCAGGTTACAAGACACGAAGCGCAAGAACCACTAACAATGACGTCATCCCACAGAGTTTCTAAAGTCTTACCAAAGGAGCACAAAGCTGTATGTATCACAAACGCCTACTGTAATGCTTTCGTGTCAGCGGACTGTACGCTGGCATACCATCTAGCCTCCCAAAGGACGCTGGTTCTGGCTATTAATCACGTTAGTTACTACTGTATAGTCAGCACGATCCTGAAAACAATAAAACTTGGGATTGGCGACATTACGGTGAGTTATGATGACGGCCACCATTGACTTGAGTCCCCCGCCCCCCCTCCTCACCCCTCCACGCGCAGAAACCCCTCAACCCTTAAACTTCCCGTTGTTTTTGATAGCTGCAGCACCTGTTAATCGTTTCCCAATTAACCCCTCAACCCTTAAACTTCCCGGTGTTTTTGATAGCTGCAGCACCTGTTAATCGTTCCCCAGTTAACCCCTCAACCCTTAAACTTCCCGGTGTTTTTGATACCTGCAGCACCTGTTAATCGTTTCCCAATTATATACTAAACTCGACACACTTAGAAACTGCTGTTACTCTTCAACAGATGTCACCTTTCTGTGAGATCTAAATAATATTAGTTCTCGGGAGGATCTGCGGGTCAGTCGTTTTCCAAGTTCGAATAAATGCTTTCGTTTCTCCATGAAGCTCGGCTGTTCACACTACTGAATTACAATAATTCGTTGTGATCATCATACACAGTGTTTACAATCTAGAGAGCCGATTATAATTTAGTAGTAATTCTGTATTCAAGAAACAACGTGGAAAGAAAAGAAACAACAATATATAGTGTGAATTTGCTAAGAATAACTTAACCAATCATCTTAGTACAGAAATGCATTCGAATTATGCTGTAAATAACATATTTTTTTCCTTTATTCATCTTTCTGACATAAATTCACAATTTATACTCATAGTGACAATGTACAGGAAATTTCAACCTGGAGGACAATTCATTGCCAAGGGTTCACGACAATACGTATTTGTGCCACTGGGATCGAGTGGTTGAAGTACTGAACCAGCATTTGGAAAAGCAGGCTTCAGTTTCCCATTCAGCTTCTCTGACTTCGGCTTTCACAAGTGATCGCCGAGGGTGGTTTCTTAAATAAGACCACCTGCGATTTCTTTCCCCATCCTTCTTTCGTCCGATTTTGTGTCTCGTCTCTAATGACCTCGCTGTCGACAAGATGTCATAATCCGACGTCTTATCTTTTTCTGATGTGCACAATAGAAGCGTCCAACATGTCTGCGTGCACGTTAATTTCACACGACAAGTTTTCCTTACCAGTCACTCCATCGAGCTTTAACGGAAGGTGTGCGAGGGAGTAAACTGCACGATTGCCTTCAATATACGGAGCTGTTTTAAATTATTGGGCGATTTCATAAGTCTACATTTTCATCAAGATAACATACATATATGATCTAAACACCAACTCAGGGAATAACGTTCTGATGTCATCATTTGGTTCCATGTGCCATCTAGTCGGAGGAAAGCAGATTACTGGACAGCATAACAGTGTTAATGGCCGATCGTGGATGAGACATGGCTGAATACGCGCGGATAGTCGGTGTTGCTACTGTTAAACTGTCTTTTACACGTCGTACTTCTCTTGAAATCACAATGAAAATTATATCTACAATTCATGATGCGGAATTCCTCCATTATCTGTGAAACTGAATCAATGAGAGAACAAATGAAGATACAGTTGAAAAAAGGAGCGACAATTTCCTACAGAACCGACAGAAATCATTATGGCGCGCCAGGTAACAATTGCTGCAACTAAAAGTGACAGCAGGTTTAGTTCTGGAAAGTGATGGGAATGGGCATCGTGGAAGATTTAACTCGTGTGGCAACTACGGGTTAGTCACACAACCGTGCAAATGATGAAGCTTATATTGACCCATTACTGCCCACTATAGCAGATATCTTCAACCACTTCTTAACCACAAGTGTTTTCTCTCAGGCCGCGAAACGGCGACTAGTTAAGCCATTATCTAAAAAGGACGCTACCATGTCACTCTCTGATTACAGATCTGCTTGCATTCTTCCTGCACTGTTCAAGACCTTACATTTGACGGTCCACGACCAGTTAATAAAGTACCTAACTATGAACAACCTATTAGGCGAATACCAATTAGGCCTCCGTAAACGTCGCAGCACAACACTGCCATAATAAAGGTAACAGATGACTTGAAGCTTACCATAGATGGGCAAGGGGCAATTATCATGTGCTTCTTAAACTTCAGCAAAGCTTTTGATTCCGCGATTATGATATTTTACGGGCCAAACTTAGCAGCCTAAATTTCCCGCCAAGTGCACTGCGATGATTTCGCTCATATCTGACGTCTCGCCAGCAGTGCTTTATGTCGGACACTGTAAAGTCACCATGGAGGCAAGTAGTATCCACCATCCATCAGCGTTTGGTATTACGTCCTGTATTCCTTCCATTGTATGTAAATGATACGTCATCAATTTCGTCCTATTGCAAATACCACGTGTACGTTGATGACGTCCAGTTGTATCTAAGTGCAAAACCTATAAACCTGAAGATAACTATCGATAATCTCAATATCGACTTGTGTGCACTGTCAAAATGCTGCAGGGTGTACGTTAAAGTTCAGCCCATCCAAATGCCAAGCGGTACTGGTTGGTCATTCTAGGATCATTAGCCCGAAATACACTCCTGGAAATGGAAAAAAGAACACATTGACACCGGTGTGTCAGACCCACCATACTTGCTCCGGACACTGCGAGAGGGCTGTACAAGCAATGATCACACGCACGGCACAGCCGACACACCAGGAACCGCGGTGTTGGCCGTCGAATGGCGCTAGCTGCGCAGCATTTGTGCACCGCCGCCGTCAGTGTCAGCCAGTTTGCCGTGGCATACGGAGCTCCATCGCAGTCTTTAACACTGGTAGCATGCCGCGACAGCATGGACGTGAACCGTATGTGCAGTTGACGGACTTTGAGCGAGGGCGTATAGTGGGCATGCGGGAGGCCGGGTGGACGTACCGCCGAATTGCTCAACACGTGGGGCGTGAGGTCTCCACAGTACATCGATGTTGTCGCCAGTGGTCGGCGGAAGGTGCACGTGCCCGTCGACCTGGGACCGGACCGCAGCGACGCACGGATGCACGCCAAGACCGTAGGATCCTACGCAGTGCCGTAGGGGACCGCACCGCCACTTTCCAGCAAATTAGGGACACTGTTGCTCCTGGGGTATCGGCGAGGACCATTCGCAACCGTCTCCATGAAGCTGGGCTACGGTCCCGCACACCGTTAGGCCGTCTTCCGCTCACGCCCCAACATCGTGCAGCCCGCCTCCAGTGGTGTCGCGACAGGCGTGAATGGAGGGACGAATGGAGACGTGTCGTCTTCAGCGATGAGAGTCGCTTCTGCCTTGGTGCCAATGATGGTCGTATGCGTGTTTGGCGCCGTGCAGGTGAGCGCCACAATCAGGACTGCATACGACCGAGGCACACAGGGCCAACACCCGGCATCATGGTGTGGGGAGCGATCTCTACACTGGCCGTACACCACTGGTGATCGTCGAGGGGACGCTGAATAGTGCACGGTACATCCAAACCGTCATCGAACCCATCGTTCTACCATTCCTAGACCGGCAAGGGAACTTGCTGTTCCAACAGGACAATGCACCTCCGCATGTATCCCGTGCCACCCAACGTGCTCTAGAAGGTGTAAGTCAACTACCCTGGCCAGCAAGATCTCCGGATCTGTCCCCCATTGAGCATGTTTGGGACTGGATGAAGCGTCGTCTCACGCGGTCTGCACGTCCAGCACGAACGCTGGTCCAACTGAGGCGCCAGGTGGAAATGGCATGGCAAGCCGTTCCACAGGACTACATCCAGCATCTCTACGATCGTCTCCATGGGAGAATAGCAGCCTGCATTGCTGCGAAAGGTGGATATACACTGTACTAGTGCCGACATTGTGCATGCTCTGTTGCCTGTGTCTATGTGCCTGTGGTTCTGTCAGTGTGATCATGTGATGTATCTGACCCCAGGAATGTGTCAATAAAGTTTCCCCTTCCTGGGACAATGAATTCACGGTGTTCTTATTTCAATTTCCAGGAGTGTATCTAGAATCCCTGCCTTCTTTAACACGAAATGGGACAGAATCAATTTCTCTCCTTCAGCAATGAGTGTAGGAGTAATAGATGAAAATCTAAATTGGACTGAGCACGTAATTGTAACTTGCAAAAAGGCATCAACATCACTCCATGCCCTGCAAAAATGCAAAAAGCTCTTTCTTCTCGACCTGAAAATGAAACTAGTACAAATACTTATACTTTCAGTTATTGATGACAGCGATGTTACCCTTCAAGTCCTTTCTCAGGAAAGCTCAAGGCCCTGGAACTGGTTACGATTGCCTGTGTTCGTTACATCTGTGATGCTCGACTCTTCGATCACGTTTCACCAACATATGCACAGGTATCCTGCCTGAGTGCAGACAAGCTCAGAGATTTCCATACCCTCTGTCTTTTGTACTGCCTTATCAATGAACAATGTCCCTCACATCTCTCCTCGCCCTTAACGCTCTTGTTTGAACAACACGGCAGAGCAAAATCCTTTCTGTCCCACCCAATCGTCCAGCCACTTTCTCGAAGACCTCATCGGCAGGAATACGACTCTGGAGCAGCCTCCCGCATTATGTTAGAGAACTAAGAGCATCTCCAGGTTCAGAAGGCGGGTAATGACCATATCTACTAGAGGAACAGTAAGATTACAATTGACCCTGAAGGCACTCGTTATGTTTGTACATCCCTTTTTCCAACCTGATCTTCCTCGTTTCCCGGTATTCTTAGGTGATGTAGTCTTCTTAAATTTCCTTTTCCCAAAACTCGCTATATCAGAAAACACATATTTTGTAGACCTATATATTTTTCCCTTATCTGCCACTATCATTATTGTTATTAATGTCATTATTATTATTATTATTATTATTATTATTATTATTATCAGCATCATCAGTATTAGTCGCTGCAGCTGCAGTAGTACAAGTAATGCCGGTATTAACCTTGTTACTTCATGGTCAGTATAATTTATTCACACTGCCACTGCAGACACTCAAATCATTTTAACAGTAGTTGTCATACTAAAATTGCAATGTAACAAATAGAGTACATATGAAACCCTGGTCCAGTGCAAGAGAAGGCCTGATGATCCTAATCAGATCAGGTTAAATAAATAAACAGATGGGTAGGTGTTTTATTAAATTTTAAGGCTACAAACTGAATAGAATGAGGGATTATTTGGAGGGACTCACTGTGAGTCGAAATCAGTCATGTCAAGTTATATGGTCCGAGAAAACCCACGGTGCCACTGCTATTGATGGCGACAGTCCAAAGTAAATGCTTTTGTGTCGCTGCTAACCAGTGTGTTTGGTCTATTGCTTGCTGGCACATTGCTTGAAGCAATAATTCAGTGCGAAGAACAAGGAGCTGGGTGCGTTTTGCAACAAGACGGGACTCCTCTGGCTTACTAACGTCCACGAATATCTAAATCGAAGACTGTATAGATATATAGAATATACAGGGTGGCGCAGATGGATCGGGTGGTTTTGAAGTGGACTGTACGTCTGGAGGGGGGGAGCCAGGTGTTCGGCGACTTCGTCCTGTGGTGGGGGGTGACGGGAAGTTTCAGTTGCAGGCTGGCAGTTAGAGATGGGTCGAACTCGTTCATTCCTGTGAACTACTTCATTCATTTCACTCTTTGCCGTGAAGCGTTCAAATGAAGTAGTTCATTCATGAAGTACGGAAGCCTGGCGAAGTTGGCCAGTTCGCCGCTCAGCTGCTCAGCGCTCGCTTCGCTTCGCCTCGCTCGTACAATAAAGCTTCGTAATACTTCATAATAATACCAACAGATGGCCGAACTATGCAGTAACGTGCACGCAACGTTTTGCGCTCTTATAGCGTTTGAGTTAAACAGAGCATGGTCGAAGGGGACAAAGGAAAGATAAACAGAGAAGCCTGTCACATATAAAGAAAGTATTACATTTAATTTTGCTCGACATTTTCTCATGAAGCGCCAAATGAAACATTATTTGTTGTATTCATGGACTGAAAACGAGGACTACGAACGAAATGCAGTCCAATTTTATGTTCCTTTTAAAATTTAGTCCAAAATAGAATGAGTATGTTTACCACTGTCATAAAGCCTATATACCTACGTTAAGTAATTATTCAGAAGTTTTCCTGTAGATTTTATTTTTGTTGAGAATAATAACCCTCCAGATTCAAAACGTAAACTGTCACCTGCAGTCACTGGTACGATTTCAGGTAAAACCCCTCTTTCAGTGTTATTAAATAACAGCCAGCCTCTTCGTTTGTATCTTTAATATTCATTTGTCTGCAAGCGCTGCCAACGGTAGGCTACCCGTAGACGCGCCGATGTAGTGGGAGAGGGAGAGGGGAAGAGAGTGAGTGAACTAGAAAAAAGTGTGGAGTGTGCTATCTGTGAAGAGTTTGAAGTACCAGTTCATTGAAAATGAGTGGTTAGTTCACACTTCACTGGAATGAAGCGTTCATTTGAACGACTCATTCACGAGCTCCCCATCACTACTGGCAGTCAGTCGCGATGGCTACGTGGTCCGTTGAGCATCGTGTTTTCGCAGTGGAAGAGTTCATACGCAATAACGAGTCAATTGTTGCTGTGACGCGTGCCTTTCGCCGGCGTTTCAACATCCCACCTCGCGGTAGTGTTCCTAAGCGAGATACGATATTGAGTTGGGTGCATAATTTCCGCACTACTGGTTCATGTGCTCCAAAATGGACGCCTAGACCGCCAACAATAACAACGCCTGAGAATGTGGAGCGTGTGAGACGCGATGTCACTGCGAGCCCACGTCGATCAACGAGACGTCGTGCTCAAGCTCTTGGAATGTCACGTCGGAGCCTTCAAAGGATTCTTAACGAAGAACTGAAATTCCACCCCTATAAAATCCTGTTGGTACAGAAGATTCTCCCAACAGACCATCTTCAAAGGCTTCAGTTTAGCCAACAGATGTTGGAGTTATTGGAAGATGTAAACCTGATTATCATGATGTCTGACGAGGCTCACTTTCACATTAACGGATACGTAAACAAGCAAAATTGCCGTTACTGGGCCGACACTAACCCAAGAGATCTACACCAACGGCCTCTCCATAGTGACAAAGTGACGGTTTGGTGTGGGGTTTCTAAGGTAGGGATAATTGGTCCTTACTTTTTTGAAAATGAAAGGGAGCAGGCGGTTACTGTTAATTCGCAGCGTTATGTGAACATGATTGAAGATTTTCTTCTCCCACAACTTGAAGAGAACAATTACGACATGGGCAATATGTGGTTCCAACAAGACGGGGCAACTGCACATACCGCTAGGATATCAATGCAAGCTGTACGCGCTCTGTTCCCTGGCCGTTTGATTTCCCGTAATGGAGATGTCCATTGGCCCCCTCGCTCACCGGACCTCACGGTATGTGACTTTTTCTTATGGGGCTATTTAAAAGCAAGGGTCTACATGAACAAACCCCGGACCATTCAGGAGTTGAAGGCAGCAATTCACACCGAAATCACATCAATTCCTGGTGATGTGCTTGAGCGGGCAATGCGGAACGTTAAGGACCGACTCCAAGAATGCGTCGCTCGAGAAGGAGGGCATTTGATGGATGTAATTTTTAAAAACTAACATTACTATTTTTTTGTTAATAAACTTCCATTGTAACTACACGTTTTGCACTTTATTTCAATCCAATACCTTTACAATTGACAGTTTGACAAGTATTTTAAAACCACCCGATCCATCTGCGCCACCCTGTAGAAGGATTCGTCGCGCATCGGCTGCTGACAGTATCTTTCCCAAATAGCCAACCATCTCGCCGGCTTTCTTCCCGCGGGGATTAGTCAGCAGCAAAGCTTACATTCCATCCGTTCCAGCAGTGTTGTCAGAACTGGAAAGTCGCAGCACCACGGCCATCAAGAACGCCGCATTAGTCCTATTTCAGAGGCCGTCTGAATGTGTTTCATACTGCATCTGACGTTCACGTCACGTACAAACACTTACAAGTCTCCTACTTCAAATGATAGACACATATTAATGATCAGAGTTGATGAAAACAGCCGCGACTACTCGGGTAGCGGGGGCTGTGTAGCGTGGATTGTGCGGCTTTTTAGGTTAGAGGGCCTCGGGGAAACGCACCCAAGGGCTTCAGTCTCAGAGGGTGCAGCTCGAACACAGGAGTAACGTAGATTTAGGAACCATCTGTAAACAGTTGTTAATTGTCGTAGCTGTGTTGGGAAAGTACCAGAGCTCCAAGCGCTAATTGAAAGCACTGATGCTCAAATCGCTATGGGCATAGGAAGTTTGCTAAAGCCGGAGATAAGTTCAGCCGAAATTTTTGCGAAGGACCTAACGGTGTTCAGAAATGATTGGCTGAATAAAGTTGGCGGTGGAGTATCTATTGATCTTAGGTTTATCTTGTTGCGAAATTGAAGTAGATAGTTCATGTTAGTATTGGCAGAGGTCATTCTCGGCAACCGGAATAAAACAATAATGGGATGCTTTTACTGACCTCCCAATTCAGACGATACAATTGCTGGAAGGTTCAAAGAAAACTTGAGTAATTTCAAACATGTACCCGACTCATACAATTATAGTTGGTGGTGACTTCAATTTACCTCGATATGTTGCCGAAAATACATGTGTAAGTCCGGAGGTACGCATAAAACAACATCCGAAATTGTACTAAACGCTTTCTGTGACAATTATTTCGAGCAATTAGTTCATGAGACCAGTCGAATAGTAAACGATTGTGAAAATATAATTGACCTCTCAGCAACAAATAATTCTGAGCTAATAACGACCATCAAACACTCCCTAACATCTACATCAACATCTACATCTATACTCCGCAAGCCACCTGACGGTGTGTGGCGGAGGGTACCTTGAGTACCTCTATCGGTTCTCCCTTCTATTCCAGTCTCGTATTGTTCGTGGAAAGATAGATTGGCGGTATGCCTCTGTGTGGGCTCTAATCTCTCTGATTTTATCCTCACGGTCTCTTCGCGAGATATACGTAGGAGGAAGCAATATACTGCTTGACTCCTCGGTGAAGGTATGTTCTCGAAACTTCAACAAAAGCCTGAACCGAGCTGCTGAGCGTCTCTCTTGCAGAGTCTTCCACTGGAGTTTATCTGTCATCTCCGTAACTCTTTCGCGATTACTAAATGATCCTGTAACGAAGCGCGCTGCTCTCCGTTTGATCTTCTCTATCTCTTCTATCAATCCACCAAAACTAAACGAAAAATGTATCTATTCAAAAAAAGCAGATAAAAATTCGCTTGACGCCTTCCTGATAAACAATCCGCACTCCTTCCAAATTAACAAGGTGAGTGTAGACCAGATGTGGCTTGAATTCAAAGAAATATTATCGACAGCAATTGAGAGATTTACACCAGATAAATTAACAAACGAGGAACTGATCCACCATGGTACACAAAACAGATCAGAACACTGTTGCAGAAAAAATGAAAAAAAGCATGCCAAATTTATAAGAACGCTCGAAATTTAGCGCGGTCTTCAGTGCAAGACGGTTATAACAGAGTCCACAACGAAACATTATCTCGAAGCATGGCAGAAAATCCAGAGAGATTCAGGTCGTATGTAATGTATTCTAGCGGCAAGACACAATCAACGTGTTCACTGCGCGATAGCAATGGAGGTACTATCGATGACAGCGCCGCTAAAGCAGAGTAACTAAACACAGCCTACCGAATTCCCTCACCAAAGAAGACGAAGTAAATTTCCCAGAATTCTAATCAAGAAGGGCTACCAACATGAGTAACTTAGAACTAGATATCCGCGGGGTACAGAAGCAACTTAAATTACTCAATAAAAGCAAGTCTTCCGATCCAATGTATAACAGTCAGTTTCCCAACAAAATATGCTGATGCAATAGCTCCATACTTGACAATCATATACAACTGCTTGCTCGACGAAGGATCCGTACCCAAAGACTGGAAAGCTGCACAGGTCACACCAGTATTCAAGAAAAGCAATAGGGGCAATCGACTAAAATATAGGGCCATATCATTAACGTCGATACACAACAGGATTTTGGAACATAATATATATGTTCGAACATTATGAATCACCTCGAAAGGAATGATCTATTGACACATAGTAACACGGATTTGGAAAACATTGTTCTTGTGTAACACAAATAGCTCTTTATTCACACGAATTATTGAGTGCTATTAACAAAGGGACTTCAAATTTATTCTGTATTACCAGAAGGCTTTTGATACCTTACCTCACAAGCGGCTCGTAATCAAATTTCGTGCTTATGGAATACCGTCTCAATTATGCGAGGGGATTCATGGTTTCTTGTCACAGAGGTCACAGTTGGTAGTAACTGACGTAAAGTCATCGAGTAAAACAGAAGTGGTTTCTGGCGTTCCCCAAGGTAATGTTATAGGCCGCCTGTTGTTCCTTACTTATATAAACGATGTAGGAGACAATCTGAGCAGCCGTCTTAGGTTGTTGTCGTTTATCTTTTAGTAAAGTCATGAGAAGATCAAAACCAACTGCAAAACGATTTAGATTTCAGTGTGGTGCGAAAATTGGCAATCGATCCTACATAATGAAAAGTGTGAGGTCATCCTCATGAGTAATAAAAGGAACCCTTTAAACTTCGGTTACGCGATAAATCAATCAGGTCTAAGGGCCGTAAATTAAACTAAATACCTACGAATTACAATTACGAACAACTTAAATTGGAAAGAACACACAGGAAATAATGGAGAAAGGTGAACCAAAGACTGCGTTTTATTGGCAGGACGCTTAGGAGATGCATCAGGTCTACTGTGAACGCTGCCTATACCAAGTATGACCGTACTGCTGCGCGGTGTGGGACCCTTGCCGGATAGGATTAAAGGAGTACATCGAGAAAGTTCAAAGAAGGGCAGCACGTTTTGTATTATAGAGAAATACTGGAAAGTGTGTCACGGACATTTTACAGGATTTGGTGTGGACATCATTACAACAAAAGCCTGTCTCGTTGCGGTGGGACGTTCTTACGAAATTTCAATCACCAGCCTTCTCCTCCGAATGCGAAATTATTTTGCTGGCGCCGACCTACATACCGAGAAATGATCATCATAATAAAATAAAGGAAATCAGAGTTTGCACGCTAAAATGTAGATGTTCGTTTTTTCCACAAGGTGTTCGAGAGTGGAACAACAGAGAATTATTGTGAAGGTGGTTCGATGAACCGTCTGCCACGTACTTAGGTGTGGTTTGCAAAGTATCGATGTAGGTGTATGAACAACGATTTGTTAATATCTGTCGGTGCTTCTGTTACGCCAGATGTGCAAAGTCTCGTGAAGCGGCAGGAGTGCCCGCTGGGCTTATTTAGGCCACCATTGACACGTGACAAGCAGCCACTCGAGACATGCTGGCCTGGTCGCGACCTCTAAGTCACGTGTGTAGACACCCCATGCAGTCTAACCGGCTACGGGAGAGCAGCACGTGTGCATCAAGCTGAACGGTTGCGTTTACCGTTACTGGTGCCGTGCTCATTTCGCTCGGTCACTGGGAGCAGCACGACTGTGACGTAATAATCGAAAGTGGTCAGCCAGTGTGTATAGCGGCAAGTGGGGCCGTTACTTCGCTAGTTCGCTTGACTGCCGGGGCTGCGCTTCGGGCGGTAGGACGACAGCACGCGGCAATTTCTACAAGCACTATAGACAAGCACAGAACACATGAAGATAAGCACCAAGATGAACAACCTTTCCCCTTCTCTATAGAAAATGTAGCTAATCATACTCAGATTTAAATTAGTTGGCATTTGACAGAGAGCGCACTGGTATGTCCACCAGGGATGCACTGTATTGTGCACAGAGCTGTACCGGAATTGTCAGCTGCCTCCGTATCGCCACTTCCACTGCTCTGAAAATGAACTCTATTTGAATTTTGCGGTCTGCACAACAAACAGAGTTCTGCCAACAACTGAGTCAGCACATGAGCAGGAGTCAGTAAATAGCGTAGAATGCTACAAATTTTTGGGTATGCATATTGATGGAAACTTGAACTGCAAGAAGCATGTCACAGAGCTTCTCACACAGTTAAGCTACTTCTGCTCTTCGTACAACTGCTAATCTTGGAAACAAACATCTCACCCTCCAGACATATTCTACATATATCCACTCAATAATGTCGCGTGGAATAATTTTCGAGAGTAGCTCATCACTTAGAAGGAAAGTACTGCTTGCACAGAAGCGAGCAGTAAGAATAACATGTGGTGCTAAGCGCTAACCCACGGATGTCATGTAGGTACCTCGTCAAGGAGCTAGGCGTTTTAACTGCGCCGCCACGATATACATTTTCACCAATGAAATTCGTGATAAATAATCCATCACAATTTGAGAAGCACGGTGATGTCCATACCTACAACATTGGAGCGAAAAATAACCTTTATTACACATTATTAAAGACGTCAGTGGCTCAGAATGGAGGTCAATACACAGCAACATTTTTTTTCAATTGTCCGGTAACATAAGAATGTCTGACAGATAGCAAAGCAAGTTTTAAATCAAATTTAAAATCATTTCTTCTGGTCTACTCCTCCTATTCCACTGATGAAGTTTTACTTGAAAACTCGTAGCCAGTAAAAAAAGAAAAAAAAACAGGTAAGTGCAGTTGCATGAGTAAGGACTGAAAAAAATAATGCATCCATTAATGTGAACACTAATCATGTATACATGTCCTGTAAACTGACCCGTTCCACATGGTTCAAATGACGGACCCGTTTCGTCACAAGAGGTTTGTTTATCAGCTCATAAGTGATGGGATATAGCGGTGTATGCCAATAAATGGGAAGACTATTTCTTTTCATCAATGTCACCACGTTCAAGAGTTCGCTGTGGGAAAAAAGACAGCCACATTAGTGACTTTTAGTTACCACAAGTGATTATCAGTATAAAGAAAAACAACGTGGAATTTACGTGTAAGCATTCGAAATAGAAGTATCCTACGACTTCATCTGATAATCCAATGCATGGTCGATCAATCCTGGGGCTGGTGCTTTGTACTCTATGTAACTAATGTAAATAATATTGATAAAATTTGTAATCTTCCTCGTCAACGCTTCAAAAGGCTAACATTGTCATTAGTAAATAAATTGGCATCTAAGTCTCCAGTACTCATCATGAAATGATGTAAATAAATGTAACTACCTGAAAGAGAAGTCATGTAATATTGTCATTTTGTAACTACATTTTTCTTCCGAACAGCAAACAACGTACCCATTTGCAAACGCAGTGACCCGCAGTACGATGCCTGCGTCGTCAAGTCTGTGGAAGCCATTACGCCTCACCTAGTCAAAGGTGTGTAGCCATGACCGTTCTTCTTATTTGTAACAGTTAGCTTATGTGCAACATTTAATAGTTTTGATATAATTGTTTTCCAATTTTTATTACTATTTGCACTTTTTCTACACTGGAGTCCAGAACTTTCTGTAATCGCGAAAAGAATTTACTGTAAATGACCATCAAGATTCCGCAACAAATCCTGATTCCAACAGGAATGAAAAGTAGTCGTGTCTGCACAATCATTGTGAGCAAATTTTCTGAAGTTTACAGCGTAAAGCCATAAAAATGCCATTTTGACTTTTTTGCTAGCTAGAATTGTCGGACACCACGGGCACACAGAGAACTGTTTTCTCACCAGTGTTTACTGAATCTCAAAGCGACATTTTAAGATTTTGGTAACGGTTCTGATACACAGGAAATATTCCTCGTAACCCTGTACAAAATCGATCGAAAGAAGCCACATCGATAGCAAGAGCGATTTTGGCACTGACAATACTATGAAATCCATCGATTTTTGTGAGACAACAATCTACAAAACTTACATCTACCTTGACATTTCCCATATAGTTTCTTAGATCAAGTAGTCTGTTAGCTGGATGTCCGACAGTTTGTGACCTGTTCGGGGGTGTGCAGAGACGGTCAAATTAACTGCAATGTCAACATCACTGTGATAGCGTTTGCAGCAAGAGTCGTAGCTGCTACATATTGAGGACCGAATTTCGTTTGTTTCGGGTTGCTGCCGAACATATGAGGCCCTTTTTTTCCATGGTCGATCGGTCGCGAAATGGAAACCACAGTGAAAATAAAAAAATCTTTTATTTGCAAAATTTAGCTAACCTTTCAGGTAATTCTCTACATAGTCGCCGCTCCGACTTAGGAATACAGTATATTGTAGCGTTGTACCAATTTCCCAATACCCTCGTCGTAGAAGGCAACCACCTAGGCAGCTGTTCATGTGAGCAAAGAGATGAAATCAGAGGGGAAGTCCGGGATTTATGGAGGATGATCAAACACTTTCCAACGAAAATTCTGCAGGAGCGTCTTCATTTCAGCTGCAGTTTGCGGCCGAGTTTTGCCATGAAGATTGTTTTAGGCACCTTTATGTGTTCAACGGGGAATAGCAGCTGCCTGAGGCCCTCAACGTGTAGTAGAACAAGTATCAGTAACACCATCCGTATCTATTATAGTCAGAACGTAGAGCGTTTTCTGTGTAATAAATTGAGCTACCTTGCCGGACACTGTTACGGCTTACTCTCGATAAGACACAACCAAATTTCGTTTTCGTTGATGGAATGGGCGTGCGGGACAGAGAGGTCACTGCACTCGTATGTTGCTGTTACTGGTGATTTTGTAATAGTTTCCTCACAGCTACACGGAACGTATCGTGCACTTTGTTGTAACTTGAATGCTATGTATATTTGAAGAGTGGAAATGTCAAACATTGTAAGTGCAAAATCTCACATTTGTCAGGAGAAACAAAAAAACTGTACTCTATTTGTACTTAAACCTTTTGTACTCACAATATTGAGAAGGAATTCTGTTATCACAGAATTGTCCTGATCACCTCATCGCTACAGAATGAGACAAATTAGAAAATAAAAATTTTATTAATGTCGCTCTATGTGCCATACCAGGGGACTGACTGGTTCCAAGTGCCAATAAGAAAGCTTTTATTTCAAGTGCCATTAATGTGCAGTATTTTATTTGTGATAATGCACGTACAGAAAAACAGCGGTCATATTATAATTAGTAGAACTGCAGCCAACAAAATCCATTTCTTGTATCTTATACATTTTTTACAAAAGAATCATGTTCAAGGAAACATCTTTCAGTACTGACTTGTCTTTCTTACGCAACTCCATTCTTGGGATCAGATGTTGCAAAGTTTACTATAGAACTCACTGTGCTGTTGAGGAAGAAGTGGTAGATTCAACAGGTCATCCAGTTTGCAACTGATAAACATGGTTGGTCTTTCAGATAAAGCAGACATGGTATACGTCAGCCATGGTCTTTCCTCTTTTGAACACATTGATATTTTTCAATTCTCCAGTTTCAGAGTAACAATAATAATTATTTGAGGTGGATGAGTATGAGGCTCTTTCATCATACTGGGTTTGCAACGCCTGCATTGATAACGAAGTTCTAGCAGCATCTTTAAATATCATAGGAACGAGTTACATGCATTGGAATTACTTGGAATAGACTCGTAGCTCTAGCTGACTCAACAATCTTGTGTAAATCTTGCGGAACCTGAGCTATGCTTCCCTTTCTCTGTTTTTCTGATTGCAAAATCTGTGACATAGCCAGAATAGCTGTTCCCACCATCAAAAACTTTTATGTTACTGCTTCAAACCATCCCACGCCTACCAGAATCATCTTTAAAAACACAGCCGTGCTATTTTTATTTTGAGGTGCACAGTTGTCTGATCTGGTAACAAGTTTCGTTTCGTATGTAAATTATCACCTTCCATTACAGAGCTGTTTTATTGATACAAACAAAAGCTTGTATGCACCCTGCTTGCCACACGAACTGTGCATCACCAGAGTGGAGGAGACCTTGTATGGCTCTTGGATCTCGGCAGGGAAGCGAACCGGTTGGCGCTAGGACTGTGCGCCGTCTAGTAATGAATATTTGAAACATTTTCTCCACGACTAGGTACTTGGAACAACAGAGTACCGGGAACATAATAGTACTGAAACGCGCTTTGAGGAAAAATGGCCTTAGAATGTTTGACATTTCGCTCTTTATTTTAGTAACGCGATTTTTATCAACTAAAGTAGAGCAATAAACAATTAAATTTTTCTCGCATTTGTGCGGTTAATAAGAAACCTTAGAATGTTTGACATTTCGCTCTTTATTTTAGTAACTCAATTTTTATCAACTAAAGTAGAGCAATAAACAATGAAATTTTTCTCGCACTTATGCGCTTAACAAGAACAGTGTTTGTGATAAATGCAATGAAATCTCTGCATCCCAGGAATTCCTAAGATGCGCGTACCACCGTGTGAGCCGCTGGTTATTCCTGCCCTGGCTATCGACAGAAACTTGGAAGCCCTCAAGGTCAGAGCTGACTTGAAGAACATACGTATCTATGGCGGAACCACCTTCGTTATTAACAAGCTCAAGTAAGACCTATGATTCTTCAATAGTAAAGATCATGTCCGTATGTATGATAGGCTAAACCTTTGCTGTGGACACTAACAAGTAAACTTTTCTGATACCTAATCTGCAAAAGTAGCATATTAGAGCTATTCTCGAATTAAAAGGCTTTACCACAGCAACCAATGCTTATAACGTAATTGTATTAAATTTTACTACAATTTATGATTTGAAGAACTGATGAGATTAAAAAATGCACGAGAATTTAAATGATTAAGGGGCTCCGAAAAGGGTCAAAATCATGAAAAGTTCAATTTTTACTTTTTTGCGTTTTCTGAATCTGCAGACTATTACCTTTTAATAGATATATAATTTATTCAATTCCGAGGACTACAACTATTTTTAAATTTTTTTGAAATGTGTTCTACATGGGCATGACCCACTGTGGCGCTGTTAAACTGCTGTCAAATGGTGTTATTATTAACGTCCGTGTTCATCAGGTACATTTTAGTGATGTGAGATAAAGTATGTGTTGTGGCTAACCTGTGATGGTTCAATATATATCGCTGGTGTGATTGTCGATTGTTTCATGTTTATTTACTCTGTCGTTATCTCGAAAATATTCGTAATTAATTCAGTTTCTTGAGTCTCTGTTTTGTTGAAGTATAATAATGAGTAAAAGTAAAGTTATTAGAAATACACAAAGTGTCGACGAAACGAAGAAGGCTGTTTGGGCTCTTTTTCTTCATATTTCTTCAACCGATGAAAATCCCCAACATAGCTTGTGTCCCAAAGAAGAAGACAGTTGGTGTAAATATAACAAAGGATTGATAACTGGTGAAGTGTACACTCATAAGCATAGTCTGCCTCATGCAATAATGGAGGTGATAAAACCTATTTTCAGAGACTTAGCAGCACCTGAACTGTTGAAAAAGTGTATTCACGGAAAAACTCAAAACCCCAATGAAAGCGTAAATAGTGTTATATGGTCGAGAATCCCCAAGACTGTATTTGTTGGAATAGAAACACTTCACTTTGGTGTGTATGATGCTATTGCGACTTTCAATGATGGCAACATTGTAAGGTGCAAGGTATTTAGAAATATGGGAATGAAGATAGGTTCTAACATGGTACGAGCGATGCTAGCTTTAGACAAGGAACGCCTTCGGGCTGCAGACAGGGCTGTAAAGAGTCTAGAAATACAAGCAAGAGTAAACAGGAGGAGGAACAAGAGGAAGCTGGAGGAGGAGTTTGCAGAGGATGAAGATAATCCATCCTATGGACCTGGAATGCACTAAAAAGTTAATCCAATCTTTGTCGCTCGATTCCCAAAACTTTTATTTTCTCATACTAATTACATGTTTTCTAAGGATCTTCCAAACATATTTGTTTCAAACTTTCAGTAAATGTTACACAGTACCTTCTGCATAATTTAACACAGCCTTTTTCCAAAAAAACTGTATATTTTTGAATATATAAATAAAAAATTGCAAAAAATGTTGTGAATTTTCATTACAATTGAAAAAAATCATCTTTAATAACTGAACTAAAATTTTGTAAAATCCCTGTGTTAAGTTGTAGCCCATATTCCAATAAATAATCTGTAAAAAGTTCAACTTCCTACCTCAAATACTTTGTGAAGAAAGATGTAATTTATAAGCGCTATTTTAACATTGCAAGTATAGGGCGTTCCGGAGCCCCTTAAGGTATTCAGCCAGATTAACTAAAATTGCTATGAGCAACTATGTGTTTTTTTTAAACAAAAATTTGATATCATATTCAAAACTCACTACTTCAGTTTTAAAAATAACATTTTCTAGCTATAAGGGAACATATTTCTAAGGAAAATGCAAAATATCAAAAGAAACGTGGTAACCAAGCCATTTTAATTGTATTTAATTCAGGTACAGCACTTTCCCAAAGAAGTAGCCTGAATTGAAAGTTTCTAGTAATGTTACTGGCCATTGGCTTGCACCTGCACTTCATACGAGGGCGTGCTGAAAAGTAATGTCCCCAATTTTCTTATGTGAAATGCTTAAAGCTTTTTAAATAAATCAGACGTTATTGACATTATATACCTTTATTCTTCATGTCTACATATTTACTTCTCAACATAGTCACCCTGGCGACGAACACATTTCTCCCAAAGAGGGACCAGTTGGTTGATACCGTCACTGTGCAGTATTTGACTTTGTTGGTGGAGCCACAACCTTACCTCTGCTTGCACCGCTTCATCACTTTTTCTTTCTTTCTCTTGCGTGTGCCGGTTTTCCCGCACAGACGCAGGGTCAGCATGGTTATTCGGATGTGGCAATGTTAGTTAAGGGGTGGCTGCATGCCCTTCCTGCCGCCACCCTGTTCCCGCCGGGAAGAAATTGGCATACCCCAACTGTCTGCAATGAGTGTAATCCATGGAATAGTGCAAAAGTGTTCAGATGTCTGCGAGCCTTGTAACTGAGGTGGAACGTGGGGACCAGCCCGGTATTCACCTAGGGGATGTAGAAAACCGACTAAAACCCACATCCAAGCTGGCCGGCACATCGGCCCTCGTCGTTAATCCGCCGGGCGGATTCGATCCGGGGCTGGCGCACCTACCTGAGTCCAGGAAGCAGCGTATTAGTGCTCTCAGCTAACCTGGTGGGTTGCACCGCTTCATCACTGAAGTGAAATCCTCAAAGGTGTTCATTAAGTTTGGAAACCGATGAAAATCGGATGGGGCCAAGTCGGGGCTTTATGGAGGATGACCAATGACAGTGAACCCAAAGTGTTGGATTGCTTCAGATGTCGCAGCACTCTGGCATTGACATGCTGAAGGAGATGGTGCTTCATGTGTGGACAAACTCTTCGAATTCCAAACTCGGTAACAGCATGCAGTTTCTCACACACTGAGATAGTAAAGTTACACACCTCCGAGTAACACTGTACAATTTGGAAGGTTCTAGCGGTGGAGGGCTGCAAATATGTAAACGTGAAGAATAAATGTGTATACTGAAGAGCCAAAGAAACTGGTACACCCACCTAATGTGTGTAAGGCACCCGCGAGCATACAGAAGCACCACAACACAACGTGGCATGGACTCGACTGATGTCTGAAGTAGTGCTGGAAGGAACTGACAACATGAATCCTGCAGGGGCATCCATAAGTCCATAACAGTATGAAGGGGTGTAGATCTCTTCTGAACAGCACGCTGCAAGGCATGCCAGATATGCTCAATAATGTTCATCTCTAAATTAGAATTATATTAATACCTTCAGCTGCTGATGGGTGTTGATATATACCAACAGGGACAGGTGAAAATGTGTGCCCCGACCGGGACTCGAACCCGGGATCTCCTGCTTACATGGCAGATGCTCTGTCCATGTGAGCCACCGAGGGCACAGAGGATAGTGCGACTGCAGGGACTATCTCGTGCACACCTCCCGGGAGACCCACATTCTCACCTTGTATGTCCACACACTACATCCGTAGTGTCCCACCCCAATACACTCATTACTCGTGGAAGACATTATTACCAACTCCCGTAAGAGTTCGGGGAATATGTGTGCATGTGTACAGAAGAAGATGAAGGTCGTGGCTGGTATTGCCAGAACTATATATTTCTGTGGATATGGTGTCTGTTGTTTCGGACATGTCCGAAAGAACAGACAGTCTCCGTTGATATATATCAATGCCCGTCAGCAGCTGAATGTATTAATATAATTCTAAATTCGTTCTAGATGGCTGCAGGTCATCAGTGGTGTCTGTTCTTTCGTGCATGTCCGAAAGAACAGACACCTATCCATATAAATATATATGTTCATGTCTGGGGAGTCTGGTGGCCACCAGAAGTATTTAAACTCAGAAGAATGTTCCTGGAACCATTGCGTAGTAATTCTGGATGTGTGGGTTGTCACATTGCCCTGCTGGAATTGCCCAAGTCCGTCGGAATGTGCGATGGAAATGAATGGCTGCAGATGATCAGACATAATGCTTACGTGTGTGTCACCCATCAGAGTCATATCTAGACATATCAGACGTCCCATATCACTCTAACTGCACATGTCCCACAACATTAGAGAGCCTCCACCAGCTTGAACAGTCCCCTGCTGACATGCAGGGTCCATGGATTCATGAGGTTCTCTCTATACCCATATACGTCCATCCACTCGATACAATTTGAAATGAGACTCGTTCTACCAGGCAACTTGTTTCCAGTCGTCAACAGTTCAATATCGGTGTTGACGGGCCCAGGTTAGGCGTAAAACTTTGTGTCGTGCAGTCATCAAGAGTACACGAGTGGGCCTTCAGCTCCGTAAGCCCATATCAATTATGTTTCATTGAATGGTTCGCACACTGACACTTGATCAAAGATGTTTACTAAATGTTTTGAAAGCCATGTTTCTGCTACTCATTGCACAGTATTACAACACCCTAATTATTAAATGTCATTTTCCTTGCTATAGATATGTATTGCATTGGATGATGACTGACTCTTTAATGTGCATTCACTAATCCATATTATTTCCATGGCGCACACATCCACAATTCATCAGCACTGGAAGACAAACAATAAAACATTCCAGAAATGTATTCACGATTGTGAATATGATCAGACTCCAGCTGGTCCAAGTATTGCTGACAGTGAAAATCTGTGCTGGACCAGGACTCGAACCCACATTTCCCGATTTATGCGAGCAGTCACCTTTACCACCTCGGCCATCTGAGCATGCCTCCAGGACCGGCCCAAACATCCGTATGTCACCATGTGTCTACGTACTGTACTTGCACAATTGATGTGATTTCTGCACATGGAGAGACTCTGGATTATTGTCACGGCCTTGTTGTGGCATGAAATACTATACTGCAGTGCCTGCGTGTTTACAATGTAGCCTACCCTACAATGTTCTTCACACATGCATGCATGGATGTCTTACAGACATTGCAGAGTCCATAATAAAAATGCAGGCCCTGCAGTATAGTACAATATACTGAAGTGCTAAAAAACTGGTATAGGCATGCGTATTCAAATACAGAGATATGTTAACAGGCAGAATACGATGCTGCAGTCGACAATGTTTATATAAGAAAACAAGTGTCTGGTGCAGTAGTTAGATTGGTTACTGCTGCTACAATGGCAACTTATCAAGATTTAAGTGTGTTTGAATGAGGTGTTATAGTTGGCCCACGAGTGGTTGGACACAGCATCTCTGAGGTAGTGATGAAGTGGGATTTTCCCATACGACCATTTCATGAGTGTACCGTGAATATCAAAACTCCAGTAAACATCAAATCTCTGACATCACTGTGGCCAGAAAAGGATCTTGCAAGAACGAGACCAATGATGACTGAAGAGAATCGTTCAGTGTGATGAAAGTGCAACACTTCCGCAAATTGATGCAGATTTCAATGCTGGGCCATCAACAAGTGTCAGTGTGTGAACCATTCAATGAAACATCATCGGTATGGGCTTTCAGAGTCAAAGGCCAACTCGTGTAACCTTGATGACTGCATGACACAAAGTTTTACGGCTCACCTGGGCCTTTCAACACTGACATTGGACTGTTGATGACTGGAAACAAGTTGCCTGGTCGGACAAGTCTCGTTTCAAATTGTATCAAGTGGATGGACGTGTATGGGTATGGAGACAACCTCATGAGTCCATGGACCCTGAAAGTCAGCAGGGGACTGTTCAAATCGGTGGAGGCTCTGTAATGATGTGGGGTGTGTGCAGCTGAAGGGATATGGGACCTCTGATATGTCTAGATACAACTCTGACAGGTGACACATATGTAAGAATCCTGCCTGATCACCTGCAGCTATTCATGTTCACTGTGCATTCTGATGGACATGGGCAATTCCAGCAGCTGACGATAGCAGCTAACTTTACTTAGCTCACGGCCGATCTGACCAACGTCAATTAAAATAAGGCAAGTCTTAAAACATTATTATCTCTGTAAGTATTTTTGTTTGTTACTGAGAAGGAAAAGCTCTTAATGTCAGCTGATGTTTTTTGATTGAGCTGTTGTTTGCTAGATGCATATTATTATAGAATACGGCTTATATTATTATAAAATATGCTGAGAATAGTGAGCCACACAAATACTTGATTAGGACCGCAGTTTGACGACCACTGCTATACACCCTTGAAACACCTACAAATCTGATTGTGTGTTTTTGCTACTATATTGTGTACACTCACCAGGTAGAATTTTGTTTTTGCTATCCTTCCTGGTGTCGCAGTTTTAATGGCCTGTTCTGAATAAACTAAGATACTCTTGTTGCTACTGAGATACTAAAACATATTCCCTTTCTTGCAGGACAGATCTGCAGGGTCTAAGTCTGGATCTGTCAGTGTCCTTCCCACACATCTACATGGTATCTGACTACGACATCGATGGCCGCATTCTGGTTGTTCCACTTAAGGGTCGCGGAGAGTTCCGAGGGAATTTCAGTGAGTTGCCATGCAAACACATTTGTACATCTACATTCATGCAAACCACTGCAGTACCATATATTAAGGCTTCTTCCTGTTCCATTCACATATGGAGCATGGTAAGAATAATTGCATGCTGTAATTAGTCTCATATCTCCTTGGTGATTCCTACACAAATAGCACTCAGATGGTATTAGTATATTCCTAGATTCAACACTTACAGCTAATTCTTGAAACTTTGTAGGTATTCTTCTGTGGGAATTGCATCTAGCTTCATGTGTTTGATGGTTCAGTTCTTCCAGCATCTCTGTTACGCTCTCCCATGGGTCAAACAAAACTGTGTCCATTTGTGCTGCTCTTCTTTGTATATGTTCAGAACCCCTCTCAATCCTATTTGCTAAGGCTCTCACACATTTGAGCAATACCGTAGGTTTGCCCAAAAAGTGTTTTATTGACCAATTGCATTTCCCTAGTATTCTACCAAGGAACTAAAGTCTGACACCTGCCTTATCTATGATTGAAACTATGTGGACATTCCATTTCATATCCCTAGGAATTGTTACTCCGGTGGTTTGAGAACAGTTTTTGACACAAGTGAATAAACATTTGCCTCTTTACCCCTCCCTTGTACACTTTCATATGTGTCAGCTTTTGCTACTCATTGTGATATGCACTGTATACAAATTGTGCACTTGTACCTTCTGGCATTCTTCTCAGCTTGCCGTCATAAGCAGTTGCTACTTATTATGATACAGCCTCTACAGAAATCTTTACTTGTCACCTCAAGTGACGGCTTGTGTACCTTGGGCCTCACCCTGGCCCTGATTATTACACTGGGGTATCTTTATGATATAAAAAGTGTAGTGATGCACAGAGTGTAACTGTCATTATAAAATAATATACTTGCTTAATGAAGATGAAATATAAAAGTGAAAAGGTCTCTTCAACTACCCCTACCAGTATTACATTGTGTGTCCATAATGTATAACAACTTTAAATACTTCATATCAATTGAAATTCATCTATGTGACAATTTCTTGAGCCAAATGGAGTGTATTAAATGTGTGGAGTGTATTAAATGTGATTTTCATGTAGGCTGACACATCAGTGTGTCTGTTCCACCCTTTAAGGGACCCTTCAGAATATAGGAGAGGATTCAATTTGATTTTATGGGTACTCCATCCATAACTTTTTATGTTGGTAATGGGAGCTAAAAGAACATAAAAATTCATTTTTCCAATGTGTTTGTGAGTGTTAGTTAATCTCAATAGCTATAAACTTCTATCCAAAACTGCCACTGAAGTTAAAGAAGAGACCCAAAGCATTTATCCTGGAAGCAAAATGTAGAGTTACTGGTTCATTTCATATAAACTCAAATGGAAGATGGGCTGAGTATGTATTGCTAGAGGTGCATTGCATGATTCCGTTTTTAAATTATTAAGACCCAGATGTTATACCAGGTGTCCCTCAGCAAGGATGAAAAGTGTGATATGGCTAAGGCCTAATTGTTATTCATCTTAAATTTAGCATATCAGATAAAATTAGTTGCAGTCTTAGGCTTTTCACAGATGATGTGGTAACCTGAGAGGAAGAGTAAATAATCCACTAAAAATTGTAGCAATGTCCAATAATATCCCGAAAAAGTATCAAACCGTTGAAAGTATAAGTTAGTCCCTGTTAGTTGTACTCTAGAGAAATATAAAATTGTGCACCACATAAACACAACAGTGAACAAACTATGACAACACGATTTATGAGACAGTCATGTCATACAATTATCTTGAAGTAAACAAGGCACATGAGTATGAGGTAGAATGATCATAGGCTTTGTTCTAGATGAAGCTTTGGTTTATTGGTAGGGTGCCATGAAGTACTATCCATCTATAAAGAGACTGCTTACAAAACACTTGTACAACCTATACTGAAGACTGCTTTAGGCTGATCTGTATCTAGTTAAATAAACAGAGGACATCGATTGCATAGAAAGAAGGGTAATGTGTGAATGTGAATGGCCACAAGTGTGTTGTTGTTATTCCAAGTGGGCACATAAAATTATTCTTAAATGAAATTTTGTTTGTAGTGAGAACAAAAATGATGTTCTCATTTTACAGCATTTGGATTTGTGGTGCACTTCAATTTTTGCAAAGTGTTCACATTGTGGTGCAGTGTTCCAGAAAGTCAGTGAGCAGCGAGCTTGCAGTCAAAGAAAAAGGTCATCATGGAACTTTTGTGAACAGCTTTGGATATCTTTGCTGGGGTAGATGTGGGATGTTTCCACTGTTGGCTTTGCTGTTTGTCCTCTGGTGTGAGATGGTGGCATCACATAAGGTCATGATGACTTCCTTACTTGACTGCAGGGGCTCTCTTCTCATTAAGCTCTTCAAGTGTGGAACCACAATCAATGTGCAGCACTTTGAAAACACTTTGCAGAAGCTGTGACACGCCATAAAGTCAAAATGCCCAGGAATGTTGTTGGATGGAGTCACAATAATGGCCGCCAACACACTGCCAATCGAATGAAGGCTATGCTTCACCAATTTGGCTGGGAAACACTGCAGCATCCTCTGTACATCCTAAATCATTTGCCATATGATTTTCATGTCTTTAGTGACCTGAACAAAGACAAATATGGACATCCGTTTCAGTCAGAGAAGGATGTGCGTGGGTGGGTGCGGTTGTGGATCCATCAGCAGCTAACCATGTTCTATAAAACAGGAACTATTTGTCTCATCTCCCAGTGGGTTGAATGTCTTAATGCTTGAGGTGATTACTTTTGAATGGAACCATTCTGTGGTCTCTTTTAGGCAGGTATTTGGTTTTCATTTGACTGTCCCTTATAGAAGGCATGGGAAATTAAATATTTATTGTGTGTCAAGGTTTTTACTTCACTCTTCCTCTTTAACATCAGCTTCCATCCATCAAGATGAATCTGTCAATTTCCAGTGATTTCCATTTGATGTTTCGATTTGAACAAGAAGTCAGCTAAAATCCCATATATGCTTTCACTTTCCTTAATGGATATAAGAAATTTATCATTTTTAGAGCCTTCTTATGTTATGATGGAAGACACTAAATGCAATTTCTTTAGTGTCCTTGGCACTGTCCAAGCTGCAGTATTTTGATGCTGTTTCAACTTAACTGTAGCTCTGAGATGGATTTACCCTAAAAATGGTTATCAAACACACTGGATATCACTGGGATACGATGGATACTACTTTGTTCAGACTGCATGCTTTAACAGTTAGCTGTACAAGTAATACGAGGGTGAGTCAAATGAAAACCTTAAATATTTTTTAAATATTATTTACTGTGCAGAAATGGTACAAAGCTGTATCACTTTTCAACGTAATCTCCCCCAAGCTCAATGCAAGCCCTCCAGTGCTTACAAAGTGCATAAATTCCTTTAGAAAAAAATTCTTTTGGTAGTCCGCACAATCACTCATGCACTGCATGGCATACCTCTTCATCAGAATGGATCTTCTTTCCTCCCATTGCGTCTTTGAGTGGTCCAAACATATGGAAATCACTTGGGGCAAAGTCTGGTGAGTATGGTGGATGAGGAAGACACTCAAAATACAGGTCTGTGATTGTTGCAACTCTTGTACAGGCAGTGTGGGGCCTTGCATTGTCATATTGCAAAAGGATACCTGCTAACAGCAATCCAAGTCACTTTGATTTGATTGCAGGCCGCAGATGATTTTTTAGGAGATCTGCGTATGATGCACTGGCGACAGTGGTCCCTCTCGGCATGACGACTTTTTCATCCCAAAAGAGTGTCAGCATAACCTTCCCTGGTGATGGTTCTGCTCAAAACTTCTTTGGTTTTGGTGATGAGGAATGGCGCCATTCCTTCCTCGCTCTCTTCATTTCCGGTTGGTGGAAGTGAACCCAAGTTTTGTGCCCAATAATGATTGTTGCAAGGGAGCCATCACCTTCTCGTTCAAAGCACCAAAGAAGTTCTTCACAAGCATCAAGCATCTCTCATTTCAGGAGTCAGCTGCCGTGGCACGCATCTTCCAGACAATTTGTGAAATTGGAGCACATCATGCACAATGTGGTGTGCTCACCCATGAATAATCTGTAAACATGCTGCAATGACTTTCAGTGTCACTCGGCAGGTTTTCCTTCATTATGGCTTCAACTGCGGCAATGTTCTGTGGAGTCACAATTCATGTCCTGGACGAGGAGCATCTTCCACTGAAGTCATACCATTTGCGAACTTCCTACTCCATTCGTAGACTTGTTTCTGTGACAAACATGCATCGCTGTACTGAACCTTCATTCGTCGATGAATTTCAATAGGTTTCACACCTTCACTACGCAAAAACCGAATAACAGAATGCTGTTCTTCCCTGGTTCAAGTCGCAAGTGGGGCGGCCATCTTTATACTGATACTGCCATGGGAAGTGTGCATCTGGACTATGCTGCCACCTACAGGCCATTCTGCATGCTGTTTGTAGCACACTTACCAACTTAGAGGATAATGGCATGAAATTTTGATTTGTTATTACAAATTTAAGGTTTTCATTTGACTCACCCTCGTATCTTACCAAAAGCATTCTGATTCTAACCATGCCATGTATGATGTGATCGAGAGAGGGGCAGTATGTTAGCCACACCTGTGTGTGAATGCCCTTCTCCCCTGAGCAGTTTTCCAGTCTCTGTATTAACAAATTCCACATAATGCTTAGCCAGGACTTACACTGCTCTAAGAGTGACACTATGTTCACACTAATGTGAGGAATAGGCTTAGCAATGAACATGTCATCCTCAGTTGAATAATTAAGCTTTCTGTCCAAACTGGTACCTGACCCCCCCCCCCACTGACATTTCTCTCCTGGATATTTTCACTAATTTGGAATGCTTGACTGTCACCAGTCTTCTAGTATAGATCTGACATTAACAATGCTAACTTCAGCACATAAAAGTACTACCTCTTTCTACACCCCTGTCAAATAAGCTCAGAGATTAAAGGTAGGCCTCTCCTTTCCTAGCAGCGGTGATACCTATTTTTCATGGTTTAATATCACATTAATGTTGTGGTTGTTAGAGATAGGATACAGCCTGTGGTGACCAAGATCAGGGCAGGAATAAGTTAGTGCCTTTTTTAAGTAAAAATTCTATCATTCACCTCAGAAGACTTAGAAAAACCATGAAAAACCAAATTCAAGATGGCTGGGTATGAATTTGAACTCTTCATTTGCCAAATAGGAATTCAGCGTCTTAACCATTGGTGCTTTATCATCTAATACACTGTATATGTGTCTCTCAAAAAATCTTGGCTATCTCACTACGTAATCACACAACAGATAACAATAAAAATCATTTTCTAAGTAATGGTGATTTAAACAATGACAATTAAAGACCCAAAAGCGAAATAGTAGTAGACATTGTCTCCTTGTTTAGGGTTCAGATACACTTCTGTGCTGTGATGCACAGATATTTAACACATTAACTGCAACAAACCGGATAGCCCTGCAAATTACAAGAAAATTAAACAACACCAGCAAGTAAAAGATGGTAAGGTTTTGGACACAAAGAAACCAGAATTACAATAAAAATCACAAGGAAATGCACAACTTCCTGACTTTCTGGAAATACTGGAGCAATGTGGCCACTGTGTCAGTGTTACGTCCCTGCTTGTTCAGCAAACATCAGGCTCCACTAAGCTATGTATTCATTGTTGATAGCTATTAATAAGAGGTCTTACATATCTCCGAATATTCATGACAGTTTGGAACTGAAAGCAGAGCAGTAAGTGGTATTTCAGTTGAGCCATTCAAGGAGGCTTAATTTTCCAACAGAAGCATCAGTTGTGTTACACTTTGTCATTCGCAGTTTGGAACTCTGTAAAAGCTTTTCCCAATAGCTGCTTAACTTGTGCTTCCAGGAGAAAATGTAGATTCTAAAACAGCATAAATACTGTCTAAGATTGATTTTTAAATATATGTTAAAGCTATAGTGGACTGTACATAGTTTTGAGTTACAACACACTAAAGATATGTACCTCTGATATGCTCTCAGTTAAACCATTCGACACACAAACTACAGAAACTAAATAGTTTAATGTCATTACTCACAGCATGATACGATTTGGAATTTTCATTCAGTAATAAAATAATCAATAAATGCAACCTGCTTTATACAATCCAACAAAATTTTCTAAAAAGATGTCTTGTATATGATAATTTAACTACAGAAATATCACTAAAAAATTCATATACTTACAGCGGATGTAAAAGGTGACATCCAAGGAAAAGGAATGTTGGTGAACATATCAGGAAAGCAATATCTGCAAGTGCAGAAATTAACTGCCAGTGCAGATGTGAAGGATGCTGTTCCTCAGATAATCAACAAGGATAAGAGCACAGAAGCTATCAGTAAGTAATGACTTGCTAATTGATGAATAATGTAAAATTAGTTTACTGCCTGATGAGTGTAGTAATGAAAACTCAATCTCATTGGTATCAAGAGAAGAGATGTAGATATGCCAATAGGATCAGACCTTGTTTCACTGTACATGTTAAAAAGTACAAAGCAAGATTAGAAATAGAAGGTTTAATATAGCAAGAGTCTCTTGGAAGGGAATTGTGAACTGGTATGAGCCTTTTTTTAGTAAGGTAATGATTCCAGCCAAATATAGGAATCAGTAATATTGATAGCATGTATTAGAAATCATTGGAAGTGGAGACAACAGTTTCAGTTGCACAGTCAGTTAAATAATTGAGAATATTGCAAAAGTGGACAATGTGTGAATCCAGAGCTTGGTTAATCACTTTGGGGAGTGGGTAGCATTGTATTGCCAGCAGTATCATGCATGCAAAGTTTAGCTCTAAATGCACCAGGTAAAATTTTTATTGACAGCTAATTGCTGAAAGTGTTCCGTGTGAGGATTGGGTATGTATCTGTCCTAGTATACTAAATGTCTATACAGCCCCAAGGTTTTCCACCATTTTCACTGGGTTTCTTTAAAATAAAAATTTCGCAGAGACAGAGACACTGAAAAACTGGAGATACAGTTGGAAAAATTGGAAGGGCAATGAAAGCAATATTGTCTGGTGTAGGGAGAGTGTTAAGAGGATGAATCTCAATTCAACTGCAGAAAATGAGCAAGCATTCCAGACCATGACTGTACTGAGTGACAAGCAGTAGCCAACATTAGTATTTTAACTTTTGATTGGTCAGTCAGGCTACAACTGACAAAGGGGGCACAGGATATGTATTTGTGAATGAGCCAATGATTTTTCAAAATTACACCCTCTTTATCATGTTTTTTATGCCCTTTTGACCAGGCTCAAAACAATTGAATTATATAAAATACTATGATGAGTGGGGGTGGGGTTTGGGTCGTAGGGTGATCAGCATTAATGGACATAGTCCATTTAACTGCATGACTTTATTCTCACCATGATACATACATACATACACACACCTGGCCAAGATCCTGGCTGCCCACGGACTTCAAAATGATGCGAACATAACTGGTGGCAATGACATCATAATGACAGCTTTGAATCTGCATGGACAGCTTTTACTTGATGCCAGCAGCTTCACGTGGAGTCAACTGATGCAGGAACATGCATACTGAATGCTGCAAGATGAGTGCTTTTGCATCATACTTCTGTGGGCTCTTGATGCCATTTTCCCCAATAAAAATAAAAATGAGTTAGGAAAGTGGCTCATTTAAACAAAATTTGAGGGGGGGGGGGGAGGGGGTGAAAAAGTTTCTAGCCTAATAAACAAGTTAAGAATGACAGAAATGTCGTAATACCAATTTATTTTTCCATATAATACCTGTGTACACTAATACACTAGTGGGCATGCTCAGATAACTTCTGCAAACCATTCAAATAAAAGGTCTTTGATTTCAAGTCCAACCCAGCATTCACAGCATCAATCACTGCATAATCATTGTCAAATTGTCGTCCTTTGAGGTTTTCTATAGAAGTGGGAAAAGAAAAAAGTCTGATTGAGCCAAATCTGAAAGAATATGGTGGATGATGTAATAATTTGAATCCACGGTTATGCAGAGTTTCCAGTGCTGCGAGGGCTTTGTGCGCTGGTGCATTGTCCAGATGCAGAAGAACCCCATGCGCCAATTTCCCACGCCACTTTTCCTTTATCTCATCTCTCAGATGGTGCAGGAGGGTGCAATAGTATGATGCATTGATAGTTATGCCCTTTTGCCAGTAATCCACCATAATTACCACTTCTGCATCCCAGAAGACCGATGACATCACCTTACTGGCTGATTTTTGCACCCGGAATCTTTTTGGGGTAGGGGATGAAGGATGTTTCCATTGTTGCGACTGTTTTTTAGTCTCAGGCTCAAAGTGGTGAACCCATGTTTCGTCCATTGTCACATACCTTGCAAGAGAGTCGTCGTCTTCATCCACTTCAAATTGGCAAACGATTTCTTCACAACACTGCACACTGATCTGATCTGATCTGATCTGCATTAAAGTCTTTCGAGATCCACCAAGATGAAACTTTCCGCATTCCCAAAATATCCACAACAATGTCATGAGCACGCCCATGGGAGATTCCAAATGTGGTTTCAATGTGCTGCAATGTTGTTTGACGATCCTACAAAATTGTATTGTGAATTGCAGTTGTTTCATCAGTGGCAATGGCGATGGGCCTTCTGCTCCTTGGCGCATCTTCCATACTCATTGTCCCATGTTTGAAGTCAGACACTGTTTTTCGCTGTTACATAAGATGGAGCACTGTCCTCAAGTGTATTCCACATGGCCTCAACAATTTCCTTGGGTATCATTCCCTTCAACTGAAGATATTCAATCGCAGCACAGTTCTTGATTCTCTCAGTGTTTGTCATTTTTTTACAATACAGTATACAATGCATCCTAGTGGCAAAAATAACAAAGCAGGAGCCGCTAAATTTGACTTGCATACCCACAAAGAGTCGCCATAAAAGTAGGTGGTGTTTTTTGTGGTAGGCATCACAGAAACTATCGCGGACTAGAAACTTTTCGACCACCCTTCATAATGGTACCATACTAATTAAGTTTGAGTGGAATGAAGTGCTTTGACTTACTTAGCACAAAGAAGCTAAAAGTGGTCATACAAAACAAAATAAGGAAACCTACTCATAGAAAATATCTGCTCATTTCTGGGAGTTTGTGGATGAGGTACTTTGGTTTAGCCAACATATTCCACTTATTTAATGAATCACACTGTGAAACATAACTGTAAGCATCTACTTTTCAACTCAGTCACCAATAGATTTGTGCTACTCCTAGGTTACTTGCTCTTTTGCCACTGTGTCCGGCCAACAGACTGTCATGACATTCTCTTAACACTTGTTCTCATAGGCTTTCAGGCACAATGATAAGGTTTCCTTTAATAGTGTTCTTGTTAAGTATTTCATCAGTAAATTTGAATTTACAGTCTTGTTCCCAGAATTGCCACTACATGTTGTTCTCTTGCACATTCATTAATTCCGCTCCCTGCCGGCTGTGTAACATATTATGACTTTCTGGCCCCCATGAGCCATGAACCATAGACCTCGCCAAATGGGATGGTTTGCGAACCTCAACAGTATATATAAGCATACCACAGATGCAACCACAATGGTATAGTATCTGTGGAGAGGCCAGGTCAACACATGATTCTTGAAAATGGGCAGCTGTCTTTTCAGTAGTTGCAGGGGCTATCGAGGGCAATTAGCTCTACGGTACTGTTTAATGATAATGGCATCCTCTTGGGTAAAATATTCTGGAAGTAAAATGGTACCCCATTCAGACCTCCAGGTGGAGACTACTTGAGAGGATGTCATCATTAGGAAAAACAAAATTGGCATTTTGTGGATCAGAGCATGGAACTTTAGTTCTCTGAATCAGGTAGGAAGGTTAGAGAATTTACAAAGGGAAATGGTTAGGTTGAAGCTAGGTTCGGTGGGATTTAGTTAAATGTGGTGGCAGGATGAACAAGACTTCTGGTCAGGTTGGTACATGCTTATCAACACAAAATCAAATAGGAGTAATGCAGGAATGGGCCTAATAATGACTAAAAAATATGAATGCCGTTAAGCTACTATGAACAACACAATGAATGCACTATCATAACAAAGATAAAACATGAAGCAAACACCCACAGCAGTAGTGCAGGTTTATATGCCCGCTAGCTCTGCAGATGATGAAGTGTCTGAAAGAATGTTTGATGACATAAAATAAATTATTCAGATAGTTAATGGTTATAAAAATTAAATTGTGGTGCTGACTGTAATTTAGTAACAGGAAAAGGAGGAGAAGGAAAAGGAGGCAAAGGAAAAATAATAGGAGAATATGGACTGGGGGAAAGGCATGAAAGAGGAAGTTGCCTGGCAAAATTATGTAGATAGCATAATTTAATCATTGCTAATGTTTGGTTTAAGAATCACGAAAGAAGAATGTATTCATGGAAGAGAACTGGAGACACTGAAAGGTTTCAGATTGATTAGGGAATGGTAAGACATAGATTTTGAGGACATTTCCAGTTGCCGATTTGGATTCTGAGTGTAGTTTATTAGTTGTGCAATGACTGACTGAAAGGGGGAAAGGAATACAATAGAAGGCTAATGGTTAGCCTTGAGAGATGTTATAGTGAAAGCAGCAGATGGTCAATAGGTAAAAAGACAAGGCCTGGTAGGAATCCCTGGATAACACAGAAGATACTGAATGTAAGTAGAGGAAGAAGAAAATATAAAAGTTCATGAATGAAGCTGGCAAAGAGGAATACAAATGCCTAGAAAATGAGCTTGACAGATTGCAAAATTGCTAAGCAAGAGTGCCTATAGGAGAAATGCAAGGCTGTCAAAGCATGCATAACTTAGATAGATCCTGCCAAAAGAAAACTTAAAAGAGGATTTTGGGGAAAATAGGAGCAGCTGGATGAATATCAACAGCTCAGTTGGTAAGCCAGTACCAAGCATAGAAGGCGAGCTGACAGTTGGAAGCACTATACAGAGGATCTATATAAGGAAAACAAACTTGAAGCCAATATTATAAAAAGAGAAGAGGAAGTATGTGAAGATGAGAAGAGAGATATGATAGAATGAGAAGAATCTGACAGAGCACTGAATGACCTACGTGGAAACAATGTCAATGGAGTGAATGGTTCCTTCAGACTTGTAGATATCTTTGGTGCGTGGTATGCGAGATATATGAGACAGGTGAAATGCCCTTGGGATTAAGGAATAATGTAATAATTCTACTTCCAAAGAAGGCAGATTCTGACATATGTGAATACTACCAAACCACCAGTTTAATAACTAAATCATGGTTGCAAAATATTGACACAAAATATTTACAGAAGAATGAAAAAAACCTGGTAGAAGCCAACCTCAGGGGAGATCTGTTTGGCTTCCAGAAAAATGTAGGAATATGCGAGGCAATATGGAAAGTTTGACTTATCCTAGAAAGGATGAAGAAAGGCAAACCTACATTTGTACCATTTGTAGATGCTGACTGGAATACATTTTGAAGGTAGCAAGCATAAAACACATTGAACAAAAGGTTATTTACAACTTGCATAGAAACAAAGCTGCAATCATACAAGTCAAATGACAGGAAATGGAAGCCATATAGTTGAGAAGAGACAGGACTGTTGTCTATCCCTGATGTTATTCAGTATGTACATTGAAAAAGCTGTGAAGGAAACCATGGAGAAATTTGGTATTGGATTAAAGTTCTGGGGGAAGAAATAATACTTTAAGATTTGCTGATGACTTTTTAATTCTCTCTGGGTTGGCGTAAGACTTGGAAGAGCAGTTGAATGGAATGTGTAGCATCCTGAAAAGAGATTACCAGATGTAAATTAATAAAAGCAAAACAGGTAATGGAATGTAGCCAAATTAAATCAGGTGATACTGAGGGAATTATTTTAGGAAATGAAACACTAAAAGTAGTAGGTGAGCTTAACTACATTGTCTCATAAAGAAAGTGAAGCACCCAGAAAAACATGGCCAGGTATCAATGCAATTTCATACATGTACACACCTTTGGTGGGTATGTAAATGACTGGAGTTGCAGTTCTCTGTGATATGTAGCATGGCCATCAGAGTGCATTAGTGTTATTCTTGTTTAGTGTTGCTACCAGGCCTAGTAGATTATCTGACGGGTGTGAACAGCATCAGATGATGAGTGACGAATGTGAGGAACATGGAGATGCCTTGTATTCCTGTGACACAGCAGTATCAGCACTTGACACAGTTTGAAAGGGCCTTATTGTGGGTCTTCATTTGGCTGGCTGGTTGAATAGTGCTGTATCCAGATCTGTGGGGCATTTGAGTGTGACAGTGGCCTGATGTTGGGCTGCATGGGAACCTGAGCACATGCATACTTGTACTCAAGGTTCTGCAACATTCTGTGTCATCCCAAGCCACTGGTTGAAGACTAACAGTGTCTGGACTAAGGAATACCATCCTCCACCTTTAACATCACAACACAAACATGTGCATCTGGAATGGTACTGTGAGTGGGAAACATGGAATGTGGATGAATGGTATCACATGGTGTTCAGTGATGACATGCAGTTCTGCACCATCCTAGATGACTATTATTGGTGAGTACAATGTGACCTGAGGTGATCAGAGGTTAGTTCCATTCTTCCAATGTTTTGGAGAGCGCAACCATGTTACTCTTTGTGTCAAGGTATGGGGATCCATGATGTATAACTTCACATCAGAGCTGGTAGAGATTGAGTGAACTCTGATGGCATGTCATGGACATCCTGGGTACTAATATGTTACCGCTAATATGACATTATTGTGGTGCCATATTTCAACAGTGCAATTATCTTCCACTTATGGCATGTGTTTCTATGAACTTTCTGCATGATGATGAGGTACTCCCATAGCCAACAAGATACCCAGATCTGTTCCCGATAACACATGTATGGGACCAGTTCGGATGTCAATTCCATCCCAGCACCAGTAGCCAGGATAGCAAGGACCAGTTACAACACATTTGGGCCATCTTATCACAGGAGAGGGCATAATGAATTTATGACACTTTTTCCTCCTGAATCAGAACATGCTTCCAGGCCATATGGGATGCAAATTCATACTGGTAAGTGGGATTGTACTGCCTAGTACTCTGTAAATATGAGTTAATTTAGTAATCACTGAAATAATGTCACATACCCTCTCAGCCATGATATTTCATTATGTTTCCTCATTCCCTTGTGGAAGCTTCACCTCTTTTGTCAGGCAGTATATTTGGGCAGCAAAGTAACTGATGATGGCCAAAGTAGAGAGGGTATAAAATGCAGATTGGGATTACAAGAAAAGTATTTCTGAAAAAGAGGAATTTTTTACCATCTAATATAAATTTAAGTGTTAGTAAATCTTTTCTGAAAGTATTCGTCCATATTGTAGCCTTGTATGAAAATGAAACATGGATGATAAGCAGTTCTGACAAGAAGAGAACAGAAGCTCTTGATATGTGGCAGTGTAGATTAAATGGGTAGATCAGATAACAAATGAGGTGATACTGAATTGAATTGGGAAGAAAGGAAATTTACAGCACAATTTGACTAAAAGAAGGGACTTATTCTTAGGATGCATCCTGTCAATTTGGTAATGGAAGTAAGTATGGGGCACAAGATTTGTAGTGAGAGACTAAGGTGTGACTACAGTATGTTAGGTTGTGGTATTTATGCAGAGGTGAAGATGCTTGTGCAGAATAGACTAGCATGGGGAGGGAGTTACATCAAGACAGTTTCCAGGCATAAGGCCACAATAACAACTACCTTGATTTACCTTCTTAGTCCATAAACATTGTTGCGTAGCTTTCTGGGTCAATGAAAAACTTAGAACAGGCATTCATTTAAATGCAAAGCCCATCTAGCTAATCTGCAAGATCTGTAACTACAGTGTATTCTCAGCTGACTAAGAAACATCATTTCTAGTTTATGTGATAAACAAATGCATTTAGTTCCTTTTCTGCGGTAAGAAATTGCATTTGGCTCTGTTTATAAGTGAGAAACAAATGAAATTGGATGTTTCTCTCTGTTGACATCCTGTGGTAAGACTGCCCCAACTGCAAAATTACTGGGGTCAATAGCCAGGGTGAAGGGATTCATGGAACCTGGATAAGCTACTGTGGGAGCCATTGTCAGAGCTGTCTTCAGTGTTTCCAATGTGGTGAGCACTTGGATCTCGAAGTAACAGTGTGCAAGGCCTCGGAATGCATGTAGTTTGTATTCATTCGTTAGTTCTGGATATTTCTTCATGGCCTCTACCAGTTTTGAATCTGGTGGGACTTTCTCTCTGGTTATCATCTGTCCTAAATATTCTATCACGGGTGCAGCAAAATGTTATTTCAACAAGGGACAGGGTAAGGTTTGCACTGCACAGTCTGTCAAATACTGCCTATAACCTTTCAGCATACATTTCCTCATCTTGGCTGAGAATAATAACATCATCAGCCAGACATTGTGTGGGTATCCTTCAGTCCCTGAAATGTTGCTGGTGCATTCTGAAGACCAAAAGAAAGAAGCTTACAACCTGTAGGTGTAATAAATGATGTTTTAGCTCTGTGTTTTGGATGTAAAGTCAGCTTATTGCAGCCAATAGTTAAATCAGAAAACAGAATGTTTTGGACAAGCAAAGATAAGGCAAGGAGCGTACCAGATTTGGCAATGGATGAATATTCAACACACAGCTCTTCAACAAAATGATACATGGAGATTCAATACCCAACGAGATGAAGCTAGGTTACATTAATACAATATTTAAGAAAGCTGATCGCAAAATTTGTTCAAACTATCGAGGAATTTGTGTTACAAACACATTAATGAGAATTTTTGTGAAAGTAATTAAAAACAAACTGGAAAAAAATTTTAGAACCCAAGAAGAAAAATGTGGATTCATGGCTGGGAGATCATGTGTAGACCATATTTTCACATTACAACAGATTTTGGGGAAACATAGGGAAAAATCAAAAAATATAGGATTAATTTTCATAGATCTAGAAAAAGCGTATGATACTGTTCAAAGAAAATTACTTTGGAGAGCACTACATATGGCAAACATAAACCCTTCCTTGATTAAAATAATACAACAGATGTATAAAGATAACATTTGCCAAGTGAAAGTTGGTAATAAACTTTCACTGAAATTTAGAACAAGCAAAGGCCTTTTACAGGGCTGTCCCATGTCGCCATCATTATTTAAAATCTATATAGATATTAGCCTTAGAACATGGTCTCATAAATGTAACAGTATGGGATTAGATATAAGAGAT
Organism: Schistocerca cancellata; assembly: GCF_023864275.1. Classification (NCBI taxonomy): domain Eukaryota; kingdom Metazoa; phylum Arthropoda; class Insecta; order Orthoptera; family Acrididae; genus Schistocerca; species Schistocerca cancellata. The sequence continues at coordinate 402,029,578 of NC_064627.1, forward strand.
GGAGTTTATCTACATCATTTATTGTTTGCTGATAATCAAGTAGTCGTAGCACAAGATGGGGAGGATGCTAACTATATGTGCAATCAACTAGCAGTAGCATACAAAACTTGGGGTTTGAAGATTAATTACCAAAAAAACAGAATACTTGACTAATGATTCAGATGAGCTATACATTGAAGGAAAGAAAATCAAAAAGATAAACACTGTCTGTTATTTGGGATCCATTTTAGAAATTGAGGGAAAATCAGAGTCAGAAATCAATAAAAGAATTAGTAGCGGCCGGAGGGTCATTGGAATGCTTAACACAATCTTATGGAGCAGGAATGTAATGAGCAGAACTAAAAAATTAATATACAAATCCATATTAGAGAGTGTGGTTCTGTTTGGAACGGAGACCTGGACAATTAACATGAAGCACATTAAAAAATTACAAGCTCTAGAGATGGACTTCTGGAGAAGATCGGCAAGAATCTCCAGGAAAGAAAAGATAAGGAACACCGAAATAATAAGGAGAATGGAAATAAAAGAAAGAATATATGACGTAATGAATAGGAAGAAATTACAGTGGTAAGGGCATGTATGATGAATGGAGAAAACCAGAATACCAAAATTGATACTGGAGTGGGAACCAGAGGGGAGAAGAAAAAGACGACGACCTATGACCACCTGGCTCGAAAATTTACAGCACACAATGAGGAGAATGGGCAAAGAGGAAGAGGACACACAAGATCGAAACACCTGGAGGAATATTTTGAAAATATAGTATAAGAACGTTTATTGTTTGTATTGTAATTTCCAAGTAAATTATTATGTTGGAGATAAGCTGAAAATAATAAATAATAATAATAATGAATATTCAGTAACATTACAGTATTCAGCTGCCTATAATAAACACAAAACCTATACTTTTGTTCTCCTGTACGTGATTTTTCCTGGGAATTACTATGCGTGATACTCAGGTTTCATTTGATGGTTCTCTAGGCTCACTGAACCCAACTTCCAACTGTTCATTAGTCATCTCTTTGCTTAAGGCTTGTTGACTATATCAAATTCTGTATTGTCATTGAGCCATGGTTACTGCTCACTCCTCCTATATGTATTCTGTGTTTACTATGGATGTTGTTGGAAGAATATCCCATTTCTGGAAAATATTAGAGAAGCTAAGTAGCACTGGGGAAATTATTTTCTGGTCCTCCACTGAAACTTGATTTAATATAGTAAGTAGCTGCTGTTATATTGATACGAGTGCTTGGTCCGTTCATCTCCCCATACTGTGATCAGGAGGACAATAATTTGCTATCTGCATGTCCTGTTGCTTGGTAGATAATTCAGTCATGTCTTGTGAGTCTATACTGCCTTATAAGAAAGTGACATGTTCAGAAGGAAGAAACAAAATGAAACTTCATGGTTTGAGAGGACATGTGATGTTATTTCAGTAATTACAACATCAAGTCAAATTTACAGAGAACTAGACAGTGTGAGCCTGCTTGTGAGTATAGTGTTGCAGCACATCTGACCTGGATGCATGGACTGATTCAGTTGGAAGGGTATCATAAAGACATTACATCCTATTTTGAAGCAAACTGGCTCCCAATCACTGTAAATGGCCCTTGATATCCTTGATAATGGCACTGAGCAAGAGTTGATATCTGAGCTTGTCCCACATACGTTCTATCGACGACAGATCTGGGAATCTTGCTGGCCTTGAGGTACAGCAACATGTCCCAAGGACAGTGATACAGATGTGTGCCCTGGATGAACAAGTATTGTCCTGCTAAAATATGGCACGTGAGGTAACACATGGGGATGCAAGATGTTTGTGATGTACCATTGTGTTGTCAGAGTACCAGCTGTGATCTAAAATCATAACCAATGGCTCCCCAAACCATGACACTAAGAATAACATGGCTGTGCCTCTCTAAAACACTGGAGAAATGGGACTGCTCTTCAGGCCACTGCCATACTCACCAATGATGGTCACTGAGGGTAGTGCAGTGCTTCTTGGTCTCAGTCCCACTCCAAACAGTGCCATTAGTTTTGTGGCATTAATGACAGCCTACAAATGGGTCAGTAATTCCCTAGCCTGGCTGCTGTGAGTCTCTGACCAGTGATATGGGATGACACAGAATGTTGCAAGGAATCCATCACTTGTTCTTGGATAGCAATCACGGCTGTGAAGGGGTTACAATATGCATGGTGCATAGTACAGCAATCCTTCATTGCAGCAGTCTGAAGTGGTCAACCGGAACCTTGATAATGAGTCTGTCTGCCCTAACATTGCCATGTAATCTATTATCAGGCCACTGTCACATATACAGGCCCCAAAAAACTGGATATTGTACTATTTGACCAGCTGGCCATATAGAGACCCACAATGTGGATCCTTTCAAATTGTGTCAGTTGCTGATACCACTGCCTCACAGCAGTATGCAGAATTTGCATGGCTTTCACATTGATCTCTCATAATCTGACACTGTTCCCTTCCTTTATATACACCATCAGGACTGGTAGCAACACTAAACATGAAAATCACTAATGCACTTTGGTAGTTCTCACAGAGAATTGCAACTCTGATCATTTATATGTATGCCATTGTTGTGTAAGTGTACAATATTACATTGACATCCAACCACGTCTTCTGGATGCTTCACATTTTTTATCAGGCAGCGTATGTATGACTGCTGCAACAATAGTTCTCACACTAGTTCTGCTTCTGCATTACCGTTATTAGCAACGCTTACTGGAACATGAAATGCTGCAGTTGGCTCTTCTTTAACGATGCTGACAGAGTTTTTCCTGTTCCTAGAGGAATGCACTCACATTTAGTCAAAAGTACATTGACTTGGAATGGTGTAATTGCATTGCTATTTGGTTTGCACATTACCTGATAGACAATAACATTGCTTTGAATGTTACTTTCAGAGTTTCCATTGCAGCCATAATAATTATTATGAAATTGGGTTTCTCTTTCTGTTACACTGACCTGAGTGTGGGTAGCAACCAGAAAACTAGCCACAATATATCTTCATGGCATTTTCCTCTGCTCCTTACACTTGCATTTGTCACATATTTATCTTGGTCTGTCCCAAAGTCAATAACAACTTCTCCACAATGATGCACTCGATTGCCAATTAAGCCTGTAACTGTGCAGCTTGGCTGCTGCCAACTTTCTTCCTTGACTATATGGCAGCACATCAAAGAAATTTGAGGCCTTATGTTGACAAGGAGGTGGAGGTTTTGCCACATGGTTAACTGAATTAATGAGTTGACGTTTGGAACTGCCTCCAGTGGAGCAATGATCCATTTTGCAATCAATTTGAGGTCTCCATAGCTCATCAACCAATTGTACTCTCAGTTCTGTTTCTTCTTCAAATGTCTTGCAAGATGCCGATCTTACTGCTCAGCTGACTACAGCCTGCAGCCCAATACAAAATGTATCTTTTGCCCTTTGTCCAGCTTCAAACAATTTTGCCTCACTGTGTGAATTGTTCTTACTGAACTCATAGGTGTTAGCATTAATCTTCCTAATGTTACTCACAAAATGCTAAATGGATTTTTCACCCAAAATACACGTGCTGTTGAGTTATTTCCTGTAAAACCTTTCTGTGATTTTCCTCTTGTACTGTTGCACAAGTAACTGTTTAAATTCATTGTAAGTACTTGAGTAACTGCATGTGGTATCGTACATAATAAAACAGAGTGTATCATCTTGGATTCACAATTTTGCCATAGTTATTTTGTTAAAGTTTCTCCATGATCCTAAACTTGCTGCATTCCCCAGTTTACTACAAACTCATGAACATTCATATGTGATCTTCTACGAAAAAACTGGAATCATAGGGATCAAAGAAAAATTCTTAACTAACCTTGGATCCATTGCACTTTCACTGATTATACACTGAGGGCTGCTGTTTACTCAACCCAAATCTATCCTATCTCCTGCATCTGAATTTAAGTGCTGAATTTCTGAACTAACTGCTCTACAACAGTTTGTAAATCTGCACATTGTGTGCATTTGTCATGACTGATTACTGACTACTCAAATTATAACATTTTCCATTATTGCTATTTGTGAACATGCCCAGTAAAGCCAGTATCAGCAGCTGTTCTACCTTTAGTGCTGGGTCTCATTCCACTGCATTGCTGAAGAAAAGTGCTCAGGTGGAAGAACATAGTTTGCTTCAGCCCTGTGTACATTCTACATACAGATACCACACACGATCTTTCACAAAGGATACCAGTCACTGCTAGACCACATAGAAGACAATAGGTTACCTGCCCCTAAGGAACAGTGATGGGTAAAGGACCACTGAGGATCCCACACTGGACATAATTTTATAAGGAATTTATATCAGAACAAGCAGTGGTGGAGTGTGGGGTCGAGAATAATGAGTAAGTCATCAATGCCAATAGCCATATCAAAGTCAATTGCACATGACTTTATTTTACCACAAGACATATATACATAAATACATACATCCATGCAAGCAGTAGAGGCCTAGCCATCTACTGACTTAAACCCAGCATGAACATTACTGGAGGTGATGACAGCACAACAAACAGCTTCAACTCTGCAAGGGGAACTTTCATTCCCTGCCAATGGACTTGTTTGGAGTTGGCTGACACAGGAATGTATGAACTAAGTGCCACTAGATGAATTCTCTTGCACCCTTCTTCTGTAGGCTCTGACATACCATTCATTAATGACTGATGAATAAGATGTTTATTGTAAAATGTAAACTTTCACAGCTGAAACTGCAAAACCTATTCAATTTCTAGTATATTGTGCAGTGTTACCAACGATTCCTTTGAAAATTTTCAAGTTAATGCTCGAGACCACAGCATTGTAACTCATGAAATTATAGTAAGTTATAAATTTTCACCCATTTTAAGCAACAACAGAGTACATGTGATTACATAAGAATCTAAGTGCAGTCTACAATAGCTGCTTTTTTGTATAAATGTGTTGAATGATTTGATATTTATTATGGCTCTTTCTTCATGCGTGAATCTACAGAACATGAAGTGTAAATGAACTGAGCTACATGTTCTACCTCAGTTTTTATGAATAAGTAATTACATTATTTACTACTGCATTTCAATCTTATTTTCAGCAAATACTGCCAGCAACTTTATCAACGAGAACAAGAGACAAGTGTTTCAGATTATTAAACCCTTGGTTGATGACACTTTGGCTGCTGTGCTGACAGAATTTGCAAACAGCATACTGAGAACAATGACAATAGATGAGATTCTACCAGATTAAAGGAGAAAAAAAATACTTATTTCATCACATCAACTTAATGAATGTAAATGTTATACTTCATTTGATTTCATGTACAAAGCTACATGCGTGTGAAAAGTTTTTAAAACATTATATTAATGGTGCTTCAAAAACCTATAGAAGGTACATTATTATCTTTAAAAATGTCATATGTATATTCATGTACCTTACAGTTAGCTGCCCATATAAATCATTAAATAAAAAAGCTCAGAGTGTCTTACGTAACAATTTTTTAGTTTAAAAATATTGATGAACTGCAGTGTGTGTGTGTGTGTGTGTGTGTGTGTATTTTCTCCAATCTCTTCTCCTAAACCACTGGGCCTGTTTCAACCAAACTTGGTTCACACACCCCTTACTGGGATAAAAACCACCTACCTAACATACTGTAGTTCAGGAGACACGTCATAAACAATGAGATGCTTGAAAAATTGCTAAATTTATTACTTCGGTGCTTTTAATTCTATTTGCAATAACGTTTGCAGACAGTATCTACATATGCTGCTAAATGCACCTACAAAATTATATCATGACATCACACATAGTTCAGGAGATATGATGTCATGAACAATGAGATGCTTGAAAACTGCCACACTGTGCATGAAGTTTAAATTTATTACTTCTTTGCACTCTAGTCACAACGTATTTTGCAAAAAATATCTACACATGCCACAGAATGTTCATATACAAATATATCACTGTATGACACACAGTTCAAGAGATATGATGTTATGAACATTGAGATGCATGCAAATGCTGCATCATGCATGAAGTTCTAATACATTTATTCTTTACTACCATGACATTCCTACGCCAGGCAGTGCTCTTGACAGCTTCCACCTGCTAAGTGCAAATGGCTGTAGGTGAAAACTGTAGCCATCTATAGACCTATGAAGAGGCATTGCTATAGAGTAGTTCACATTGTGAAACAGCTGTTCCCAGCATACAGAAATTGTCTAGGATCATCTAACACTGAGCCTACTGCAGGAGTACATATAAGGTTTCATTTCTAATAGAAAATTGGCAAAATGAGTACCTAGACAATGCAGTGCTGATCAAATAGTGATAGTATAAACTAGTTCCATTTGGCTTCCTTCCACTTTCTAAGTATTGTGTACTCTCTCGGGAATGAAACATAAAAACCACAGAAATCTGAGAAAAATACACACTGCTTCCTTACACAGGTACTCATAATCCAGCACTTTGCAAACCCAGGTGTTTCTGTGAACTCAGTTGTTCGCCAAGAATAACATGTTTGTAGCTTCAATCATTCATCTTGAGAGAAAAATATTATAAAAATGCAAATAGTTCTGCAACCTCTGTGAAAAATAGTTTTGATGCAAGTTTTCATGTGCTTCCACAAAAGCACGAGTCATGCTTATAATTTCACTTCAAATAGAAGAAAGTGATAAATGAAGATTTTGCATGGTCTCACCAAACTGTTATGAAAAGTAGGAAGGTAGGTTAGTGTTCAATACCCATTTACACAAAGTTTATTTGCACTAGATATAAATAGGTAAGGAAATGAGCCATGGCTTCCTTTGAATGAAATATCTAAACATTCATCTGAAGTGATTTGGAAAACACTAAAGAACATGATTTAAAAATACTCCTCTGAATGATGTGTTATGTCAACTCACTTAGTACTGCTTTTAAAATCAAATTGCAGAGAATATCACTGTACAAAGTGATTGTGCTACCTCCGTTTCACAAGGAAATTGTAAGAGTGGAAATAAAATGCTTTGTTAGGCATCATTTTGTACTAACTGTATGTTCATACCAATGTCAACAGTGCTGAGGAGTGCTACACTCTTCCAAAGCAGCTCAAAGAGTAGGAAGTGATAGCGGTATGCTTCAGGCCCCAGTTAAATGAGGTGACTCAATACAGCTACCAGGAATTTGAAGAACTAGATTTTTGCCATAAGCTGTACAAATTTATCATTTATTTTCTACCAGTATAGATTGTAGTGACCATCTTCACATTTAAAAAAAAAAACTGTATACTGTATGGATACGCATTTTAAATTTCCACTGGATAATTTTACAACCATCAGAGTGATAAAATATTTACAGATCCATGTGCAAAAGGTCATGATTCAGATACTGGCACAAAACTGACTTCACTATGATTAAACAGAATGATCTTTCCGTTCAAAATAATTTTTGGAGAATTTAAAAGCAAAGATGTCAAAATTAGGAGTGCAATCAGAAATCCACTAGCCAGAGAGAGGATTGGTGGAAAGAGCACCTCTAGGAATCAGAGTTTGACAAAGTTTTAGAAGATTTGCAAGCACATATGGCAGGGGGGATTGATAACTTTCTGTTCAATTTCTTAAACAATTGGGGCAAGTGGCAATCCAAGGACCATTGAAGGTAGTGTGTAAAATCTATGAGATTAAAATCATCCTATAAAACTGTCAGAAGAATATCATCCACACATTTCCAAAGATAGTAAGGTCAGATAAATGAGAGAAGTATCATGCAACAATCTTAAGCTCAAGCATCACAGTTGCTGACAAGAAAAATATACAAAAGAATCAATAAGTCTTTAGGAGAGGTAATGGTGTCAATGACAGATCTGACATTATCTTTGGTAATGGAAGCAAGACTCAAGAAAAATCAAGACGTTTTCGTATGATCTGAAGACCTGGAAAAAGTGTCTGGCAGAGGAAAGTGGTGCAAATTGCTCAGATCCTCACAAAAACAGGTATACACTATAAGGAGATATGTGTAATACGCAATATCTACAATAATTAAGAGGAAGCAATAAGAACAGGAGATCAAGAGAAAAGTGCTCAAATTGTAATGGACATATGGCATGGAGGCAGCCATTCTCTTCTACCTATTGGTCAAATTGCATTGTTTCGAAGAAGCCATGAAGTAAAGTTTCAGAAGTGGGATTAAAATTCAAGATGAAAGGCTATCAGTGATACGACTTACTGATGATTTTGTTATCCTCAGTGGACATGAGGATGAATCATATCAGAGGCCCTGTCAAATGAAATACTACCATGCACTTCTGGTATTATGTAAGTATAATAATGCATGACAGTTGAATCAATGGTGACATTAGAAACAGACTAGAACACATAAAAGACAGCATTCCTTACAAAAAGATATCTCGTATTAAGAAATAGGGTATAAATTTGAGAAACAAAATTTCTGAGAATCTATGTCTAGAGCACAGCATTCTAGAAAAGTTTACCATGGATTTAAGTAAAACCAATGAAGGATAGAATCCAAGCATTTTGTATTTGTTACAGAAATAAGCTGAAAATTAAGTTGATTGATAAGGAAAGAGGTGATCTTCTGCATAATCATCGAGGAAAGGAATATGTGCAAAATACTAATTACAAGGAGGGACAGCATATGGTAGGTCATGTGTTAAGACACCAGGGGATAACTTCTATGGTACTCAAGGGATCCTAGAATAAAGGAAGATAGTGACTGGGATGCAAGTAACCGAGGGTGTTGGTTATAAGTGTGATTCTGAGATGAAGAGAGTGGCACAGGAGAGAAAATCATGGCAAGCTGCCTCAAGCCAGTTGTAAGACTGTGTATATATTTTACTGTTTAACACTACTGTTCACTAATTTTCAGTTTGGTGCTGGCAATAATTGAAAAAAAAATGGTTTTTCTATGACTCTCTAGTTGTAAAGTACTTTTGAATAAGTGTTGCAAAGATTGCATGGGCAATTATTTGTAGAAATCTGCAAAATAGATTTGTAATATTTGGTATGAGTGGTCTCATCGTAGGGCACATCCACGAAGAAATGGAGACATGGTGAATTTAATGTTGTGACTGCTACTGTGTTTAAACAAGTGATTTAATGTGGGACTAGATGGAAACAGTGTAGCTGCCAGTTCTGCTGGGGTGGTGTGTAATATGCAAAAAGGTCTCCACAGATTTTCTGGTTGTTCCTTAAATGGCGCTTTGTGAGCAGTGTAGTGACTACTACACAGTGAAACAACCCATTATGGTAACATTTATTAACATCAAAAGTACAAGCACTGGCACACACTGATCCAAGGAGAGTAATCCAAAAAAGTCCTGGAGTGGACCCAAGATAGTAATAGCACAGAGTACAAGAACATAATCATTATGCAGCAGCTAGTTAAATGAAGTGTGGAGCTCAGTCCACAGCCTAAGTGAGTCACTGTAGTTTAAATGGGTGCCAATTGGTGAGCTGTGAATGTTGGAGCGTGCATTTGTGTCGCAGTCTCACTACAGAGACGCAGATGCTGCTCCTATTGTCCAGTTCTGGAATGGACATTATGGCTAGCAGATGAGCCTTGATGATGTAGCATGGTGAAGCAGAAGGCAAAATGGTGTGATGCTCTTTACATGGTCACATGTCAACCATGTGTACTTTCAGTGGTCACCCAACAAGTGGCGGTAGCCACTGCTGGATGAGTCGCCACCAGAGATGGAAACACCTAGTAACATGGTAATGTGTGTGTTACCGCGTCCTCCTTCCTCGGTATGTGGTGACTTATTGGCAGCTGTAAAAACTACGAGACTTGACATGCTGATGGGCCCTCACGAATGCGATGTCCATGGCACTGTCACTCCAAATGCTTGCTGGTTTCAGGTTACAGGGTCAGAAGTGACATGGATGGGGGCGAGCTCAGCATGGATGGAGGCGTGAAAGCTCGAAACAGGGTGCCTGCTGGGCTGTTGATGGTGACAACACCATCTCCATATCCTGGGTCCACACTGCACCATGATGTGGTAGGAGTGCTAGTGCTGGTGCTGCTGGGAACAGTTCTTGAGGTGGAGACCAAAAGGTGCTGTAGTGACCTGTGTGGCAACTGGAGACTGTAGAGTGGAGACGCAGAGTATTGTTGGGTGATGATAGTTGGGCTCCCTGTCAACAGCTGAGCTGATGTCATCACCTGCGAAAGCCTGATACCCCCACTCAGAAGGAGCAGGGGTACTCAGATGGGTAAGACTGAAGATGAGGAAGAAGGGAGAGGTTATGAATCATTCATTGGTGGAGGTATCGTAACTGGTGGAGGCAACGGCAGCAGCCCCTGCCCAGCAATGTGCAGGTGGAGCTGGTTGAAGTGGAGTGCAACTTGCCAGTCCCCCACCTGCAGCACAAACACCTTATGTCCTGTCATTGGTGGATGACTGCTGGTACCCAACTGTCCTGATGACCACACACACAGGTCCAGACTGTGTTTCCTGGGCAGAACTTCAGTCTCAGTAGTGCTGGCCTCTAACGCAGAGCTGGCATCTGCTGGTGAAGCAATGTGGGTGGTTGGCTGTCATGCACACACACTGCCGGGCTCTTATCACCCTTTGGTGTAGCTCTGTAAGAACTTAAAAATTGAGTTAAAGCATCTTCCGATGCTCAGTCACTGATGTATTTGAGCATGTGAACTTTAAAGATGCACACCAGGTAATCAGGTTCACCATTCAATTGTGGATGGAAAGGTGGGGCCTGAACATGTTGGATACCAACCGTTACACGGAAGTTCCTAAAGATGTGTGATGGAAACTGGGGACCACTGTCAGTTACCAAAGTCCAGGAAATAGCTACAATCGAAAAGATTTTTGATAATGCTGTGGCCTGCGACAGTCCTGTCCCAACATGGACCTGAGGCTGATTATAGATGGGAAGTGGGAATTTGCATGAATCTCAATGAGCCAATTTGATTCCGGAAAGAGGACAGTGAAGTCCAAACAGACCCATTCCCATTGGTGTATGGGCATAGGCCACGGAAAGAAAGTTTTCTTGGGAGCCAGCTGCTGTTTGGCACAGTTGTTGCACAAGTGGACCATCTGCTTTATGTGTTTGTAGATTCCTGGCCAGCATACATGGCGCTGCACCAGCATTTTTGTCCTGGACAAACCTCAGTGGTCAGCATGGAGAAGCTGCAGAATGTCATTCACTAATGAGAGGAGTACAGCCATTTGTGCTGACATATGTTCTGTACCCGGGAGCACAACACCACCAACCAAAAGCAACTGTTGTCAAGGTTGTAAACATTGATAAAGTGGATCCACCTTCCTTTGTGGTAGCTGATCTGGCCATGCCCACAGAATGTTGCGAAGCACTTGTTGTAAGACAGTGTCCATACTTGGGGCTGCCATGGTGCACTACCTGTAATGGGAAATATGTTGACTGTGACCTGTGCTTCCCATCGAGGTAGGAACACAGAATTTCTTCTTCATTGGATGATGGATCAGGACCCACTAGAAGCCGAGAGAGAGCATCTGCATTTTCATGTTTATCCACGGTATGAAAATGAATTTCATAATCGGAACTGCTTAAGATGAGTGCCTAGCACTGCAACCAGTGAGCCATTTTAACAGTGAGCTGTTATGAGGGTCTGAATAGCGAAATGAGCAGCTTGTAAAATGAAACTTCACACAGTACAAAAAGTCATGGAATTTCTTGAGTGCATGTATAATGGCTAAGGACTCTTTTTCAGTCTCAGAATACTTCCTTTGAACTGCCATCAGTGTTTTGGAGGTGTAAGCTATTTGTTGCTCAGTTTCATCAGAATACCGATGTGCCAGGACAGCCACAATCCAATAGTCTGAGGTGACAGCTGCAACTACTAACTGTTCGCCAGGCTGAAAGGCAGCAAAATATTCAACTGCTGGCTGAAAGAACTGAAATTTGTCAAGGTTACACTTTAAACCTTCATCATGGAGTGTGTAGAACAGTGTACACAGGTCCTGGAGATGTGCCTCAGTGGAAGTTCCAGTTACTACAATGTCATCGAGATAATTGATACAGCATGGTATATTTTGCATTAATTGTTCAAGAAGTTATTGAAACAGGGCAGGAGCATTTGCAATCCAGAATACAAAAGGAGTGTTGACTGGCAGGAGATACTGTGACTCTTCATCACGCAGAAGTCACAGGTAGGTTTTGGCCAAGACAGTTTTCAAGTAATATCTTCCAGCAGTGAGTGTGGCCATTAATTGATTTGGATGTGGTAGTGGATATGAATCAATGTGAGTCTGTTTATTTACTGAGATTTTGAAGTCATCACATAGCTGCACTTTTCTGGATGGCTTCTTGGTGACTAGCCATGGCATCGCCCACTGACTAGATACAACTGATTCAGTGATATCCAGCTGTGTTAGTCTACGTTCTTCTTTAACCTGGTCGCAGAAAACTAATGGGAAAGAGCGTATTTTGTGACAGCCAGGGTGAGCTGAAGGTTTAAGCATGATGTTGGCCGTGAGCCCCTTGCACCACAAAGTCCAGGACAGAAGATGTCAACAAATTCCTCACATAATGCCTTTCAGTCCTAAAAGGACACTTCATCTGATACTAAGTTAACAGTATCTCTGATTATAAAACCAAATGACACACAGATTTTCTGCTAAGCTGCTATCTACTATCAGAAAAGTTATTTGTCAAATGGCAATTTTATAATTGGTGTCAATCACGAACTGACCACTGATAGGAGTGATTTGCCTATTGTAGTTTACTAAACATCAAGTTGCTGAAGACCCAGTTGAGCATTGATGTGCGCTGCAATAAACCATTTGTAGCACTTGGAACTGCTGGTAATGATTAAGTTTATGTCCATATGCTGTTCTCACTGCTACCCACAATGAATTGTAGAAGACTGACTTACTACTGCAATGTGTCCCGACTTACTGCACTTGTGACAAGTTGCCCAATGATGGAGGCAGTCTTCCCAAGAATGTTTCTTAAAACGCACTGAGCGAGATCGAAATGGATGACAGGCTGCGGCCTTTTTACGTGTGGGCTGTATTGTCACAACATCCACATCGTCAAAGTCTACTGATGCCTGGTGCCTACCACCTAACATGCTGACAGCTACAATGACCGCCCATGTTTCTCATTGCTGGCCTGCTGCAAGTGAAACTTTGAAAGCCTGCGTGATAGCTAGAACTTGTTCAAGTGTTACGTTGATTATTGAAACATGAGACATTTTCACAACCAGAAAAGTTTCCTGCTTATCATCGCTTATCTCAAAGACTATTACAAACAAAAAAATAACGTCTTCGTGTCTACACAAAATAAAATACATTTAAAATGCAGTCTAACTTACCACAAGGAGATGATGGTAGATGGGTGAACAGTATTCTTTAGCCTCACAACATGGAAGAGAAATTGCTCGAAATTAAGTTACAAACACAAGATTTAATGGAAATAAGATGTTCATTACAGTACACTATATACTGTATGTTTAACAATGGGAAAAGAACACTCAATTTAGAGTCAGAGTCAGTGGACCTATCAGTGTTGCTGCTCATAGTGACAGATATTATCAAGTCTTCAGGGCACTGTTGCAACACATCTTCATTTTTCCATGCTTCCTGTATCATACCTTTAACGCAATACACTATTTTTTCCTGTCTTCTGGTGTCACTTATTTCAACTGCTCCCTTCAAAAGCCATTCCACTTTGGTCAATGTAAACTTTTTATTTTCTACAGTAATGTGATGTTTAACCTGAGCCCAAATCAGTTCTATTGTGTTGTAGTGACAACAATAGGGAGACAATCTGAGCTTTTATGTCTGCTTTTTTGGTTCTTTGGATTGTGTTGCGACACAGGTTCTAATAATTCTGCCATTGTCAAGTTACTGTTAACCTACATCTTCCATTTCTCTAGGTAGCAAACAATGCTGTTTTTCTTCATTACCTTTGTGTGTGCCTTGTCTTGTATAGCTAAATGATATGGAGCATTATCCATGACAATTATAGAGTTTTTTTTATTATGTATTGAATCACAATGTCTACAAACCACTTCACAAAAGTATTGTGGTTCATATCTTCATGGCAGCAGAGATTTTTTTGAAACGAATAATAGCAGACTACTGGAAATGAAACCTTTTGAATTTCTGGCATGTGCTACAATTATTATTTTTCCGCTGCTGATCAAAGCTGCCGTACTAAAGCTGCTGGTATTGTCTGTCCAGTCTTTTTGTAAACTCTGTACCACATTCACCTGTTTCAAATCAAACAATACTGTCAAAATTTGTCCCTACTAACTCTCTAAGAAAGCAGCATTGCCAGGCTGGAATATCTTGACATTCCATAAATAACTTGAACCCAGAAATGGATTTATAGTAGAATCTTAACTTTTTCACGAGTAGTAATGAGGATGATTTACTAAAGTGAAACAGGTCCTCTGCTGCTACATGGGTAGGATGTAGCTTTTTGAGTATCGGATACTCCTTCCTTGAGTGAGATCCATATATATAACGATGAATTGCATCTTCCTGAAAAGAATCAAGATCTGTGGCACTCTTCTTGAGGCACCTCTTCGTCCCATGTGTCTTCAATTTGGATAACTCATCTGATTCTTCTTTCATGAATTTCTCCTTGCAGTTTCTTATCAGTGATCATTCACTGGTTTGTAGAGCAGCTGTAGTTCACTCTACCACTTTTTCAAAGAAACTATAGCTGTTTCTGCAGCCTCTCAGTCCACTCATATTTTGACTCCTTTCATCATATATTGCAAGGTATGCGAAACTAAATGTCACCCAAATCTCTCACTACAATGGCCAGCTGAGGACTGGCTGGCACAGTGCTTTAAGCAGTGCAGCATAGCGGAAGTGGCAAAGCAGCTGGGAGTCGGCAGTGCCAGGCTTCCAATGATGTATTGGTTGTGGGAGCTGTTAAGTGACAACTAGTTTAAGTCCGACTATGAATCTTATCAATATAATTGTGATGTTTTTAATGATGAAGTATTTTTGTTTTGAATGGTTATTCTAAACAGGAGTAAAGTATATGAAATGCTGTTTAACAGAAGCATTGTATTTATTTTTAAAGTTGGATGTTGGATTTTGTACTGTCAACTTCCAGCAATAATTGTAGCACTTCAACAAACAAAATTTGATCAATAGAGATTGGAGAGTGTGCTGAAATAATAAGAAGAGCAAAACTGAATAACAGTAACTTTAGTTCTCAATCAGAATTTAATTTGCCACAGGAACATCACACCCCCTTTCAAATCTACTGAGGCACTTTTTTACTTCTAATTCCCCTTCAATCTTCCAGAAATCCTCTTTGCTTCCCTTGCTCATTTTGCTTTCTTTTTTTCCTCCAGTTCTGTCTAATATTGTGTGTAATACTTACTATATTGCAAAACAAGTGTATCAGTTAGTCATCAGATGCACATGGAAAAAGGTGGGTTACATCTAATTTTTAAGTTGATCATCAATAGTTAATTAGCACATTGTTCCATAGATCAAATTCACAATATGGAATATTTCAACAGAACAAACATAAAACATGCCAACTTCAAAAAATATATAAAAAATAATATTTATATCACTACATTTGACCATTTTCAGTTAGTTATCTTCATTCAATAATTTCCCTGTGGTATAGCCAGAGTTGTTAAAGACTGAAGTATGATAATGTAATGGTCTTTATTTATTTACACAGAGTTGCATTTAAACTAGCCTACAATGATTGGATTATAAATCGTACTGTACACAGTATAAATATGCATTACATATGTCACCAAAAGTAGAAAAAATAACATATACATTGAAAAAAAGATATATAAATTTGAGGACAGTCATAATGAATTAGTGCTAACAACTTAAGAAGTCCTTTGAATATGTCTTCTTTCCAATGAACTGTCCCAATCTTGTAACAGCATCTGGTTGTGGATCAACTACGATATCAGCACTACTTTCGCTTCCATCAGCAGGCACTGTAAGCAATTGTATGTAAATTACAGATAGGTACAAACTGCGTTTTTGAGGTTATTTAAACAAAGAAAACTTGTTCCCAATACTTGAAATAAAAATTATGTGAATGGTATTAAGAATAAATAACAGCTACCATCAATGGACTCACATATAGTTATATTTGATGGTGATGAAAATAACGTAGCTGGCCATGATTTATGAATGGTGTACATCTTAACACAGCCAATCTTCCACAGAATCTAGAACACAAAGAATACTTTACATATTACAGGAAAAAATGAATCAGTATATAATAAACAATTGAGAATGAAAAGCTGCTAGCCACAAGTAACTTATGCCACCCATTTCTTCATTACAACACACATTTAAATAGCTTAAGATTTTTCAAGAAAAAATTATTTTTATGACATTGTCAAAATCACAGCAGAAGGTCTGTTTTTCAAATTGAAACAAAAGGAAATATGGTTGCAGGGAACTACCTATATACACTATATTTTATCATTTCATTTACAAAGTCTCTCCATGGAAATCCTAAGCGCTCCATATGAGTTCTACAGAAGAAGAAGCAAACAAAATGCTTCTATCTTTCACCAATTTGCCAGAAATACAAGAGAGATGTAATTTGAGAAGCTCAAGCTGAAAAATGAAACTGCAAGAACAGGAAACTGACAAGAATAATTTTTTGAAAGCTCCCCTTCCAAAATCATGCACTTTTTACGTGACATTCTAGGGCTGCTATGCTGACCTCCACCCCTTTTCCCGTACTTAAAATTAATGGGTGTTTAGAAAGGCAACTTATAAGTACCCAACAAATTGTGCTATACTGAGATTGTACTATTTCCCCACGTAATTACTGCCTTCCACAATTAAATTTTGCTATCACTTGGAAAACTTCTTTATAGTCACACTTTGTTTGTTTAAAAAAAATATGTCTCTCCCTTCATTATTACTGCAAATCCTCCTAACACCATCTATGTATCTTAAAAACATAAACAGTCAATAGTAGCAAGGGTTGTACTGTAAGAAGAATTACTTAGGATTTAATTTCAATGATTTAATAATAATAATAATAATAATCAGTAAAAAAAGAAAAAAAAGCTGCTGTGTGACAGGAGAGCTCCTGTCAGTAGAATTCTCAGTTGATGGTAACAAATGGTATATTTTACTTCATTTTTCTCTTTATACTAACTAAATCCCATAAGAATGTTAGTGTATGTTTCTCAGGAGAATGCAACAATGCTTCAGTCTTGAAGCCAGGCTCACAATATCAAAAGCAGACATTAATACAAACAAGAATCTTTTTACCATCAGCACGACAATGAGAAAATAGAATTTCAAAACTGTCCATAAAGTGACCTCCATTTGCCACATTTGTTTTGCTGTCTTGCCAGTAATGAAATTGTAGTATATGTAGTGCTGGACCCCTGCATATTCAGCCACCGCCTTCACAGATGTGCTTTGTGGGAGAGGCACAGCCTGTTTTACCTTATGAGGTTGTTTATCAACAGAATGTTCATGGGGCTGTTTATTGCTAAGCCTCCTGCGGTCCCCATAACATCTGGGGGCACAAGTTGTGCCAATACATGGTGCGCAAGTCATGGTAAACAGCACTTGCTGCTCAACCCCTCTACAGTCAGTTCAACTCTGGGCTCCAGACTGAGTATCAACAGCCTTGAGTTTATGCTTTGAACCACAATGCCTGCTACTGCTGCTGCCCATCAAACAGTGCTTTCTCATGCCTTCATCTCAACCATAAGCACTGAACATCTGTCAGTCACTCCCAAAGACCAGACCTGCAGTTTGACAGCCCACAAGCACACAGCCATATAGTACTGTGCTGCTGATTATCCTTGGCATCTCCTGGCTCATCACCAATATCCATGATGGTGGACTCTACCACAGTACACACCCACTACACATAACTGAGATGGACTTTTAAGGTATACTCAGCTGTGGCCTTTAGTTCTCTAAGGTGTACTGAGCTTAGTTCACAGTTAATAAACAAGGGTTGTCATTGCAATGTGTGAATTCGATCACTACCAGTCACACCTCTAGGCCAAGAATACAACAGTGACAATGAAGTTAATGGTTTTGTGTTACAGTGCTCTTCCCTCTTCCTCGTGTAATACAATGGCTTCAAATGGTTCAAATGGCTCTGAGCACTATGGGACTTAACATCTATGGTCATCAGTCCCATAGAACTTAGAACTACTTAAACCTAACTAACCTAAGGACAGCACACAACACCCAGTCATCACGAGGCAGAGAAAATCCCTGACCCCGCCGGGAATCGAACTCGGGAACCCGGGCGCGGGAAGCGAGAATGCTACCGCACGACCATGAGCTGTGGACGACTACAATGGCACTGAGGATAAAGGTTTCATGTCTCACTGCCCTTCCATTGTCTCCATATACTACAGTTGTGACAAGGATAATGTTTTCATGTTACAGTGCTGTTTCCTTGTCTGCAATATACTGTGTTACAGTGCTGCTCCCTTGTCTGCAATATGCAACACTGGCGAAGACGATAATGGTGTACTGCTACAGTGCCTGCTCATTATTTGCGTACTTCAAAGCCAGCTCAAGGTTCACTGGCTGCAATGCCAGCTTCTGGTCTCATCTGGCACCTGACTAGCACACTTCTCCATGCCAAGCTCAATGCTGCCATACCACGTCGCTATCTGCCCAGATGATGCAGCTATGGCCAGCCCTCTTTCTCAGGGTGGTGGTGATCAGACAGGACACATACAAGGCAGCTTCTTCATGTGTGTCTCAGTGTTTCCTCATGTGCCTGCATTCATTTTCACTGGAGCAGGTTTTTTTTGTCAACTGTTTGCATGTTCTTCATGCAAATGGCATTTTCACTTGAGAGCTAGTTAGTCTGGATGGGACAGCATATTCATGTTATTTTGTTGTGACAGCCTGTATTCAGATCTGACTATTGTGCGAGTGTATCCACCTGTGTACTGGAAATGTAATGTTTCTTTCTTGGGTTCCATATCTGGGTTCATTTGTATGGTCGTCTCCCTTTCAGAAGGCTTTTGTTCTGCACCTGGTGTTAATGTTTCTTAGTAGATGCAAGTTCTTGGCAATGTTCTCTCTTCAGCATAATTCGGGTGGTCTATATATGTGTTGTCCAATGTGCATTCTCTTGTTGATGTCGATCTGCATAGTTCTCAGTAGTTCCTTGGTGTATTTCTCACCTTTCTGCGTACCATGCCTGTTCAGCCACCAGAGGAATAATTGTCCAAAGCTTTTCCATTCAAGGATCAGGCAACTCTGGACCATCTCCCTGCTCACTCAAGTTCTACAGTCTCTCTCTCAGTGTTCCAGTGGGTGTAATCAGAACCAGTATCTGGACAGGACATCTAGGATCTTGTGTGTGGCAAGCTGACTCACATTCTGTCAAGTTTGTTTACAATGTTGTCAAGCCATGCAGCACTATATTGCAAGTTCACAGAGTTCTCTGATAGAAGTCCTCTGGTATCAGGTTAGCATTTGCACAACACACCATCAGACACCAGCTTCTTGCAATTGGCCCTTTAGCTTCGGTCCAGTCACCCTGGTCTGGTCATGGCGATGATTGGAGTCCAGTCATTACAGCTGGCCCTCGGTTACATGGTGTATACGGGGACAAGGAAAAAAAAAATCCCGGATTTCTCCCGGATATCCCGTTTAAAAAATATGCTTTTTCCCGGGCGAAAATACACTTTTTCTGTGCTAAGTGACAGTAGGTTTTCCGTAGATTTTCCCTCGGAACTGTAAAACTTATCAATCCTTTGAATGGTTAACGCTTTATACAATCGCGTAGAACTTCCCGGAAAAAAAAGAAAAGACGGGGCAAAGAACTTTTGGAGAGACTTTTAATAAAAGAAAGGAGAGGAGTTATGGAAAGACCTTTGATTTGCAGCAACATATATGCTGCATATTTTCGTATTACGGAAGTATAAATTCGAATTGCATCAAACACAGCGCGTTAGTTTCCGGAGCGTTGAAACCGACGTTGTGATGTCCTTTTTGTAAGCGAGTCATGTCTCAACCCACAAGATCTCGTCAGTCGATGACAGCAGCTATACAGAGCATAGGACACATGTTATAGTCAGCCAATAGCAAGATCACTGGTTACATAGCGCGAACACGCAAGAGGAAAAGTTAATGGTTTACATTAATGTACACAGTACCGTATATCTACAAGAAAAGCTAAGCTTTCACATATAATATTAGTCTCTAAGATTAACACGCTACAACAGAAGCTAAGCTTTCACATGTAATATTGATCATTTTTTGCGTATGTTATACTTTAAGACACATCACACAAATGTGCCAGTAAATTTAAAATTATGACATAAATGTCTCGGCTCGAAATTCTTGTAAGTGGCTGGTCCTCAAACTGTTCAGTTTCGAACCCTCTGTGATTTAGATATCCATTCCACTTTCTCACACGTAACATAATTCATCTTAAGTAAAAAGAAATTTACTTTGAAGGTAACGCTTTTCTAACCACCATTTGCAATACTATCCGGAGACTGTTAGAAATAGGTTTGATTTACCAGTTGCCAGAGAGCGCCAGAAAACAGTCATTATTGTGCGTGTGCAACTGCAGTGGTGTAGGAAGCCCGTATGTTTGTGTGTATGAAGCACTAAGAGAGCTTACATTACAGCATAAAAGAAACAGGGCATCAGAGGATACTCCAAAGAGCATCGGAATTTCGTAAACCATACTAAAATGCATAATTCGGCTAGAAGTGCAAATTGGCTTTTTCCAGATTCACAATGAAGTAGGTCCCATCTGATATTAAGCTTTTCAGTGTGGTTTTTGGGATGTAAATATTCTTGGAGTACCAGTACTCTACGATCTCATTTTTGGTTCTTTATTATGGCATAATGCCATATATGGCAGAAGATGATAACGTGCACTTGAAATTCAGCGAACAGTTGGAACTAGCCAATACTGTAGAATGAAACACTTCATTTCAAATAAAATGATTGCCTTGGCGGAAAGATTAATAAAGCAAAATTTCTTTAGCAAACTTGCAAAAATAACTTCACTGTTCTGCAAGGCGATTAATGCTTGACTGCTACAAACTTGGAAATATATTATTAATTTCAGTTTTCTGATTTTATTTTATTTTTGCCCCCCCCCCCCCCCCCCCCCCCCCCCCGTAATTATGTGAACGTATTTTAATTCATTTGATAGCTCCCAGCCACAGAAATCCATCTTGTTTTCATTTGACGTGGGAGCTGTACACGAAGAGAAGCAGCGAAATCACTTAACGTAAACAGGGGTCACGTGGAGGTTAACCCCCTACCTGTGCAAGCGTGAATCTGGCAGCTAGGGTGCGCGAGAAAAATTTTTCTCGTTTGCATCTGGCTGCTTGCTGCTACTACTGAAATAGCTAACAGCCAAACTTCAAGTAGCAGGACTGCTTATACGTCAGTCAAATGCGCATGCGCAACAGACAGCTGGCAATTGGTCAAACGAACCTAATGTGAACAGTTGTGACGTCATGCTCATAGCAAGCAGTTTATTGTTACGAAGAATTACAGTCTGCGCCCAACGGCCTTTGACATATTTTAGCTATTTGCAGGCGCTTGTGCGTGCACGGTTTTTTGTTGTTGTAAATTGCACATTTCCTTTGCCACTAAAGTTTTATTTTTTCCCTCTCGTTTATATTTTATTGCTGCAGTATCATTCTCCAGTAGCAGGATACAATAACATTCTTTGCTAGAGAATCAATTCTGCAGTCAAAATTACAAAAATTTAACTGAAAGCTAAAACAATGAAAAATTCACGGAATTCTGAAAAATTCCCGGGTTTTTCCCGGATTTCCCGGGTCGTATACACCCTGGGTTATCAACAGCCCAATCGTTGCCAGTGCCCAATCTCTTGCCTGCCCTGTCATGGCCTGCTGCCTTGTTGTCATTGAGCCTCGTGACACCTTTCATGACTGCTACTGCCTCCTCTGAGGCCATGCAGGTGGTCAGTGCAACCATTCCCGCTGGTGCCACTGTAGCCGCCCATATGACAGCTTCTGCAGTCACTGCCGATCCTGTCATGGCCAGCTCTCTCAATGCTGTTCCCAGCCATCACTTTTGTGGCAATCCTGCAGTTGGCCCAGCCATCCCTGCTAGTGCTGCCAATCCCTCATGTTCTTCCAGGCCTTGGGTTGTGACTTCTTGGAAACTCCACTGCCAGTCCTGCCACTGCCAGGCTTTCCCCATCACTGCCTATGGGAGCCAGCTTCCATTCCCATACATGGACATAATGTGCTTCTCTCATGAGGATAATTTTTTTGTGCTCATCACTGATTCAGTTCTGTATAATTCACACAACTTGCTTTTGAGTCTTTTTATGCATACAGTATCAGGCGAGCTGTGGTCACTTCTTAGACACATGTTTGCACAATGACTGATTGTCCTGTTGTTTCATTCCTGTTTGCTCTGGTGGCTGCTTGGTGGCTCCTCCCACAGTTGCTGTGCTGCTCTGAGATGACTGCACCATCTCTTTGATGGGCAGTGGGAGCACTCAAGGATGTGATTTCCAGACCACGCATGGTCCCTGCTTTCCCTTACGCAGTTGTTTATCAACAGAAAATTTGCTAGGTTATTTACCATCAAGCCTCCTGCAGCTGCCACAATGTCTGGGAGCACAAGTTGCACCAATACAAGGCGTCTGGGTCAAAATAAACAGCACTGCAGTTGCAAGCACCTATTTGTGTGTCTGAAATTGTGTGTCCCTGTGAAGTCAAGCCTGTATTCCTTCGCTGACGGGTACTTAGGTCACTGCTCAACCCATCGACAGCCAGTTATGTTATGTGCTCCAGATCAATCATCAGCCACCTCAAGTCAGGCGACAATGACTGTGGCTGTCGCTACCAATCAGATAGTGGCACGATAAAATATTCTCAGGCTTCCAGCAGTGTCCAGATACTTTTGATCACACAGTGTACGAGCAAAGGCAGGCGTAGGACTGGCTGTACAATGCTGTTGCAGTGGCCTATATTGCATCCTGGTAGTCCGGGAATACGGCGTGTGGTGGCGCCAGGTGTCGAGTGGAGACTCGCTTCCATCTTGTGACACTGGTCCTCTAGTGGTCATCATGAAATGGACTACGCAGACAGTCGGCAAATCTACACTCATGCTCATAAATTAAGGATAATGCTGATACATGGTGAAACAATGCTCTGGTGGGTGATTTGTGGGTTTAAATCACCTCAGGGTACGACCATGCAGTGCATTTGACCTGCGGTTGTCGCACAGTTGCGTTGGCAGCAGGCCACATACGCAGAGGTGTGTGGGTGCATGTCAGAGTACGGTGCAGCAAGTAAGCGTGCAGGTGTTTTCAGATGTGCTAATGGTGACTGTTTGTTGAAAATGGCTCAAAGAACACATATTGATGACGTTATGAAGGGTAGAATACTAGGGCGACTGGAGGCTGGTCAAACACAGCAGGTCACAGCACAGGCACTTTGTGTGCCACAAAGTGTGATCTCAAGATTATGGCAACGATTCCAGCAGACAGGAAATATGTCCAGGCGCTACAGTACGGGACGTCCACAGTGTACAACACCACAAGAAGACCAATATCTCACCATCAGTGCCCGCAGACGACCATCGAGTACTGCAGGTAGCCTTGCTCGGGACTTTACTGCAGCCACTGGAACAGTTGTCTTCAGACGTACAGTCAACGGATGACTGAACAGACAGGGTTTACTCACCAGGAGACCTGCAAGGTGCATTCCACTGACCCCTAGTCACAGGAGTGTGCGTAAAGCCTGGTGTCAAGAACACAGTACATGATCACTGGAGCAGTGGCCCCAGGTTATATTCATGGACGAGTCCAGTTATAGTCTGAACAGTGATTCTTGCCGGGTTTTCATCTGGCATGAACCAGGAACCAGATACCAACCCCTTAACGTCCTTGAAAGGGTCCTGTATGGAGGCTGTGGTTTGATGGTGTGTGGTGGGATTATTATTGATGCATGTACACCCCTGCATGTCTTTGACAGAGGAACTGTAACAGGTTAGGTGTATTGGGACATCATTTTGCACCAGTATGTCTGCCTTTTCAGGGGTGCAGTGGGTCCCACCTTCCTCCTGATACATGATAACACACGGCCCCACCGAGCTGCCATCGTGGGGGAGTGCCTTGAAACAGAAGATATCAGGCAAATGGAGTGGCCTGCCTGTTCTCAAGACCTAAACCCCATCGAATATGTCTGGGATGCTCTCGATCGACATATTGTTGCATGTCTTCAAACACCTACGACACTTCAGGAGCTCCGATAGGCACTGGTGCAGGAACGGGAGGCTATTCCCCAGCAGCTGCTAGACCACCTGACCCAGAGTATGCCAACCTGTTGTGTGGCCTGTGTACATGTGCATGGTGATCATATCCCACATTTATGTTGGGGTATGTGTGCAGGAAACAGTAGTGCTTTGTAGCATATGTGTTTCAGGACAGTTTTCTCAACTTATCGCCAATACCATGGACTTACATATCTGTGTCGTGTGTGTTCCCTATGTGCCTATGCTATTAGTGCCAGTTTTGTGTAGTGCCACATTGTGTGCACCACATTCTGCAATTATCCTTAATTTATGAGCATGAGTGTATATGCCCGGTCCGCGTATGCCCGCCGCTGTCGGCCGGTGGTGGAATGATGGCAGATACCACAGTATTCATTGCGCACTCGCTGCGCCTGCTTCAACTTTCCAGTGGCCAGGTTCCAAGCTCTGTTTAGCCGCAGGCCACCATCTTTATTGAGAGTATTGTCAGAAATTTTTAACTCTATTGCTGCTTTTATAACACAGTCCCAAAAACAAGTAGTCCACGTAATAACAGATGTCTCAGCAAATGCAATATGGTGTCCGTTTTTTAAAGCATGTTCCACTACCTCTGATTTCTCAGGATGGTGCGGGCGGAAACATCTCTCGTGCTCCACGCGGCGCTGTTCAATAGTACATACAGTCTGTCCGATATAGAACTGTCCAGATCCACATGGTATTTTATACAATCTTGGTGCTCCAAGTCGAACATCGTCTTTCACAGGCCTCATTAGCTGTTGGATTTTAGAATTTTGGCAGATGCCCTGAAAACCGTATTACTTTTATGCTTCTTTAGAAGCCAGCTAATCTTTCCTGCTATTGAGCCACAGAAAGACAAGAGCGCAAGCTTCTTCGTGTCCTTTTTGGAGGTCTTCAGCTTACGTTTCTTTGGCAACATGGCTTGCGAAATCTGGTGGTGGTTGTCACCAGTTGCCGGGATCAACGACCGCTGGACAACAATCAGTCGCTCTCGACACTAGACATGTGCCTAAATGGCCCATGAGCTCACAGCCACATGGTACAGTGCCTGGGCACATCCTAGCTCACCACTACTACCAATGTTTGTGGGCTCTATCATAGTGGGCACCTGCTACACATCATCGAAATGGACTTTTAAGTTGTATTAAAGGATGGACTTTTATCCTCTAAGCTGTACTGAGTTTAGTTCATTGTCAATAAACAAAGAATTGTCATTCTAATGTGTGGACTCAACCACTACCAGTATCACACCTCGGTGAAGGATATAACAGATACAGACAAAAGCCTCATTCTCACATGAATAATGTAATGAACATACTCAGTATCAATTTTTACTAATTTAAGCAACGGAAAATGCAAGATGAAATGTGCCTATCTGCAACTCAGCATCTCTGCCATATGGTGAGTTGCATTTTTCCTAATTTAGCAACACAGGCCACAAAATTAATTAATAACGATATTCAAGTGAGCAGTTTCATATTATAACTGTCAATAAACAAACAAGGCACTATTTGGCAAGGACTCCTGTTTACAAATTTTTCTATTTCTTCATTTACATAGTGTGTATCATATTGCTCATGTATGTCACTTTCCCTTAGGATTTCTTTTCCCAACCACAAACATATTATCAGAGACAGCTGCTACCTAATGTGACATGTATCAGGGAGAGCATTTACGCATGAATTCAAGGATACAGGTAAGGAGGACATCAAAACTTCTCACCATCTTTTATCATATGTAGTTCTTGACAAATACCATGAAAATGTATCAGAAAGTTGTTTCAACACAATGCCATAGCTTTGTAATGGTGCGTATAACATTATGAACTTCTAGTTCTTTCTCTATTATGACACAATTTCTAGGGTAACATTTAGAGATACTACACTAGAAGCAGACAGCCTGAAACAGGGGAAGGAATACTGTAGATGATGAATGGGTAGCTTTGAGAGATGAAATAGTGAAGGCAGTACAGGATCAAATAGGTAAGAAGCCAAGACCTAGTAGAAATCCTTGGATATCACAGGAGATATTGAATTTCCATAATGAAAGGAGAAAATATAAAAATTCAGCCAATCAAGCAAGTGAAATGGAATACAAATGTCTAAAAAACGAGATTGACAAGAAGTGCAAAATGGCTACGCACAATTGGCTAGTGGCCTTTGGAGAAAAGAGAAGCAAATGTATGAATACCAAGGCCCCAGTTGCAATACCAGTATTAAGCAAAGAAAGGAAAGCTGAAAAGTGGACCGAATATTTTAGAGGAGCTACTGTACAAGGGAAATGAACTTGAAGTTGATGATGTAGAAAGGGAAGTTGAAGTTGAGATAGGAGCTACGATACTGTGAGAAAAATTTAACTGAGCGCTGAAGACCTAAGCCAAGGCAAGGACCCTGGATTAGATGATGTTCCCTCAGAACTGATGATTTCCTTTGGAGAGCCAGCAATGACTAAATAGTTCCATCCGGTGTGCAGGGTATATAAAATAGGGGAAGTACCCTCACAGACTTCAAGAACAACATAATAAATCCAGTAACAAAGTAAGTAGGTGCTGATTTTGTGAATATTGCCAAACTATTAGTTTAATAAGCCCTGGTTTCAAAAAAATTATATGAATTACTTATAGAGGAATGGAAAAACTGGTAGAAGTTGACACTGGAGATCAGTTGGGTTCCAGAGAAATGTTGGAATGTGCAAAATAATACTGATCCTATGACTTATCTCAGAATATAGGTTAAGGAAAGGCAAATCTAGGTTTATAGCATTTGTAGAAGCTTCTGAGAATGTTGAACAGAAAACACTCTTCAGTTTCTGAAGTTTGGTTGGGTAAAATACAGTGGACAAAATGTTGTCTACAACTTGTACAGAATCCAGACGACAGTTATACTCATAAGACTTGAAGGGCATAAAAGGGAAGTATTGGTTGAGAAGGGAGTGAGGCAGGGTTGTAGTGTATACTCAAGATTATACAGTCTCTACACTGAGTAAGCTGCGAAGGAAAGCAAGGAGAAATCTGGAGACAGTATTGAAGTTCAGGGAGAAGAAATAAAAACTTTGAGGTTTGCTGATGACATCACAATTCTGGCAGAGACAGCAAAGGACATGGAAGTACAGATGAATGGATTGGACAGGGTCTTGAAATGAGGATACAAGATGAACATTAACTAAATGGTAAATAAATGTAGTCAGATTACATCAAGTGATGCTCAGGGAATTAGATTAGGAAATTAGGTACTAAAAGTAGTTGATAAGTCTTGCTATTTGGGCCATAAAATTACTGTTGATGGCCAACATAGAAAGTATACAAAATGTAGGCTGACAAGAGTTTTTGAAGAAGAGAAATTTGTTAACACACAATATAACTTTACAGTTAGCAAGTCTTTTCTGAAGGTATCTGTCTGTCATGTAGCCTTGTATGTGAGTCAACTGTGGGCAATAAGCAGTTCAGGCAAGAAGAGCATATAAGCTTTTTTAAATGTGGTACAACAGAAATATTGATCATGTAATTAAAGAGAAGGAACTCAACAGAATTAGAGAGAAAAGAAATTTGTAGCATAACTTCATTAAAAGAAGGGATTGGTTGATAGTACACATTCTGAGACATCAAGGAATCATCAGTTTAGTATTAGAGGGAAGTATGAGAGGATAAAAACTGCAAAGTGAGATAAGTATAGTGAGCAGGTTCAAATGGATATGGGTTGCAGTAGTTATTTGGACATGAAGAGGTTTTTACTGTAAAGAGTTGTGTGGAGAGCTGCATCAAACCAGTGTTTGGACAGAAGACCATAACAACAACAACAACAACACTAGAAGTAAACTGACCTAAACAGCATCTACAGAAATTTCCAGCCAGATAAATATTGTATGCTATACTGGCACATGAACAAGGAACACTGTCTTTCACAGCCAGTTTTCTTAGAGAGTGAGTTGCCTGCAGTTAAGGTAATTGGTTCGAGTCCTGGTCAAGTATACTGTTTTAATCTGCCAAGAACTTTCAAAACAGTACAGATTGTGTTGTAAAGCAAAAGATTCATTCTTGAGCCTCTGCAGAATCTCAGTAGCAAATTGTAAGTTTGTGGCCTTCCTTGGTCACAGTTAATTTCCAAACAATTCTTCTGGGTAGCAGACTGCATCATATTGTAAAATGGTATACCAGCATTCCAAACAATACAGTAAGTGGCCTTCATCAAGATATGTACTTAGTACTATTTACCATAATGACCAAAAGATTTGTACGTCACTGTAGAACATGATGAGGTAAAGAACCAGTATGAATTTTATGGGAACAGAAGGACACCTTTCAACCTAACCTAGACCACACGCTTCGCTAAGTTGGCATACATTTAATGTCACATGCCACAACTTTATTACGTCACAGGGCAGTGCTAACATGTTGTATTGGTAGGTTCAATTGACCCAAAATTGTTGATTTTCCCCTCAAATGGCGTGCTACGTCTCCCTTCACAGAGAATGTTTACTGACAATTCTACTTCATTTTAGCATCACACTAATCCTACCATTTTCTTATTCTCACTTGCCAGGTGAATAGAGTTGTGGTTAAAAAAGCTAAACTTTACTTTTAGTTTTGTCTTTGCTTGGGAAACCTGGTAAGTTTGAGTCTTTCTATCCTTTTTTTACTGTAACTAGTTAATATCAAATACAAATATTTTGCCAAGAATAAATAAATAAAATAAAACAAAGCAGAGTTGGAAAGAGAGAATCTGTGAATTTCTTTCTTACCTCCAGAAGTTCCCTCACATGAAAGGGTTGTATTGCTGGTGAAAACCGTTCAGCAATGCTCTCTATAGTATTTCCTGGTTTGGACATGCAGTGTCCAAGAATGGCTCCCAGCAAGCGATCCAGTATTCTCCTATTTAATGTACCATTTATTCTTATCCATGGTCGCATCAAAATCTGGATCTGCTCACTGACCAGAAAGAAATACAGTGTCAGGCAATTTTATACAACTGTACAACAAAGACACCTCAGCCTACACTAAGAAATGGATGAAAGTCACCATGAACAATTGACCAACATATTAAGAAACATCCCCCCCCCCCCCCACACACACACACACACACATAAACACAAAACACCATACACATACAGTTATTTGTTATTACACAATTGGATCTAAGCGCACACTTCTTTATATCAATAAAGCACCACACCAATGCCCTTAACTTAAGTTGAAATCTTTTGTTACTAGCTTAGTTTTCACAAAAAATGGAAATTAGCACAAAATGCATGAAATACGGAAAATTCATATCTACTTTACAAGGGAATACGAAGAAGCTTAACTGGGAAAATAAAATATTGTAGTCGAATTTGAGTACAGTATGTATCTCAGACAATATACATTCATTCATTCATTCTTAGCCAACAGTCTTCCACAGTGGTAACATCAGTTCCCATCTGATCAGATAGTGCTGTAGCACTTGGATGGATGACCATCTGGGTTTGCTGAGAGCTGTTGGCAAGCAGTGTGCATTCGGCCCTTGTGAGGCCAGTTGAGGAGCTACTTGATGGAGAAGTAGTGGCTAGTCATGAAAACTGACAATGCCAGGAGAGCAGTGTGCCAACCACATGCCCCTCCATATCTGCATCCAGTGACACCTACTGCTTGAGTATGACATGGCAACCGTAGGTACTGTTGGACCTACAGGTCCCTGTTTGGGTGGAAAGTTTTTAGTTATATTCATTCACACATCCTGTTCCATGAATCCCACCACAAGGGCACATACAAAAGCTGCAACACCCATAAAGAATGACCTTACGTAAGCCAAATTTAGAGGATGTGAAGAACAGCAAACCAGCCGTATGTAACTAAGATTTGTAGAGACGGTGTAGGCTCAATAGTCAATGCAGAGCTGTGAAAAAAAAAAAAGAAAAAATTAAAGCAAGTGCCTTAATCAGTGCAAAAGGGTGAGTAAGTACGTGGAGAGTTCAAAAAGGATAGAATTATTTATCTCTGGTCAACAAGTTTGTCATGCTATGACACTTGTGGCTGTACATGGTATGCAATTACAACAGTAGCACGCATGTGGAATTGTGGTTTGGAGAGGACTACCTACAGTGATGAGAGAATATTGGGCAATGCAATCGGATCACAAAATGGAAAGCCCAACAAATCATCTGCATTACTGCAAGACACAGTATGGTTTCATGCACAGCACTGACTTACTATTACAAAATAATGGGTGTCAGGGTCATATCCAGTGGTCTTTGGGACTGTTTGGTGATTAGTGACAGTTCTGATGACATTTCATCCATACTGATGAGGTAACAGTGGCACATGAATCAGCAACTGGCGCATATTGGGTGATGCAAAGTGAACTTTATTAATGTTGAAACAATAGCTTTTAGGATTACTGACCTGGTTGGTAACAATTGTCATGAAATTCAGTCCCTAAGGCTGGGGATGGTGGTAGTAAGACATGGAAATCACAACTATGGAACATTTGGAGCAAATTCAACCAGAACTGGTACAAACATGAGTTACTATCTCAGAAAAAAACTGAAAATTGTGGAGGTAAAACACCCACAGAATTGCTAAAAGAGGGTACGGGGGTAGACACCAAGTGACACACAAAAATATCCAAGAATTACTGATATTATAATCAACTCCATAGCTTTTGTTGTTGCAAGGATGATGGAGAGCCCCGAGTACATTTCACCCCTGGGAGTGTGAGTATGAATGGAAAGGGAGTAACACGTAAAAAATAATTAAAAGAATCATTATGGTATCAATTTTACAATTTTCAGGGTTGCTAGGCTGTATGTACACATCATAGTAAGTGAACAATACCATGTAATCAATTAGATTAACATGTAGTTTTTAAGTATCCTACCTGTTCTCCAATTCTCTTGCAGCTGCTTTCAGTTCCATTACTTTTGCTGATTTATCCATTTCAATCTTTTGTTTTCTTGAAATTTCATTTCTTTTCCTTTTTCTTGGTCTTTGGACTTCCACATTTTCCTGTTTGACTTCTGTAGATTTTTTATTTGGAATTTTACATGTCTTGCCTTTTTCTGATACAACACTACTCTCTGGAAGATGACACCTACTGTTGGAGCTGCCACAACTATCCAAATTAGAGCTATGAGGCAAACTAGTTGCTGTTGTTCCTTCAGTGTTTGAAACAGTCACAGATTTGTGTTCCTCAGTCTTTTTTGGAGAGGTTACTCCATCATCAGTAATTTGAGGATCTTCAAGGGTATTTACATCATTTGTTTTGTGCAAAGAACAGCTATCCACTAAAACTGGATTAGTTTTTACATTATTAGCTTCAACTGGATGTTGAGGATAACTGTTATCTGAAATGGCTTCAGAAAGATGAATGTTTGCATCTGTACTGTCTGTTGTAGTGTCATCTTTCTGGCTACAGCATGAGTTATTAGTCTTTTTAGAATCTTCTGGGACCACAGCTGCCTGTTCAGCATCTGAGTTCACATTTACTCCAGAGGAACTGGATTTTATATGCGCCTTCAGTTCAGCACGTAAGTGAGACTTCGTTTTGAGTGAAAATCTATACCTGTTTCTTTTTATTACACTACTTTTTGTTTTACCTGATTGCAACTGAACTTTTCGAAGCTTTTGTTTCTGTTTTTGTTGCTGTCCGTTACGCTCTGCTTTCCTCTTTTTCAGTTGATAAAGCATTTGTCCTTTTTTCTTTTTAATCTTCCTCTCTCCCTCTGTAACAACTTCTTTTTTAGGTCCAACTACGCGCAAGCCCTTTGCCATACTTGGCTTCAGTTTCTCCCTGCTCAAACGGCGTAGTCTACGAGTGTTTACGAGCCACAGTTTGATGAATTTCCAATGTATGTAACGAGCCTCTGTTACACCATTTCTTATTACAACACCATTTTGTGTAAGAAATGAAACAATTTCAGAAAATTGCAATTCTTTGAAATTCCTCCGGCACACAAACTGAAAAGTAAACAAAAATAATAAAAATAGTAGACAAAAGTGATAAATTTGAAGTTCTACTGATTTAACATCAAACATTTCTCAGATAGGATGAAATATCTTCAAACATAATGCTTGGTCAATAATAACAAATCAAAATCTTTGAAGAAGGAATGGAGGAAGATTAGCATTTTATGTCCTGTTGACAATCAGCATCATTACAGAAGGAGCACAAGCTTGGAATGCGCAAGGATGGGAGGAAACTCAGCTGTGGTCCTTTCAAAGGAATCATTTAGCGTTTGCCATGCATGTGTTGGAGAAACCATGGAAACCTCAACTATGTATGGTCATTTATTCCAAATGTGAGTTGGGATATGTAACACAACTGGAAAAAAGAAAAAAAAAAAAAAAAAAAAAAAAAAATTGAGACTTAATTTTCCGATAAATACTTTAACATTAACAAAAATTAAAAAATCATTTAAGTGCTTTTATTAGTCTGCTGGAGTTTACGTAAATATGGTTGAGAGGGAGGGAGGGAGGGAGGGAGGGGGAGAGAGAGAGAGAGAGAGAGAGAGAGAGAGAGAATAGTAGGGGACACATGAGAAGAGGAGCGCAGGTTTCTTTTCAGTGACATTAGCTGATGTACATGATTTGTTTCAGGTCTCTTGTGTCAATAATAAAGAGCTCAGAAGATACATACAACATATAATTTATTCTGTGCTGGTGTGCTTCTCTAGAACTTTTTTACAAAAGTGCAACTACATGTCTCACACAATGAACTGCCAAGTTTGTTCTGATGTAACCACAAGTGCTGGAACAAAGACGAAGAATGCAAGACCAGAAAAGGTGGTGAAACGACATCGGCCAATGGTGTGCACAGGGTGTATACACGCACAAGGAAAAGAAATTCCCGGATTTTTCCCGAATCTCTCGGTTAAAAATTCATTTTCTCCCAGGTGAAAATACACTTCTTCCATGTTAAATAGTGGTATACTTTCCCTTGGAACTGTAAGACGTATCCTTTGAATGGATATGGTTTTATACAGCAGTGTAGAATTTCCCGGCACTTCAGAAAACGAAACTCAGGGCAAAAAACTCGTTTTGGAAAGATCTTTGATGTGCAGCATCATGTAGGCCGCATATTTTCATATTGCGAAAGTATAAATTCGAATTCCACCAACAGGAAAATTTAATGGTTTAGATAGAGGCGTCACCGCGTTTGCGCGTATACTGACGTAGGAAGCCCGTATGTTCGTATGAGTAAAACATCAAAAGATCTTACCTCTTGTCATAAAAGAAACAAGACATCAGAGGATACTCCAAGAGCATTGGAATTTCGTGAACCATACTAAAATGCATAGTTCGCCTTACAGTGCACATTCGTATGTCCAGATTCCCAATGACGTAGGCCTCGACCTGATATGAAACTTTTCAGTGTGGTTTTCGGGACGTAAATTTTCTTCGCGTACCAGTACTGTATTAGCTCATGTTTGGTTCTTTGTTATGGCATAGTGCCATACGTGCTAGAAGATGAAAACGTGCACCTGAAACGCAGCGAACAGTTGAAACTAGCCAATGGTGTGGACTTAAAACACTTAGTTTCAAATAAATTCACTGCCTCAGCAGGAAACCCTAATAAAAGTCAAATTTCTTTAGCAAACCGACAAAAATAACTTGATTGTTCTGCAAGGCGATTAATACTTGACTGTCAGGAAAGTGGAAATGAAATAAAATAAAATCTGAAACTAGTAACATAACATATTTTAGCCTTCTGTAATTATGTGAATATCTTTTAATTCACTTGATAGCTCCCAGCTACAAAAACCCATCTTGTTTTCATTTGACGAGAGAGCAGTAAACGAAGAGGAAACAGAAAAATCACTAAATGTAAACACGGGTCACGTGGAGACTAACCCCTCCCCCCCCCCCTCCCACTATCTCAGATTTTTCAAAAACAAGTTCATTTTGTAGCGCACATCTTTCTGAAGAGTCTGATACATAAAACATATATCTTAGAGGAAATGTAAGACACGTTATTTGGTCTTAAGTGTGCAATGCAGTGCCACGCCTCTTCAAACAACATTCTTATAGCGCACGTCACTGTATTTCGCTCTGTGGAACTCAAACGTGTATATTTTGTAATGGATGCCATCAAACTATTTGAGGACAGTGGAAATTAATATGTCCAGCAGTGCCTATCCTGCTCCCAGTCGGCCGGTTTGACATTCTGCCCAACCCATCGCAATTAATACTGGATAGGATTATTTGTAACCAGGAGAACAAGTACTCTTCAGAAAATCTGGGC
Organism: Schistocerca cancellata; assembly: GCF_023864275.1. Lineage (NCBI taxonomy): Eukaryota > Metazoa > Arthropoda > Insecta > Orthoptera > Acrididae > Schistocerca > Schistocerca cancellata. The sequence goes on from NC_064627.1 coordinate 402,064,037, forward strand.
TCTTTATTGCCTATTCGCTAATAACTTCTCTTTTGTGTAACACAAAATTAAATATAGGATACCTAAAACCAGTAAAGACAGGAGACAGGCAAGACAGTACACATTTCTTCAATCTTTGTGTTCTTTCCTTTCTGCGAAAGAACTATTACCTTACCAAAGTTCGTCAAACGTTTTGCTACGTGAAAACTGGAAATGTCGTTGTCTAATACTGAAAAAGCTGTTAATACAATTAGTACCCAAGACTGGTGTGGTTTCGCGATCTGATTACGTCTATTTTGTCACTGTGTGCAGGATAAAACAAAACAGCCTTTCTAATATTGCAGCAATTGTAACACACACCATAGAAGCGACACTGTTTTGGCAATAATGAACGTTTTTATAATACGACAAAATAATTCACGAAGTACCAATACGAAATACCTATTTGGCCTACTACAAGCAAAAAGCCTTACGTTAGGAAATAGTTTTACATTTCATTTATGTGCTCCAGTTTCTCATGCACGAGAGCGAAAAATAGAACGAAATTTTTGTATAAATTTGGAATCGTCATATTCTTCCATAATTTGTGTGATGTCCCCGTTTCTTCTCCTTCCTCGTTCTAACAAACAATCTTATCACTAATTCTGTAACTATTCCTATCACTGTCAAAACTCATTCTCCTGTTACCTTTACTACCCCTGTCACAATCACCGGTTTAGTTATCCAGAGATTATTCTCCGGTTAGCCAGTATTACGAGTTTGTAGAATGCATTTCCGGCGCTACTTCCGGAATGGAAGTTAAACAGCTGCTAGCCGGGGACTGCAACTGGCCCTGTCTAGTGTAGCGATCTGGCCAAAAATTTTCCGTCAAAATTTCACTTTCTTGGATACACTGAGAAGATAATACGTAATCTTTCATACCTGTTATTCCGCTGAACATTCGCAAACCGAATCAACCACATAAATAAGTAGCAGTTGGCATTCTCCGGCTTGGTTTTATTTCGCTAAGGTCATAAAGCCCTGTCCTGTTTTGTCTGCAGGAAAGTTTGTTTCTAGATGTGACGACAATTCCCCTGGCAGAGGCATCATGTGCAATATGCACGCATTCAAAAATAAACTTATAATTCATTCAGAAATCAATTTAGAATGTGTTCAAAAACCAGTAGGGGTGCGTTTCAAAATCATATGAATAACCAAGAGACCGACGTGTGCTGGATGGTAGGTGCTTTGTGAAACATGGATTTTTCCCTCAAGAATATGAATTCGCCCCCCCCCCCCCCCCCTCCTCCCCGAAATTGCCGCCCGGTTCAGATACCCCGGTTTGCTTGGGCGCGCCAGTAAAATTTTTCCGGGTACCGCATGTGGATGGTTGCTGCTTACACAGCCAACAGCCACATTTCTGTAGCCAGAAGCGGGAAAAAGCACTAAAAAGCCTTTGACACATTCTGCTGTTGGCAGACGTTTGTATGAGCACTTTGTTATTTTATATGGTGCATTTCCTTTGCAATTTAAGTTTTATTTTAGTTTTTTTCTCTTGTTCATGTTTTAATGCTGCAGTATTACTCTGCAGTAGCAGGATACAGTAATATCCTTAGTTAGAGTATCGGTTCTTACCAGTCAAAATTACAAAAAATAAACTGAAAACTTAATCAATGAAAAATTCCTGGGTTTTCCCCGGTTTTCTCCCGGTTGAAAAAATTCCCGGTTATTCCCGGATCTCCCAGTTGTCCCGGGTCGTAGACACCCTGTGTGCAGAATAGGACCGCACCACGACGGGAGCACCCCCTACACGAACTGAATATAAGCGCCGCTCCTGCCAGCCTCAGCTGCTCAGATCGACACAGTGTACGGAAATTAGTGGACAGTATAGGCACAGTTGTAGATTAGCACTCGCAGATCAGTTATTAGTGACGTATGTCAAACTTGCAGGAACATTTCATAGCCAAGAATATTACTGTTTGCATGTCGCTCATCGCTAGCGACTACTACTTGTAAATCTCTAAGTTAAGTATTGTCAATCTGCTTTATAGAAATAAATTGCTTGAACTGTTGTACAGCATTCCAAGAACACTGCATCCCTTAGGCACCCCATACGAGACAAGTGGGCCAGACCCAACAAAGTTAACTATAGTATATTTGTATTTGCTAACATAAAAGCAAGAGTTTCATCGCAATGAAAAAGATGCAAGACTGATCAAATAAATGATGATACTTTTTACATATTTAGATTATGGGAAAGACATTTGTTACAATCAGACAATGGAAAATACAAGATGAAATGTAACAATAGTATGAGAAGGAAAGTTGCTATCACCATATAGTGGAGATGCTGAGTCGCAGATAGGCACAACAAAAAAACTCTCACAATTATAGCTTTCAGCTGTTAAGGCCTACACTGTGTGAGTTGCGTTTATGTGAGTGTGTGCATATGTCTGTCTTGTTGACGAAGGCCATAACAGCCGAAAGCTATAATTCTGAGATCCCTTTGTTGTGCCTATCAGCGACTCAGCATCTCCACTATACGGTGAGTAGCAACTTTTCTTCTCATAATATTGTTACAATCTTATTGCTGCATACACAAGTTAATATGTTCATAAATTTCTGCAATTCAAAGTTCTTTCTGAATAAACTGCAGCTAGATTTGAGAGTCAGTTCTTTGTGAACAAGAATTTGGTACTGAACAAAATGCAAAATTCCATAACCTGTCCATCTGTACATGAGGTATGTGTCTCTTCGTCTCTTCTTCTTCTTTTTCTTCTTATTATTATTATTACTAATATCAATGGTTTTTGCCTAGGTTCATACTGTCCTCTATAGCATTATATCACATCTCTGCTGTCATGAATCTTTGTCTTGTCTAATGCTCCTTCCGTTGCTATATCAACCAGTTTTAATGTCTTGGAACATGGCATATGAACCTGAAACTTATTTTTGTAGGGTTTAATATGAGTTCTTTTCCATTCATACTCTGTTCAAAGATTTCTACGTATTATCTGTTCACTTTAACTTCACATCCTTCTTTAATATCAAATGTCTCATGTTGTCACTTTGCCTCTTCCATATTCCTTAGTGTTCATGTTTTCCTTCCATTAATGTTGGATGCCACAAACGGCTTCTGAAACTTCTTACGTAATGTTATGTGGAAGTTGGGAACAGTACATTTCCGCTCTTAAATATACTTTCTGCTAGCTGCAGAGATACATTTTCAAGCCAGCTGCATCTCAAAATATACAAATTCTTCACTTATATTACTGCATCTTTCTCAGGTTTTATTTTCAGCCATTTTTATTTTTTATGATGTCCTATGAACATTCACATGGCCATCTTTCACCTTGGACAGAATATGAACAACAACAACAACAATAACAACACACACACACACACACACACACACACACACACACACACACACACACACAGGGTGGTCCATTGATCATGACCGGGCCAAATATCTCACGAAATAAGTGTCAAACGAAAAAACTACAAAGAACGAAACTTGTCTAGCTTGAAGGGGGAAACCAGATGGTGCTATGGTTGGCGAGCTAGATGGCGCTGCCATAGGTCAAACGGATATCAACTGCGTTTTTTTAAAATAGGAACCCCCATTTTTTATTACATATTCATGTAGTACGTAAAGAAATATGAATGTTTTAGTTGGACCACTTTTTTCGCTTTGTGATAGATGGCGCTGTAATAGTCACAAACATATGGCTCACAATTTTAAACAAACATTTGGTAACAGGTAGGTTTTTTAAATTAAAATACAGAACATAGGTACGTTTGAACATTTTATTTCGGTTGTTCCAATGTGATACATGTACTTTTGTGAACTTATCATTTCTGAGAATGCATGCTGTTACAGCGTGATTACCTGTAAATACCAAATTAATGCAATAAATGCTCAAAATGATGTTCGTCAACCTCAATGCATTTGGCAATATGTGTAATGACATTCCTCTCAACAGCGAGTAGTTCGCCTTCCGTAATGTTCGCACATGCATTGACAATACGCTGATGCATGTTGTCAGGCGGTGTCGGTGAATCACAATAGCAAATATCCTTCAACTTTCCCCACACAAACAAATCCGGGGACATCAGATCAGGTGAACATGCAGACTATGGTATGGTGCTTCGACAGCCAATCCACCTCTCATGAAATATGCTATTCAATAACGCTTCAACTGCACGCGAGCTATGTGCCGGACATCCATCATGTTGTAAGTACATCGCCATTCTGTCATGCAGTGAAACATCTTGTAGTAACATTGGTAGAACATTACGTAGGAAATCAGCATACATTGCACCATTTAGATTGCCACCGATAAAATGGTGGCCAATTATCCTTTCTCCCATAATGCCGCACCATACATTAACTCACCAAGGTTGCTGATGTTCCACTTTTTGCAGCCATTGTGGATTTTCCATAGCCCAATAGTACATATTATGCCGGTTTACGTTACCTCTGTTGGTGAATGATGCTCTGTCGCTAAACAGAACGCGTGCAAAAAAATCTGTCATTGTCTCGTAATTTCTCTTGTGCCCAGTGGCAGAACTGTACATGACGTTCAAAGTCTTCGCCATGCAATTTCTGGTGCATAGGAATATGGTAGGAGTGCAATCAATGTAGATGTAGCATTCTCGACACCGACGTTTTTGAGAGTCCCGATTCTCGTGCAATCTGTCTGCTACTGATGTGCGGATTAGCCGCGACAGCAGCTAAAACATCTACTTGGACATCATCATTTGTTGCAGGTCGTGGTTGACATTTCACATGTGGCTGAACACTTCCAGTTTCCTTAAATAATGTAACTATCCGGCGAACAGTCCGGACACTTGGATGATGTTGCCCAGGATACCGAGCAGCATACATAGCACATGCCCGTTGGGCAATTTGATCACAATAGCCATACATCAACACGATATCAACTTTTTCCGCAATTGGTAAATGGTCCATTTTAACACGGGTAATGTATCACGAAGCAAATACCGTCCGCACTGGCGGAATGTTATGTGATACCACGTACTTATACGTTTATGACTATTACAGCGCCATCTTTACGTACTACACGAATATGTAATAAAAAAAAAATAGGGGTTCCTATTTTCAAAAATGCAGTTTATATCCATTTGACCTATGGCAGCGCCATCTACCGGGCCAACCATAGTACCATCTGGTGTCCCCCTTCAAGCTAGACGAGTTTCGTTCTTTGTAGTTTTTTCGTTTGATGCTTATTTTGTGAGATATTTGGCCTGGTCACTATCAATGGACCACCCTGTAGAGAGAGAGAGAGAGAGAGAGAGAGAAACGCAGATCTATTTTAGTAATCACTTTATTATCATTTCACAATCCTTCTAACTTATAAATTATCACTCCCTTTAAGATAGAAGGATGACTGCAAATATATATACTTATAACATTTTTATTAATTTAAGCTTTTGGAGAAAAAGGCTTCTTCTGAAATAGAAAACACATGCACCAACACAACACACAGTCGCATAACCAGTGTTTTCGTCCACTGTGGCTGGACTGCGGACTGCTACTGTGCCTGAAGGGAGCAGCAACGATATGGGTGATAGGGCTAAGGAGGTGGCATGTGTTGGGGAGGGGAAGGGAAAGCAGGGTTGGGGTGGGGGGAAGGTGTAGTGCAGCATGTGTGAACATACAAGGAAATGGTGGAGACAGGAAAGTAGGGCTGTTAAGTGCATCTGAGGGGTTTGGAAGGGGGCATGGGTATAATGTTGGGGAGGGCAGCTGTAAAGGAGAGAAGTAGAGAAGGGGGAAAAACCTCTTGGATGTCATGCTGGAACAAAAGGCTGTGTAGTGCTGGATTTGGAACAGTGAAGGGGATAGGTGGGTGAAGGACAGGGACTAGTGAAGGTTAGGCCAGGGGGGGGGGGGGGGGGGGGGTTTACAGGGACATAGAATATATTGCAGAGAGAGTTCCCACCCATGCAAACCAAAAAAGCTGGCTTGGTAGGAAGCATCTAGATGGCACAGGCTGAGGAGCTGTCATTGAAGTGATGCGCATTGTGTTGGCTACAATTTGTTGGTGGCCGTTCATGTGGTCAGACAGCCTGTTAGTTGTCATGTGCAATTAGAAAGCAGCACAGTGGTTGCAGCTTATTTTGTAGATAACATTGCTGCTTTCACAGGTAGCTGCATCTTTGATGGGATAGGATATATCTGTGACCAGACTGGAGTAGGTGGTGGTGGGGGGATGTATGTGACAGTTTTTGCGTCTTGGTATATTGCAGGGAAATGAACCCTTCCCACTCCACTCACATTGATATTCCGCTGCCCACTGAACCTATATGACACCCTTGTGTATTCCTTGTCTGTGCCAGTACGTAACACCGTGCTTCATGTCTCATATCCGTGCAAGAAATCTATATGCAAGAACTGTCCAATACATCTTCTCACCACCACTTACCGCAGTTTGATCAAAGGCAGCTTCTATTCAATCAAAGGCAGGAAATCTGTGAAAGCAGCGATGTGGTCAAGAAATTAAGGTTGTAAGAAGTACTGCTAGCTTTGATGTTGTAACATATCGATATTGTACTACTTACTTATCACTAACTTCTAGAACTTTTGAAGGCAAGCACATGTTTTCCCTGAGGGAGCATCATCTAGTTATATAATGGCAAAATGCCCCAGCAGTAGTGGTCACGCACCGTGTTGGTGTGTAAAAAGCAGAATCTATGCTGGGCTTCTATACCGAATGGTCGGGTGCACCCACATCACAGATTAATAGTATGAAGAATTTGCTAGAAAGATAATTGAGAGTTGAAGGTGTTATGTTGGATCATAGAAGAAAAGTGTTTAAGTAATTCAGTTATTTTGCGAAAAGGTGAGCAGGATTAGTTATGAGATTTAAGGTTGAAACAGTATCGTGTTTTTAACTCTGTAATCTTTGTAGAAAAACATAATTAATGTAGAACATAAATGAAAACAGTCATGATTACCTGTTTAATTAATGTGGAAACACAGCACGGCAGTGTTTAATTCAGTGCAAATGTGAAACAAGCACAACTGTTAACACAAAATGGATGAGTTTAGGCATTGTTAGGGAAGTGTGCTATGTGCTAAAGGGACAATAAAACAAAGTAATTTGACTTGTACTATTAACATTTCAAAGCGACATTTTTCCATCTTCTAATGAATAACTTTGACATTTGATAAATATAAGAGAGACGCAATCGTATTAGGCACACGGTCATGTTTATTTTATAACAAAGCATATTCTCTATGTATAGCTCCCATATTTGAGTCTGACAGTAAAATAGTTGCAAAATTAATCAAAAAATAAACTGAAAAGACACTGACAGTGCTTTACAAGTTGCAACCACTGTGCTGCTTTCCACGTACATATCAACTAGCAAGCTGCCTGTCTGTAAGAATGGCCACCATCAAACTATGAGCAAGATACTGATGAACCATCCAGTTGCTGAATACGCTAGCCAATATAATGTGTTAAATTTCAATGGCAGCTCTCAGCCTGTCCCATCGGATCCTTCCTACCAACAACAGCTTTTCTGAAATGCAAACTTTCCCTGCAATATATCCTGTTTCCCCGTAATCCCTCCCTAGCCACCACCTTTGCTAGTCCCTGTCTTCAACCTACCTGTCCCTTCCCTGCTCCCAGTCCAGCACCACACAGTCTTCTTTTCTGCCAATGCACCCAACAGTCTTTTTCCCCTTCTCTATTTCTTTCCTTTTCAGCTCCCTCCCTTTCCAAAAATCTCCTGACTGCATCTAGCAGCTGTACCCTGCACCCACCATATCCCTGCATGCTCCCACAAACAGTGCTACACCTTTCCTCACCCCAATTCTGCTCTCTCTCCCCCTCCTCGCCCTTACTTCCTCCCATAACCTCACCACCCACACCAGATTGCTGCTTCTGTCAGATAAAGTTCCAGCCTGCAGTTATGTGTGTTATGTTTTTCAGAAAAAGGCAGTGTCGGTAGTTTATTGACTGACATTGGGCAAGCGACTTTCAAGTGAAATGTCTTACCTTTATGGGAATATACATAACGGATGTACACGCACAGGTTGCAGAAGCATGATTGATGGCATATGGAAATTTGGGTCTGGCCATGAATCCTGCTTGGGTAGCGAAATGGTAAGGCGACCACTCACGATAAGCAGTAAATCTGGGTTCGAGTCCTGGTCCAGCACAAATTTCCATTGTCATCATTCCATTCTACAGTTGATGGTAGTCCATATTCGCAATTGTGAATACATTTAATGTATTTCATAACAGTTTTAGTCACCGCAGTGACAGTTCCTTTGGACATGCATGCAAGAACAAAGGAACTTTGCATCATAATCCTGAATAATGCAATCACTGCAATCTCATTTCCTCTATATGCTGATTATCACTATATCCTTTTCATGATACCGTTGTTCCATTCTGGACTTTAAATTGTTCACAAACACACACACGGTAGTGTCTTCACTATTTTAGTAGATATCGACCCTCATATACTTATTACATTATATTCCATCAAGCTTTTATGAAGTGTGGCCTTCTACACATACATGCATATTATTGGGTGGTGGATAATGTGGAAATGCCTCTACCAGAACCATCACTCAATCCAAAATGAGACTGCTGCTAGTGAACATGTTTCTGGTGGCAAGTGATGTGAAACAATGCTGTTTTTGTAACAAAAAGTTAACTTTACTCGAAGAATTGCTGTAAAATTCCACATTAATGTACTGCCGTGATGGACTTTAGGGTCAGACATTGATAGGTGTACTGCTGTTAAGCACAGCAATAAATAGATGTGTTAGCAGTACTAAGGAGAGAGACTAAAAGAAATCACTGACTACTATAATTGAAGACAAATTATTTAAAGAGGGAAAGCCAGTCCACTTATATTCAAAACTGATAATCAGGACTAGACAATTTGGAAGAATAAGTAAACTAACAATATCAGTTAAACGAATATTGAAAAATTGGCTGAGGAACAAATTTATTTGACAATGAAACGGTAAAAATCAAATAAAAGGAAATTCCATTTTAGAACTTGCAAGAAATAACAGGACCAGTACACATTATTATGTTTTGTTGTTGTTTTGATCTTAAGTCTGAAGAATGTTTTGATACAGCTCTGCACACTAATCTGCCCTGCCTCTGCATAACTACTGCAACAAACATCCATTTGACCCTACTTACTGTAGTCATGCCTTGGTCCCCCTCTACAATTTTTACTCCACACATTTCCCACCATTATGCAATGGATTATTCCACTGATGTGTCCTATCAACAAGTTCCTTCTTTTAACCAAATTGTGACATAAATTTCTTTTCACCCCAATTTGATTCAGTTATCTGATCTACCCATCTAATCCTCAGCATTCTGCTGTAGTGTTGCATTTCAAAGTTTTCTAGTCCCTTAATGTCTTACCTGTTTTTTTGTCCACATTTCACAAAGCCTGACAAGGCTAAACTTCAGAAAAGAGTTCCGAATGAATATATTTATTGGGCTGGCACATATGTTCATAGCATTTTCCCATAAGTTTAATAAATACAACATTATCAGAGACTGAACATGGATTTGACAAAAAAGGAAAGAAGATTTGGGTGTCATCCTGTTGGTGACAAGATCATTAAAAATATAAGATAATGTTGAATAGGAAAAGGATTGGGAAGGAAAGTGGCCATGTTCTTTTCAAAGGTAGCATTCACAATAATAAATTTAACAAAATCATTCAGAATCTGTCTAGATTGCTGGACAGAGATCTGAAACCTGTTCCTCCTGAATGTGAGTCCTGTATCTTAAGTACTGTGCCACTCCACTTGATAGATGTAAGTCCTACTGGGAATTAGATGGTATCTTTCAAAATGCTAAGCACTGGATGAACATCAAATCAAGCAGGAGGATAGACTGAGATGCAGATTTGTTTGAAATGCACATGGACATGTTTTGACACTTCTATTTCAGAACAATTACTGTGGACATTTATACCATAGTCTGCACTTCAGTCTTTAGCCAACAGGCAGCAGGGAGACCAGACTCAAGGTTGTAAGTATCAATTACTCCGACAGTGCCAAAATATGTATGAGTAATGACAATCAGAACATTTCAAAAATCATAAGTACAAACTGTGCACAATGAACATACGTCCCTCTATGATCCTTTCCCCATTTTCCAGCTAAAAGAAAATCTGAATCAGGAAGCAAAGCAATGTTAGCATTTAAACATCAGTATCATTAGAGGCAGAACACCACTTGGATGGGAAAGATTAAGCAAGTCTTTTTCAAGGAACCATAGCAACAATGACACACAGTGATTTCATCTACATTAGTACTGCACACACCACTGTAAGGTGTTTGATAGCGGGTACATAGTTCATCAAAACCATTTTCCCTCCTCCTTATTCCATTCACAAATGGTAAAACCATAAATATCACTCTGAACAAGCCCAAACTCCTCTAATTTTATCATTGCAGTTATTGTGTGAGATGTATACTGGAGAAAGAAATATATTTTTTGTCACATAAGGGAATGTGGAATCTCAGAATTGTGTGCGTATATATAACCGTGATCCACAATGCATTTCTTATAGTACCTTCCTACTGAATTTTGTTGAGCATTTCCACAACACTCTCACATTGACTAAATTAAACCACGACAAAGCCTGCACCCATTCTTTGAATCTTCTCTATCTCTTCTGTTAATGAAACTGTTGAACAGGATTCAAGGTTTGATCAAATTAGGGCCTTGCAAGTGTCCTTTACAGACAAATTACATTTTCTTATTATTCTTGCAATAATAAGTTGAGTCTAGCATCTGCTGCCTTCCTCAAGATTAGGTTTATGTTGCTTTTTCTGGACATGTAATTCTTGAGAAATTTCCTTACAAAAACCAGGGAAATTTAAATGAGGACGGTGTGCACTCACAATTACAGGGTGAATGTTAACAAAACTAACAAACTGCAGGGACGAATTCCTAACTGGAAATGGAGGAAAAATGGTCCTATAAACATGTGTCCGGAAATGCGTCATTGCCGTGACAGATGGCGCTGAGGAATGAAAGTTCCTCTGACCACATGCCAAGTGTTCCTTTTGTGTTGGAAGCTGTGCAATTGATGCAGCATACTGTAAGTAGCAAAATGGTCCAGTATTCTACATTTACATCCATACTCAGCAAGCCACCTGACAGTATGTGGCGGAAGGTACTTTGAGTACCTCTATCGGTTCTCCCTTCTATTCCAGTCTCGTATTGTTCATGGAAAGAAAGATTGTTGGTATTCCTCTGTGTGGGCTCTAATCTCTCTGATTTTATCCTCATGGTCTCTTCGTGGGATATACGTAGGGGGGAGCAATATACTGCTTGACTCCTCGGTGAAAGTATGTTCTCGAAACTTCAACAAAAGCCCGTACCGAGCTACTGAGCATCTCTCTTGCAGAGTCTTCCACTGGAGTTTACCTATCATCTCTGTAACGCTTTTGTGATTGCTAAATGATCCTGTAATGAAGCGTGCTGCTCTCCATTGGATCTTCTCTCTCTCTTCTATCAACCCTATCTGGTACAGATCCCACACCGGCCGGCAGTATTCAAGCAGTGGGCGAACAAGTGTACTGTAACCTACTTCCTTTGTTTTTGGATTACAATTCCTTAGGATTCTTCCAATGAATCTCAGTCTGGCATCTACTTTACCGATGATTAATTTTATATGGACACTCCATTTTAAATCACTCCTAATGCCTACTCCCAGATAATTTATGGAATTAACTGCTTCCAGTTGCTGACCTGCTATACTGTAGCTAAATGATAAAGGATCTTTCTTTCTATGTATTCGCAGCACATTAAACTTGTCTACGTTAAGATTCAATTGCCATTCCCTGCACCATGCATCAATTCGTTGCAGATCCTCCTGCATTTCAGTACAATTTTCCATTGTTCCAACCTCTCGATATACTACAGCATCATCCGCAAAAAGCCTCAGTGAACTTCCGATGTTATCCACAAGGTAATTTATGTATACTGTGAACAGCAACGGTCCTACAACAATCCCCTGCGGCACACCTGAAATCACTGTTACTTCAGAAGACTTCCCTCCATTGAGAATGACATGCTGTGTTCTGTTATCTAGGAACTCTTCAATCACACAATTGGTCTGATAGTCCATATGCTCTTCTTTTGTTCATTAAACGACTGTGGGGAACTGTATCGAATACCTTGCGGAAGTCAAGAAACACGGCATCTATCTGGGAACCCGTGTCTATGGCCCTCTGAGTCTCGTGGACGAATAGTGCGAGCTGGGTTTCACACGATCGTCTTTTTCGAAACCCATGCTGATTCCTACAGAGCAGATTTCTAGTCTCCAGAAAAGTCATTATACTTGAACACAATACGTGCCAAAATTCTACAACTGATCAACGTTAGAGATATAGGTCTATAGTTCTGCACATCTGTTCGACGTCCCTTCTTGAAAACGGGGATGACCTGTGCCCTTTTCCAATCCTTTGGAACGCTACGCTCTTCTGGAGACCTACGGTACACTGCTGCAAGAAGGGGGGCAAGTTCCTTCGCGTACTCTGTGTAAAATCGAACTGGTATCCCATCAGGTCCAGCGGCCTTTCCTCTTTTGAGCGATTTTAATTGTTTTTCTATCCCTCTGTCATCTATTTCGATATCTACCATTTTGTCATCTGTGTGACAATCTAGAGAAGGAACTACAGTGCAGTCTTCCTCTGTGAAACAGCTTTGGAAAAAGACATTTAGTATTTCGGCCTTTCGTCTGTCATCCTCTGTTTCAGTACTATTTTGGTCACAGAGTATCTCGACATTTTGTTTTGATCCACCTACCGCTCTGACATAAGACCAAAATTTCTTACAATTTTCTGCCAAGTCAGTACATAGAACTTTACTTTCGAATTCATTGAACACCTCTCGCATAGTCCTCCTCACACTACATTTCCCTTCGTGCAATTTTTGTTTGTCTGCAAAAGTCTGGAACAAGCCAAAATGGTGTTTATGTACAGCTAAGCAGATGGAAATGGTTGAGAGGCAGCACGGCTATACCAAAACAAGTACTCTCATGGACACCAATGACATCACACATTTCAAGGGCTTTTTGGGCGTTTTTATAATCATGAGTCCTTTCAGACAGATGAACGTGCAGGGAGGCAGCGGACTGTGTGTGTACCAGTTCTGGAGGACTAGGTTCTACAGGATACTGAGAAGAAGCCTAACTCAAGCTCCCAGGCAATTGGCCCACTAAGATGGGGTAAGCCAAAGTATGATTATGTGTATCCTGCATGACAACTGCCACTATCCCCCTATCACCTGCAATGAGTGCAGGGATTATCAGCAGCAGCCAGAGGAACTTTCATTTGTCAGTGCTATCTATCGTGGCAACAATGCATTTTCAGACACATGTTCATAGGACCTCTTTTCCGCATTTACAGTCAGGAATCCGTCCCTGCAGTTCGTCAGTTTTATTAATGTTCATCCAGTAGAGGGGATGAGCTGTAAGAACAGAAAATGGCAGAAACTAGTTGATGCTGGTGTTTGGAGAAGGGGAAGGTTAGCCACCAGCAACAAAGCAGTGAAAAAATGAAAATGATCATATGGTATTGTTGGTCGGGATGTCCCAGTCAGCTGCCAAATGATAGTCTTATTTCATTCGGTACCACATTGGATGACTTGCAGCCGATGACGAGGATGAAAGGATGATGAGGACAACACAACACCCAGTCCCTGAGCGGAGAAAATCTCCAATATGGCCAGGAATCGAACCCGGGTCCAGTGCATGGGAGGCAAACAAAGCAGTAATATTGCAGCTCTGTGTCTGTATTTGCAAAGTGCTGGAACCTACAATGCTTCATACAGAATTTCAAGCAATGAGCTGGCAGTGCGCTATGGTATAGTTCTGTTCTGCTCTGTATGTGCATTTTGATGCAATATTTTTGAGTGTATGCTAGTTGGTGACGTTTGCAACTGTACATTCAGGAATAAACCAAAATATTTGGACTGAGTGTTTGACCACGAGAGGCAACCCACCTGGCTAGTCGTGCAGTCTAACACACTGCTTCTCGAGCAGAAAGGCGTGCTGGCCCTGCATGAATCCACCCAGCGGATTAGAGTTGAGGTCCGGTGTGCCAGCCAGCCTGTGGATGGTTTTTAAGGCAGTTTTCCATCTGCCTCGGCGAATGCGGGCTGCTTCCCCTTATTCTGCCTCAGTTACACTATGTTGGCGTTTGCTGTTCAAACACTGTCTCCATGTAGGCGTACACCATAATTGCTCTACCACCCAAACATTTGGGGTTACACTCATCTGGTACAAGAGGTTCCCGGGGAGGAGGGGGTCCACCGGTGGCCAAACCGCATAATAACCCTGGGTTTAGTGTGGGCGGCGGTGGGGTGAGTGGACTGCTGTAGCCTGTTGTGGGGCTGTGAACCACTGAGGGCTACGATGGGGACGAAGCCTCTCTGTCATTTCTAGGTCCCCGGTACAATATACAAGGGAGGCAATGTAATCCACATCTAATTTCTTAGGGACTTCTCTTACGATAGGGTCACAAATGAATCTGCGGCCTACTCCTTCTGAACGTCTTAACCACTGCACAACATGATTTGTTTTTTGGGGATTCAATAGTGTAGGAACCTAGAAGATGGTGCTGGATCACTGTAAGAAGGGGTTTCCACTGATCTTATGGGAACAGGTTGCAATCACATCATTCACTGGTGTGAGATTACAGTTTTGTAATGGGTCTTCACAAAGAAAAGGAAGACAAAATGTTGTTAATTTACACTGTTAAATTAGCACTACTCCAGTTTGCTATTATGTTATTACACGTGCATTTTTGCAAGCTCAAAAAACAATACTTACCTTAAATTGCTTCAATCTTGCCCCTAGCTCCCTCTTGCTTGCAAGGTAACTGATAATTTTCAACATCTTAGCCCAGTCTGAATCAGAATGTCCAGAATTAATGAATGATGTTCTTAGGTCTTCCTCATCAATTTTATCACTTTCAACGCATATTCTCCTAAATGGCACAATATTTTGTCAGTGCACGGAAATTTATATTAACAGTAAATATTTTAATACACAGAAAAATGAATATTTCTGACATTATTACAAGTAGTTAACATGTTCACATTAAGGAAATTCTGTTAGTTTCACTTATGGATGACTTAATGGATAAACAAGATAATACTTACGAACTTAAATCATCTAATGTGGATTTTATTTTTTCCTTTTCCAATGGATATATTGTTTTAATATAATCTTTGATTTCTTGATTTGTTTTATCACCAGATAGCTTATTAATTTTGCAATATACTGTGCATGAATTCACAACAAAAAAATCATGTGCATGCTGATTGTTTTCAACCATTTTATCCTCAAGTTCCTCTCGCATCATATACAATGCAATGCGAGAGGCAGTTCGTGCCAGGCTAGTAGCATTGCAAGTATTTGGATCATCAGTAGGTGAATAATCTGGGTCATTTTTGTCTTCTTCTTCATCTGATTCATCACTATTTGCTCCAGTCGAGGATCCATAATTCTTAAACAGAGCTGAAGATGAAAAGAATTCAGTTCCTGGTTTGTAGGACCGAAGGATCTCTTTATATCTCTGCAATCAAAAAAATGTATGTGTTTGAAATTATCAATATAGGACATCACACATGCAAGAAAATACTGTAGTAGTTTATAATCAAATTCAGTAACTCATTCCCATGTTGAAAACAGTATAGTATATATGAATACATGTTATAGGCATACATTGTAAATTTAAGATGGTGTTCTATAAACACCTCTTAAATCATCAACCCAAAACCTCTGCAAACATGAAAGCACACACAACAGAGCGATAAACTTGAAATGAAGATAAATAATGATTAGAAGATGAAGACATCAGGTACAAGGGATGAAAAAGAATGGTGAGTATGTAGCATATGTGATGACTAGCAAACATTTTCATACTACAGGAGAAACCTACAAATCATGGTTTCAGACAGGAAATGAGAGTTGGTGACTTTCCTTTAAAAAATATCAGTAGCAGAGAGTTATGAGAAATTGTTTTGACTGGATGGGGTTGATCTGTAAATGAGACTATGACAAAGTAGCATGACTTTCTAGAATGAAATTTTCACTCTGCAGTGGAGTGTGCACTGTTTCGAAAGTTCCTGGCAGTTTAAGTCTGTACGCTAGGACTTGAAACTGGAACATTGCCATTTGCTGGCTGTTATCACAGGAAAGGTCTGAAAGTCCCAAGAAATTTTGGCCATATATGAAGGCTGTTAGTGGAACAAAATTGTGGATCAGACAAGAATCAAAACAGAAAACAGCAAAGCAATACAGTAGTCAAAATACTGAATTCTGTCTTCAACAGTTGATTAAAAAAATCAAGGAATGTTGCCATTATTCAATAAATGTACTGCTACTGATACGAGTGACTTAGTAATCAGTACTAGTGATACTGAACTGGCTGTAATTGCTAAAACTCCAGAAGACTCCAGAGCCCACTGGAGATGCTGTCGTGTTTTACACAAAAGTTTCAAGTGAATTGCATAGTTTATCAGAGATCTCTTGAGCAGAGATATGACTCATGGGATTGACAAAGCATCTACGTACAATAAAGTCCTGTTAACCTGATTGGCAAAGGGATAGGATGCAATCATTTAGAACAGCAGTGTCTGTGGGGCACAAGAAAAGGTGGATAAAGAGGAAGCCTCATTACTAAGTGTCGGGCTTGACCATTTATATAGTGAACATATGACAAACAAGGTAAACAACATGGTGCCATATCACTGGAGATATTTTGCACTGGAGATATTTTGGTATGTAAACAACACAGACAGTTTTTATTATGAAAATTTACTAGTCAGGAAAGTAGTAGTACAACTATTATGATCAATCACATACAGATAAAACATTTATGGAAAGAAAATGACTTGAGTATCATAAAAACAAGTTCTACTGTTGTAATGGACATAACGACACAAAGACAAACTAAAATTTATTTATCATAAATAAATCATAGTTAGTATGAGAAAATACCCTTTAACTGTACAGCTCAAGTGGAGACTGTCATATGTAGTTTTGAACATACATGCTTTTCAGAGGTAAATTGTAAAGGGTTTGACAAGAACTTTAACTATTTGTCCGAAATAAACCAAATCATGTATTATAAAAACAGCCTCCAGCTGTATTGGAGACCACGACGCACAGCATGGACTAAGATATATATTTATAGTAAACCAGTGGAAAAATGCTTCTACTGGAGCACAAAAAGATTGTGACAGAAAAGTAGGGTACCGGCTGCCTCATTCTCCTTCCTCCACACCTTTAAAAATTCCGCAAAAATATTTTCATGCAAACATATTCACACCCTTATTAACATGCAACTCACCTCCCATTTAACTCACTCACATTCACTAGTCCATTCCTGTAAGTCTATTATGCCCTTCCACTCCCAACTGCCCATTCTCCCTCACTCATTTGGCATAACTCTTTGTCATTATCTCTTTGTGGCTCTGCTATTGTCACTGTCTCCTGTCTCACAGCCACAGTTGTCTTCATTCTGTCCTACTACTACCGTCTTGTATCACTGCCTTTGTCTTCCCCTTGTTCTCTCTTACCGCTATTATCTTATTAAATCCTTCTCACTGCTGCTCTCTCTTCTCACTGTCACTATCTCGCTCTTCCTCATTGTCACTATTATAGACTCTGTCTCTCACTATCACTGGCTCTCACTCACTTCTGCTTTCTGCTTCCCTTTATTCCTCTCCCATTGGTTCTGTCTCCTTCACTTTTTCCTGGTACTATTCTCTCACTGTCTACTATGTTCTATTGTCAGTGTGTTCCTCTCTTTCTCACACACTGTCGTGGTCTTCTTTGCATTTTCTATACCACAATCACTGTCTACTATCTTCCAGTATTTATTACTTCTCCATCTCTTTCCCACTGCCATCTCTCTTAGCATAAAAAAGTGTGAATATGTTTGCACAACAATATTTTTGGAAAATTTTTAAAGGTCCTAAGGAAGGACCAATGAGGCAGCTGGTACCCCACTTCTCAGTCAGAGTCTTTTAATAAAGAGAAGCTTACTTGTCTTTTTTGTGCTCCAGTAACAACATTTTTTCATTGGTTCCTTTCTTGCCCTGCCACTGCAGGCCATGTCACTCATATGAAAAGAATCTGATGGGCCAGTAAAATTTTGATAATTTACGTATGTGAAACTGAAATAATGCAAAACTAATTTTGCATTTGCTTCAGCACTAAAACGTGGAATTCCCAAAACCCTTCTGGTGATAACAGACACACTTTACATCATACATCTCTGTGCTATGTCACTTTCTAAATTTTTTCCACCTCACACTGCATTTTACGTGCACATGTAGGGTGACTTCGAGCCTCTGTATCTTGGAAACGGATAAAGAGATCTAGAAAAGTTTCAAGGTTGTTTGAGACCTAAATCTTAGGAACATATCATAAAAATTATAGCTATTGTCTGTGCATAGTTGTCTTGGAACCCATAACTTGGTTTGATCCGCTGCTGACAGCAAAAAATACTTTTATGGGGTTTCTTCAGGCACTGCCCTTGGATTTATGCAAATGCAGCATTAATTCATGGGTAAAACCATCATCAATCAATCAATTTAATTTTTGTGTGTATGAATAGGGTAAATTTGAACCTCTGTATCTGGGCAACAGATAATGTGCACTCTCTTTGCATTTCGTTTCTTGCAGGAAATGTTTCTCTGCGATCTTATGTGTTTTGTGACTTGAGTTTCTACTGTAAGTTTTTTTCCCCCCTCGAAATAAAATACTTATGAAAAAAGTAGCTGAATGAGTGGTTTTTAATTTTCTGATGTCACTGAGAAAGGCACCTGTTCATGAAATTTCCATGCATTGGAAAGTTAAAGTAACCTACTATCCATTTATTTGAAAATAAATATATGCAGTTGCTGCAAGTATTTGTTTTCTGCTGGTGTACCTGTTTGATTTTGACCCGTATTTCAAGCAAACTGCTCATGATGGCAAATCAGTGCCATAGACTGAAACTAGAACGTAACAATTTGCTAGGCAAGAAAACAACTGTAAAGTAGAATATGTGAACTAGCACTTTTCAGAGTAATGCAATCTGCAACAGATTGAGGCGCAATCTGCACTACAGTTTTCAATACTTTATTAGTCTGCATCTGAGATGGAATAGATTATTTATTGACCTACTAGTATTTTTCATACAACTGCCACAGTTAAAGTATGCAATGGGTTAAGTTTTATGTAATAATTACATGGAACAAAAAACTGTTTACTCAATACCTGAAAATGAGTTTATCACAACCACAAAACACATTTTTAAAATATGTGTTTTTGAAGAATTCTTGAATCGAACAGAATTTGTCGCAATGAAGCCATATGTCTAGTACTCTGTCATATTTATTTAATGACAGTGAACAAGAAGTAGGTGGGAATGAGTTGAAAAATTACATGCTTAGATAATTTTATTTGTTTTTAAAAAAGAAATGACCTGTTTACATAATTTGTCCAATTATTTGGATATTTGATTATTTGGATCCAGTCCAGTACCAAGTCATCCAGATAACCAGAGTGTTCTAATTGATCCATCATGCAAAGGGTTCAGCAGTCCTGGAGTAAAATACATAAGAAGAAAATAGACTTCACTGTAGACAGCAGATCAAAGAATGGTCAATTCAAAATGCTCTGTATTCATGACATTGAAAAGCTTGAAGGTACAGCATATTGTGATGAACATAAGAGCAACAAAGTAGTGCCCAACAAGTGCAGAAAATGCGTGAAATACTACTCTTCAAATATACTGGCATTATGTTACTATATTCCTTACCAGACTGATTAAGTAAGAGCTTGGTTGACTATTGATGTTCTGTATTTACACTACAAAAAACGTTGTAGTGAACAATCAGTGTTCTTTAGATGGTATGTACACAAAAAAATTAGAAGCTTTCCCCACCACTGATTTGACAAGCACAGAAACTGTCCAATTTAACAATATTTAATTTTTAAGGTTCACAAATTATACCTGGTACTAATTTATAAACAATGTAAACAGCATTTTGTAACGTAACATTGGCATTTTTGAGTGCCCCTACATAATAAATAAATCAGACCACAGAAAATTAAAATAGTAGTGATGTCTTAAAACATAATGCAAAAATTTTCATAAAACAGATTAGGATTTAATGTCCAGCCAGACAGCACAGTCTAATATTGGACAAACTGAGCACGGTCTAAATATTAACAGCATTCACCTTAAGTAATTTAGGGAAACCATGGAAAACCTAAATCAGAATACGTGGACAGAAATTTGAAACCAGATCCACCCGAATTTGAGACCAGTGCCTTCATCACTAAGCCACCTTGCTCAATATTTTATTAACATATCACAATAAGCACATTCTGAATAAATTACAAACAAAGCTGCACGGTAGAGATAGTACGCCTACTACCTCCACATACTCAGTAAATACTTTAAAGGATTAGAATTTGTATGATCAACATATTTACTTAATGTATATGAATATTCCCCCCCACGAACCATGGACCTTGCCGTTGGTGGGGAGGCTTGTGCCTCAATGATACAGATAGCCGTACTGTAGGTGCAACCACAACGTAGGGGTATCTGTTGAGAGGCCAGACAAATGTGTGGTTCCTGAAGAGGAGCAGCAGACTTTTCAGTAGTTGCAGGGGCAACAGTCTGGATGATTGACTGATCTGGCCTTGTAACACTAACCAAAACGGCCTGGCTGTGCTGGTACTGCGAATGGCTGAAAGCAAGGGGAAACTACAGCTGTAATTTTTCGCAAGGGCATGCAGCTTTACTGTATGGTTAAATGATGATGGCGTCCTCTTGGGTAAAATATTCCGGAGGTAAAATAGTCCCCCATTCCGATCTTCGGGCGGGGACTACTCGAGAGGACATCGTTATCAGGAGAAAGAAAATTGGCGTTCTATGGATCGGAGCATGGAATGTCAGATCCCTTAATCGGGCTGGTAGATAAGAAAATTTAAAAAGGGAAATGGATAGGTTAAAGTTAGATATAGTGGGAATTAGTGAAGTCCGGTGGCAGGAGGAACAAGACTTCTGGTCAGGAGAATACAGGGTTATAAATAAAAAATCAAATAGGGGTAATGCAGGAATAGGTTCAATAATGAATAAAAAAATAGGAATGCGGGTAAGCTACTACAAACAGCATAGTGAACGCATTATTGTGGCCACGATAGACACGAAGCCCATGCCTACTACAGTAGTACAAGTTTATATGCCAACTAGCTCTGCAGATGATGAAGAAATCGATGAAATGTATGATGAGCTAAAAGAAATTATTCAGGTAGTGAAGGGAGACAAAAATTTAATAGTCATGGGTGACTGGAATTAGAGAGTACGAAAAGGGAGAGAAGGAAACATAGTAGGTGAATGTGGATTGGGGGGTAAGAAATGAAAGAGGAAGCCGTCTGGCAGAATTTTGCACAGAGCATAACTTAATCATAGCTAACACTTGGTTCAAGAATCATAAAAGAAGGTTGTATACATGGAAGAATCCTGGAGATACTAAAAGGTATCAGATAGATTATATAATGGTAAGACAGAGATTTAGGAACCAGGTTTTAAATTGTAAGACATTTCCAGGGGCAGATGTGGACTCTGACCACAATATATTGGTTATGAACTGTAGATTAAAACTGAAGAAATTGCAAAAAGGTGGGAAGTTAAGGAGATGGCACCTGGATAAACTGACTAAACCAGAGGTTGTACAAAGTTTCAGGGAGAGCAGAAGGGAACAATTGACAGGAATGGGGGAAAGAAATACAGTAGAAGAAGAATGGGTAGCTCTGAGGGATGAAATAGTGAAGGCAGCAGAGGATCAAGTAGGTAAAAAGACGAGGGCTAGTAGAAATCCTTGAGTAACATAATATATTGAAATTAATGGATGAAAGGAAAAATATAAAAATGCAGTAAATGAAGCAGGCAAAAAGGAATAGAAACATCTCAAAAATGAGATCGACAGGAAGTGCAACACTGCTAAGCAGGGATGGCTAGAGGACAAATGTAAGGATGTAGAAGCGAGTATCACATGGGGTAAGATAGATACTGCCTACAGGAAAATTAAAGAGACCTTTGGAGATAAGAGAACCACTTGCATGAACATGAAGAGCCCAGATGGAAACCCAGTTCTAAGCAAAGAAGGGAAAGCAGAAAGGTGGAAGGAGTATATAGAGGGTCTATACAAGGGTGATGTACTTGAGGACAATATTATGGAAATTGAAGAGGATGTAGATGAAGATGAAATGGGAGATACGATACTGCTTGAAGAGTTTGACAGAGCACTGAAAAACCTGAGTCGAAACAAGGCCCCTGGAGTAGACAACATTCCATTAGAACTACTGACGGCCTTGGGAGAGCCAGTCCTGACAAAACTCTACCATCTGGTGAGCAAGATGTATGAAACAGGCAAAATACCCTCAGACTTCAAGAAGAATATAATCATTCCAATCCCAAAGAAAGCAGGTGTTGACAGATGTGAAAATTACCGAACTATCAGTTTAATAAGTCACAGCTGCAAAATACTAACGCAAATTCTTTACAGACGAATTGAAAAACTAGTAGAAGCCGACCTCGGGGAAGATCAGTTTGGATTCCATAGAAATGTTGGAACACGTGAGGCAATACTGACCCTACAAATTATCTTAGAAGAAAGATTAAGGAAGGGCAAACCTACGTTTCTAGCATTTGTAGACTTAGAGAAAGCTTTTGACAATGTTGACTGGAATACTCTCTTTCAAATTCTGAAGGTGGCAGGGGTAAAATACAGGGAGCGAAAGGCTATTTACAATTTGTACAGAAACCAGATGGCAGTTATAAGATTCGAGGGACATGAAAGGGAAGCAGTGGTTGGGACGGGAGTGAGACAGGGTTGTAGTCTCTCCCTGATGTTATTCAATCTGTATATTGAGCAAGCAGTGAAGGAAACAAAAGAAAAATTTGGAGTAGGTATTAAAATCCACGGAGAAGAAATAAAAACATTGAGGTTCGCCGATGACACTGCGGTTCTGTCAGGGACAGCAAAGGACTTGGAAGAGCAGTTGAACGGAATGGGCAGTGTCTTGAAAGGAGGATATAAGATGAACATCAACAAAAACAAAACAAGGATAATGGAATGTAGTTGAATTAAGTCAGGTGATGCTGAGGGAATTAGATTAGGAAATGAGACTCTTAAAGTAGTAAAGGAGTTTTGCTATTTGGGGAGCAAAATAACTGATGATGGTCGAAGTAGAGAGGATATAAAATGTAGACTGGCAATGGCAAGGAAAGCGTTTCTGAAGAAGAGAAATTTGTTAACATCGAGTATAGATTTAAGCGTCAGGAAGTCATTTCTGAAAGTATTTGTATGGAGTGTAGCCATGTATGGAAGTGAAACAAGGACGATAAATAGTTTGGACAAGAAGAGAATAGAAGCTTTCGAAATGTGGTGCTACAGAAGAATGTTGAAGATTAGGTGGGTATATCACGTAACTAATGAGGAGGTATTGAATAGGATTGGGGAGAAGAGAAGTTTGTGGCACAACTTGACTAGAAGAAGGGATCGATTGGTAGGACATGTTCTGAGGCATCAAGAGATCACAAATTTAGCATTGGAGGGCAGCGTGGAGGGTAAAAATCGTAGAGGAAGATCAAGAGATGAATACACTAAGCAGATTCAGTAGGATGTAGGTTGCAGTAGGTACTGGGAGATGAAGAAGCTTGCACAGGATAGATTAGCATGGAGAGCTGCATCAAACCAGTCTCAGGACTGAAGGCCACAACAACAACAAATAAATATTCTTCAGTGCTACATTTAGCATTCCACGCCACTTCAGCACAACAAACCATAACAAAATATGCCATAGTGTAGCAAATTGTATTAAATATGAGTAGTGAATTGACTTAACTTTGTCATTGTGACATAACAAGCTTAATAATATGAAACTAAAGTAGAGTTATAAATGAAAAGTTGGTTGGTATCACTAACGCACAATTACACTTTCACATTTCAGTGTAATCTAGACCTCAGCATATGTTACAGATCAGTCTGTCACAACAGCCTAACTGCACTGTTGAAAAACGTTTTGTCCAGATCAGTCTGTCACAACAACCTAATTGCATATATTGTAGTACTGTTGAAAAAAGTTTTGTCACAGTAAATGTACTTCCAATATTTGAGACTATCTTTCTAAGAAAGAAAATGTGGTATGGCTGCTATCTGGTATTCTGTGTGGGACAGTCACGTCCTGTCTGCGGATTGGCTGAAAGTCAAGATGTCCAAACCTTTTCAATACCTCACAGATACAAATCTTCTAAATGATCACATCGCATCTCTCAGCCAATCAAACAAGACTTCATGCAATATACTGGTAGATGCTTCCTGGGGCTAGGAAAGAACACAGACCATACTCATCAACAAAACACATTCATTCAACTACCATTGCATATAATTGACATTTATGTGTAGTATAATACTAGAACAGATTCAGTTGAAGTGTTATAATCTAATTGGAACAAAATAAGTTTCTCCACTGAAATCAGCATAGGTTCCAAAACCACTGATCAGGCAAAACTCAAATTGTGCTCTACCCATATGACACCCTCAATGTCATGGGTAGAGGAAAACAGTGTGACTCAATGTTTCTACACTTTTGAAAAGCTTTTGAGTCAGTACTACATCAATGTCTCCTAAGGAAACTATATTCCTATGGGTATCTAACCAGAGTTGAAACTGGATGAAACACTTCCTGACAGGCAGCATACAGCACATAATCCTGGATGGAGAGTCAGCAACAGAGAAGGAAGTAATACTGTATATGGTGTGCCAAGAGGAGTTTAATAGGACCATTATTTAGCGTTCGTGTTATACATTAATTACTTAACAGGCAGTATTAAATTTTTAAACGTTTCTTTAAATGGGAGTATAACTAAAGGTGAGTGATGCTGTTATTAATGTCAGCAATGTTGAGAAACGGCTAAAATTTAACAATCCCCAGGGCACAATGGAATCCCTGTCAGATTCTATACAGAACTTATAGATAAGTTAGCCCCTCTTTCACCCACAATATGTTGTAAACCTCATTAACAATAAACTGATTGAATGTGGAATCAGTCTAATGATGACACAGGCTGCATATGGGGAAATCTACTGATATAGGAGACTGTGACAAAGACAGATTTTTATGGATGGCACCAGAGAACAAGCATCTTGAAAATGGCAAAACTGGTCACTTGTTCATGTGCTACTGTTGTGATAATCAATGTATAGTGGTTGTAGGATGGTGACACCATGAGTAGGTGAAACAATGTTGGAAGACTGTGCATCATCGCAAAACAAGGTGGTCAAAAGGTCACCTGTTCTGTAAAGCAGGACAGGAGTGACCCATGGAAGATCTGATGACAGAGTAAACACCGTGAAAGCAAAAGCATTCTGGAGCACAATGTGCAGCGTATTCTGATGAACAAGGGGCTGCACTGCATACAACCCCTATATGTTACCATGGTTATCCAACAGCATTGTCAGTTACAATTCCAGTGAGCATAGGATAATTGAGATTGATAAATGATGTTTCTTGTTACATGCCTGGCTATGTTTTAATCTGCACACACATGCTAAAGATAAACTCACTTTTAAAGGCCATGTTCCAAAAACTTCAAGTAAAATTTAAACATGCTTTTGAAGTTAATTGAATCAAAACTAGTGTGCGAGTCATAATGTACTGTGTCCTTTTGAATGTTGAGTACAGTGCAAAATGTACTTTGTGCTATTGCATCAGCTGAAATCTATACAGGGTGTCCCAGGAGGAACGATCAATACTCAGGGATATGACAAGAATGGTCATTCTCAGTGAATATGTCTACTAGATATGAGCCCCAAAGTGCATACCTTAAGATCAATGAGCACTTCTTCATCTTACAATACCATGAAGCAAATATCTTCTGCTGCAAGCTCTTTCCTTTCAGTATTTTTGGAGCTGGTAGTAAGGACCAAAATAAAAAAGTCTAGTAAATATGTGCTCTAAAATGAATACCATAAAAGCTATGAGCAGTTGTTCAGTAGAAAAGATATATTTCAGGGCAGTGAAGAGGAACACATGCTCAAAGCTCTTAAGGTATGACTTTAAAGCCCATATTTACTTGACATTTTTTCCTTGTTTTGGTTCATATTACCATCTCTCAAAGAGTACAAGAGATTAGTTTCACAATATCAGAATGAATAAGTTCTCATAGCTCTTCCCGTATGAGTTTTAGAATCCATATTTATTAGACTTTTTTGCTTTGAATGATCATTCCGTCATATCCTGGAGTATTGACCATTCCTCTTGGGACACCCTGTAGCAATGCGTTATAGCATTTTAGGCACAGTAGCCACAAACATCAGAATCAGTCATTTAAATTTTGGTGTATATCTACATGAATAAACATAGATTTTTCAGAATTTTCAGAAAGTACAAAACTGTGCACAACATTTTGTAGTAAATTGGCATTTTGTGATTTACAGATAATGCAGTGCATATTAAGACAAATGCTTACATTATGTTTAGCTTTTTTTCTGACAAGAGGCGTGCATATTGTTTGCATTTATCATAAATTAATGCTGTTTTCTAGTTTGTTTGTGACCACAACCTCCAAAAAGTTTCAGGAAATCAGTAGGTTCTCCCCAGGTATTTCTGTTGCTTTAATAGAAATCTCATTTCTTTTAAAGGGGACTAGTAATACCATTAGCTTAACATCTCCTGAAATTAAAAGAGAATCAGCAAACTTAGTTAAAATGTTCTCTAAAACATTGAACCAACTACAATGCAATGAATGTTGTTCTTAGACATGAGGTGAGTTAGCTGATGATGTAAGCAGGTGGAAATTGCCCTTCCCACTGTCAAGCTATTGAAAGCCACTGTGAAGGGGTGCACTGAGATGGCTACTGAGAGTTAAGTATCAGAGATACCAAAGGTAGATCTATGTGCCCCGTACAGCAGAAACAGGGACCAGGAGGAACTCAGGTTGTATACCCATTCCCGTAACCAACAAGTCTAAGGTGCTGTCTTCTACTGGAGCTGACGTAGAGCCAGTGAGACACACTTCACCTGTCAGTACACCTGCCACCCTCTGTGACAAGCAGAGGCAAATGCAAAAGGGTATAAGTCTATTAATCATCGGCAGTTCAAATATATTGTGAATTTTGAAGCCCCTTATGGAAATGGCAGGATGAGGTGGGATGGGAAGGAATACAAGGTGCACTCAGTGTTTATGCCTAGGGATCTCATTTAACAGGCTGAAGAGGATATTCTGGTTGCCACTAAGGAGATGTGTTAGAACCAACTGCAGATTTTGGTGCACGTTGAAACAAATGATGCTTGCCGTCTGGGCTCTGAGGTCATACTTTGATCATTCCAGCCATTGGCAGAGACAGTTGAGAAAACCAGCCTTGCTAACAGAATTTCAACAAATCTAACAATCTGTAGCATTGTCCCCAGAACTGGTTCAGAGTCAACTGGGAAAGTTGAACCAGAGACTCTGAAAATCCTGTAAGAAGGTAGGCCATCGTTTCCCAACCTGCTTTCAGGGGGTTCGCCAAAACTCTTTTCTCCGTGGTTGGTTTCAAGGTTATGCCCATTACTGTTTCCTTAGTTTTTGTGGCACTGTTATAAAAATAAAAATATTATTATTTCAGAATGAGATTTTCACTCTGCAGCGGAGTGTGCGCTGATACGAAACTTCCTGGAAGATTAAAGCTGTGTGTCGGACTGAGACTCAAACTCGGGACCTTTAAGGCAAAGGTCCCGAGTTCGAGTCTCAGTCCGGCACACAGTTTTAATCTGCCACGAAATATTATTATTACTTAAAAATTATATTAACATTATAATGCCCCTTGTTACATATGTGTAACATCGAGAATTTGTCACATTATTTCCACAATAAATTAATATTTACCACAAATGCTTGGTACAGTTATGTAACAACATTAGGAATGCATTTGATTTTGCTACAATGGAAATTTAGTCTGTCAGCTTCTTTGTGTTCTAACAATACTAACAACAGTATTGTGACCCTATCAAGGAATGGTTACATAGCAGTCAGGCCTTTGATCTTCCACAATAGCTTACTTAGTTTCCATTCACATTAAAATGGATAACTGGTTGAAAAGTGGAAGTTTCAAAGTGAAACAGGATTTAACAAAATCACAAGTTAGTGTTGTGTCAACAGGTCATTCAGCTTCTAGTGATATGTGTCAATCTTACAAAAGTGAAGCATGTGCAAAGAAAAGAACATATGGCGACAATTACAGTAGGTTTGGATTTTCATAAGTATTTGACAAATACTATCCAAGACCACAGTGTGTTGTACATGGTGGCATTCTTGCTAATAGTAGTCTGAAACCTTCTCCACTTATGCCATTTAGAAACTAAACAACCTACTCACTTTTTCCATGAAAACTTAATGAGTGGAAAAAAGATTTAACGACTTTTGAATATGCTCAAAACAGTAACAATGAGAATGCTCTTGAAGCATCTTATTGCATTACCTACAGAGTTTCTAAAACTGCGGAACTGCCCTCGACACCTGAAGATTTAATGCGGCCACGTATAAATGATGTAGTACAGTGCATGCTTGGAGACTCTTTTACAGAAAAAGTCAATATGGTACAACTGTCAAACAATACGATCAACCGCCAAATTAAAGACATGTCCAATTATGTCGATAATGACATTTTGGGAAGAATTTGTACCAGGCCTTCATTTGTGATTCAACTTGACGAATCGACTGATGTTATCAATTTAGCCATTTTTTTTACTTTACGTCCGATATATTAATGGGGAGTATGTAGAAGATAAGCTACTATTCTGCACACCCTTAAAAAAGAGAACTTTTGGAGGAGATAAATTTAAGTTAATCAATAAATACTGCGCAAAAATTCAATATACTGGACTTGCTGTGTAGGCATTTGTTCAGGTGGTGCGAAATCCATGGCAGGTTGCTATGTCAGGTTTGCTGTTGAAGTAAATAGGTAGTGATGAATGATTCTTGAACACATTGTTGCTTTCATAGACAGGCTCTTGCTTCTAAATGCATGTCCAATGGATTGAAATCTGTGCTGAACAATGCAGTGAAAATAATTAATTTCATTAAGGCTCACCCTACAAAGGCCCACATCTTTGAAGTGCTTTTCGAGGAAATGGGAAGCATTTATAAGTGTTTATTGTCTCACACTGAATTTAGATGTCTATCTTGAGATAGAGCTATTTCCAGACTGTATGAGCTTAAAGATGAAGTCTACATTTTTCTCACCAGCCATACCTTTCACAAAAGAAAGTGCATGGAAGATGACACTGGCTTCAGACTTTAGCTTATATGGCAGACATTTTCTCACAAATTAACAGTTTAAACTTCTTTCTCCATGGGTCAAACATAAACATTTATATTGTGCATGACTGTATCGAATCATTCATTAAAAAACTTAATTTTTGGGAAACGTGTTTCAATATGAGTCAAAAGGAGTGCTATGATACCCTTCATGACTTCCTGATGGAAAAGTCATCTTTCTTTGAATGAAAATATCAAGAATATAGTTAAAGAACATTTGAAGGGACTTTGAAAAATCTCCAGAGAATATTTCCCTGCTATGTCCAATAGTAACAAATGGATCTGCAATCCCTTCGAAGAGTCAACAATCTTAGAATCAACATTAAGCATGAATGAAAAACAAGAGTAGCTTCGTGAAATTTCCACTGATTTTCAGTTACAGAAAAGTTATGAATCTTGGTCATTAATCAGTTTTTGGTTGAGTTTAAAGGAGTTCCCAGACCCTTTTAATCCAAATATGTGCTAAAGTTGTTTTCTTTATACCATATTTAACTTCTGTGGTTCCTGACTTCAAAGCTCTGTGCCAGGGAAAGCAGGCACAACATTCTCACTAAATTCCAAGGTAGATGTGAGTAACTACAATGAAAACTTGTATTTATTATTGCAACTAGGCCCTCACATTGCGTAAATTTTAGGACATGACTAGAGTAACTTTAGGTTTTTATCATTAAGGGTTCAGTTAATTTAAGATTATTAAATCTTCGGCCTGGAATTAAATTTTATGCAAGTCTACTATATGCATATTTAAACGTCAGCGGTTCACCCAAATCGGAATGTTGTAGAAGGGTTTCGCTAGTCGAAAAAGTTGGGAACAGCTGAGCTAGGCTACAAATTCATGGACTTGAATTCTAAGGTTAAGACCTGTTGGGTTCCCCAATTTGGAACAGGTGGGCATTACACAGCAGAGGCTGCTGCTTGTAAGATGGTGGCTGTCAGTATAAGAGCCAAAGGAATGCCCCATACTGCCGAGAGTATTAAAATCCTAGTGATTAACTGCTGGAACATATGCAATGAAGTGCCTGTGTGCGAAATGCTTCTTAAAAGCAGTGAAGCTCATGTGATAGTAGGTATAGAAAGCTTGTTAAAACACAAAATAGATGCAGTGAGATTTTTGGGGAAATTTAAGAGTATATCAAAAGGATAGACCGATGAAAAATGGAGGTAGTATATTTATTGCAATAAATAAGAAGCTCAAATCCTCCAAGATAGAAATTGAATAGGATTGCATAAGAGATTGTTTGGGCAAGCTTAGTATCATAAGGGCATAAATTTATAATCAGATCATCCTATCGACCATAAGACTCACCTCCAGATGTAACCAAAAACTTTACAGAGAAGCTAAGTTCACTAATATGTTTGTTCCCCACTCATACTGTCATTACTGGAAGAGACTTTAATCACACAAATATCAATTAGGAAAATTACAGTTTTGTAAGTAGTAGCCACGGCAAGATATCCTGCAATACATTCTTAAATGTGTTCTCTGATAACAACCTTGAACAGAATGTTTGGAAGCCCTCTTGTAATGGAAACACATTGTAAGTAACAGATGTGACCCAGTATGTCCACATGGGGCAGCTGCAGCAACAATGATTACCAAAGTACAAAGGGCAACTAAAACATGTAGAAGATTCACATGTTCAGCAAACTAGATAAAGAGACAGTAATATCACACCTCAGTAATAAATATGACACATTTAACTCTGAACATGAGGATGTAGAAGAACTGTGGCTCAACTTTAGAAGAATAGTTGACCATGAACTTGATAGATATGTACTTAGTAGAACAGATCATGATGGGAGTGACTTTCTGTGGCATGCAGTCACTGCAAAGAAACTTCTGAGGAAATAGAAACTATTCCATAACAGATATAAAATAAAACATGGGGCAACAGACAGAGAAGTGCTGAATGAAACATGTTTGACTGTCAAGGGGATAATGCATGAAGAATTCAATGATGACTGTTGCAGAATATTATTGAAGGAAGTTACAGTTGTGTATAAAGGCTGTTAGTAGTACTATAGCTGATCTACTGACTCCGATGGACAAGAAAGGAGCTGTAACTGAGGGCAGCAAAGCAAAAGCAGAAATTCTGAACTCTGTTTACAAATGTTCCTTAACAAAGTACGAGGGCAATCCCAAAAGTAAGGTCCCCTATTTTTTTATAAATACATAGACATGTTTATTTCTACAATGATTTACATCAGTTTACAACTAGGACATTTAGCTATTTTTTGACATAATCATCATTTCTGTCGATGCATTGTTGTAGACGCAGTGGCAGTTTTTGTATGCCTATGTCACACCAGCTCGCTGCCATGGTGTTCAGAATATTACGAACCTATTCTTTCACCTCATCGTCGGAGTTGAGTTACTTTCTGGCCAAATGTTCTTTTTGATAGTCACTGGGCGCCAAGTCAGGATTATAGGGTGGGTGGGTGATTATGTTCCGCTGAAACTGTAGCAGGAGAGCAGCAGTTTGCCGAGCGATGTGTGGGCGAGCGTTTCTACCGTATCTTCCTTCGTCGTTGGCGTTGTCGTTGTTGTCGTGAGGCACCGTTATACCAAGTGGAAAGGCGCGTTGCTCTTAGAGCATAAGATATGGTAACCTTAAGTCATTGACAACACACAACGGTCACGGTAGCACCTGATTCCAGAATAGCTGCAGTAGTTAGGATCTACCCCCTCTTGACCAGGTCCCCAAAACTTAACTCGTAACGAGATCCCTTCGAAACAAATTGTCTTAAAGATCGTCTATAAAGGCTTCGTACTACGATAAGAAATGTTACAGTTTATGGAATAATAACACATACGACCAAACTGTCTTGTTTCTTCTGTTTTAACGTAACTTTGTTCACAAGTTTTATTTCGCATTCACCACTCATTCACTCTCTGATGTGGAGTACATGCGAGTGCCTGTACCCTACTCCCAAGTTCCATCGAAACCCTTTGATGAACAGTTTTGGTTGCTCGACACCAACAGTCAACGATAATGATACAGTATTTTGTAATTGACTCTTCTAGTTTAGCCACTGCCCTCCACAAATTTTTGTTAGGCTGCTATTATTAAGGGTTCGCGTAAAAGTTAACATTTTTCTCCTTTTCATAAATTGGAGCCAGCTCTCAGCGATATAATTAAAAACGGTATCAATACCGCGTCCTTCATGAGATGCGTATAGATTTATCCCGGAATTGACCGCCCTGTAGGTGTACTCAATTTAATGACCACACTTCGCTATCTGCGATTTCGTGTAACTAAATGTCCTTTTGTTACTCTGATTGTATTAAAACTCGCCCCTACACAATGCACAAATAGCACTTCTTTATTTGTTTACTTCTAAGAGTAAACGAAAAAAAATGACGCCGTATCATCGGCTTTGTCGATATAAAGCAAAACACCTCATTATGCCCAATTTTACCTCGTCTTATAGGATCAGCTACCTTACTCATTAATTTACTACATATTATTTCCAATAACACTAAACAGGTATCACCGTTATATTTAAATTGTACTCAAAAGCATGTTATTATTATTATGACTGACCAAATCGCGCGGCGTTTTTTTTAATGATAGCTTTACACTCGCCCAGCCTTTATTCATGCAATATTATATATAAATATACAGACAGGACTGAAGGATCGATCTCTCTACCATAACCAATAGAGGCAAGTACGCTATTCAAGTTCCGTTACATCTATCTTGACTCGTATTGTTACATGTTGTCAAGGAGAATGTGTACGCCCTTGCATAGCCGGCCGAAGTGGCCGTGCGGTTAAAGGCGCTGCAGTCTGGAACCGCAAGACCGCTACGGTCGCAGGTTCGAATCCTGCCTCGGGCATGGATGTTTGTGATGTCCTTAGGTTAGTTAGGTTTAACTAGTTCTAAGTTCTAGGGGACTAATGACCTCAGCAGTTGAGTCCCATAGTGCTCAGAGCCATTTGTACGCCCTTGCTCAACATTCCTCTTCTCTGATTCTGATTATGTTGAAAAATAGCTAAATGATCAAGCTGTCAACTGATGCAAACCACTGTAGAAATAAACACGTCTATGTACTTATAACAAAATGGCAGACCTTACTTTTGGGATTGCCCTCATAAAATATGGGGGTATTGCCACAATTTTATTCTTGTCCCACTGCAAGGAAGAGTGACACAGATGCTAGTGTTAATGGTGCTGATAAACAGCTGAAATCGCAAAACCTGAACAAAGCTCCAGGGTCTGACGGAATTCCAGTCACATTCTATACCAAATTTGCATCTGATTTAACCCCATAAAATACTATAGACTCTTGAAAAAAAAAAAAAAAAAAATGTAGCCAACAATTGGAAGAAACTGCAAGTTACACCTGTCTACAAGATGAGTGGCAGATGTGATCCACAGAACTGTCACCCAATATCTTTGACATCAATTTGCTGTATAATCTTAGATAAAATTTTGAACCCATATGTAATGACAACGATTTCCTCCATATCAACTAGCATGGACTCTAAAAAACATTGATCATGTTCTAGCGTCCCCTGTGCTATATTACGAAAAGACTTAAAAAACAGTATTTATAAAGAAGAGACATTAAGAAATTTCTCTGTGTAGGTTTAGATTGCAAAGAAATAATTTATGACAAAATGATCTAGAGAGACGACAAGATACGCTCTTTTGTTAATTTTTTAGTCGACTTCACTTCCTCTTTTGTCTTGAGTGTGTATAGACGGACATCTTTCGAGTGCTGACAAATGTAAGCATATTTGTATGAGTTAAGCAGATAATATATATTAATTGAATATTATTGTGCACTTTTAATTTGTGTGAGGTGATCCCGATTTCATGTCCGCCTTCCTTGAATTAACCTGCATTCAAGTAATTTACAGTTCAACAATCGCAGCGACCGATGCAGCCAACGACGCCATTACGTGGCGATATTAACTTATGAAAATTAGCGGAAGCGAAATACTCGCCCGCTATTAACATAATATTAATTTTTCTCCACAGCCGCACGAAGTTGCAGAAGTACGTAGCTTTAAAATTCTTATTTTCAGTACCGTAGCCGACAGCCAGAGCCAGGACTCCGACTACAATACAATGGTTAACGGAGGTAAGAAAAATACTCTCGCGCGTGTGTGGGCCGCAATTATAATTAATAACTAAAGATCTTTTGCTTTAAAGTGAACTGACTAGCCGAGGAAATAATATGAAAAGTTTATTACATTGTTCAGCTTGTATGCTCAATGTTTTGAGATGCAGCAAGTCTAACATTCATTAACGTAACAAATAATTTGAGATTAATATTGTTAAAAAGGAGAACTTCAGGAAAGCATTTAACCGTAAAATCAAAATCAAATGGAATATCATTTTTATTAAGGCCCATCACGTAAGTCGGCAACAATCAAATAATAATAATAATAATAATAATAATAATAATAATAATAATATATTAAATTACGACGGCCGACGGACACGAGATTGGCGCCGCAACTTTGGGGCCCGATCAAAGAAAATTCGAGATTTATTAATATAATACTTACTATTGTAAGGAATGTAATTATGTATGTGTCTAATTGTTGTAAAATATTAATGCCTACATGAATTCTTTTACATGTACAACAACAAAACCACACCCTGAGGAGATCTGGAGAAGAAAAAGTGTAGAAAAGAAAAAGGATTGCGAGAAAGAAAAATAAGTAAGGTAAGGCCCATTGTGCAAGCATCCTGTGTAGCTTTGTGCGGAATATCGAACCCATGCGCACATGAGATACCTTCGGTGTTTTGTGTATTTGTGTGTTTATTTTTGGAGGGGATAATTATTCGTTTTGTGTATATATATGTTTATTTTTGGAGGGGATAATTATTCGTGTGTGTGTATCAGTGTTAAAGATTCGTCAGTGGCTTAAAGTGAATTTATTATGGGTAAGATAGGACAAGCTAAAGCATCCGTGCCAGACGAACAAAATTTTGTTAATATGGAACGTGAGGGTCAGTTGCAAAACGTAAACGAATCCCAAGCCACCGCCTCGGATAACATAATTTCCGGAGCCGTGGGCGAGGATCTGTGGACGGTGAATGACGCTCCACAGCAGAATGGGAATAAAATAACAACTCCACTGCCTGGGCAGGGGGGCCAATCGAGTGCTAGATTAAGCGGGGCACCAGTATGCTCACCGATTGCAGACCCATTTGCAGAATTTCTGCACAGGTTAGAAGAGAGAGATAGGGGAAGAGACGAAAAACTGGCTCAGATGCTACATGAGCAGGAGAAAAAATTAACGCAAATGCTACATGACCCAGGGAAAGAATTTACGCAAAATCTCAGTGAGCAAGAGCAGCGCAGTGAAGCGGAACTAGATCGTATCCAAAGCGAACTTGCCGAGATGCGGGACGCGTGCAAAGAAATGCCCGATTTTGTGCAAAGCTTAGCCGGCGAGATGCAAAAATTACAGATATCGCAGGCTAGGCTTGAAGACAATGTCCAGACTTTAACCACCCGCGTGGATAATGTGGAGATAGATGCACGGAAAAGTATTGATACATATTTGGAAGTGCAAGCTCAAAAAGTCGACAAAGAATTCAATGAATGGCTAGAAGTAAAGGATCGCGAGATATCTGCAAAGATTGAAAGCGATGTAAAAACAGCTGTAGAACAAGCGATTGCGGCCGCGAGTGTAAATATTGACGCTAGCGCTGCCGCACTGCACGCCGAATTAACACAGATCAAATCCCGTGTGACAGCGGAGTTGCCAAATTGGCAACAGGAGGTCGCGCGGAGACTGTGTTGGAAAGCAATGTAAACAGTGGCGGACAGATGAATCCGACTCCGCGTACCGACTACTATAATAACGCAGACTGTATGCAGGGTGCGAGTGCGCAACCGCAACCTAATGTGAATTGCGAGCATGAACAACATGCGATACCGTGCAGCGCACATCACGAAGTAATGAATGTCACAGAATGTAGCAATCAAATGTGCAAAAAAGAGGACAACGTAATAAAACACAGAACATTCCAACCCTTCAATAGCGAAAAACGAAATGTCCACCCTGTGATATTTATTAAGAGCTTCAGGAATGTGTTTCCCAGGACATGGACGGAAAGACAAAGAATACAGTTCGTGGTCTCCTTTATTCAAGGTGATGCGGCACTGTGGGCCACCGACGTGTCCGAAAAATGTCTAACGATGCAACAGTTTGAAGCTGCATTCTTGCAAACATTCTGGTCCGATAGCGTCCAAGAAAGACTACGAAAGGAGTTGTACAGTCCAGAAATGTACAATCCTAAGATGGGAACGTTACGCAAATATTTCGAAAAGTATATAAACAAAACCGGGTACTGGGACGAGCCGATGTCCGATCGTGACATAATCAGATTGATAAAAATGAAGTTGCCCAGTGAAATTAAAAGATATTTCATCAATGTGCCGGAATACGATATAGAACAATTCATGGAAATAGTGGATTCTGTTGACTTATTGATCGAACATATGAAAACCGAAAACAAGTGGAACCATGCAGGCTGTAATCAACAAAAAGCCGATTACAATAGCAGCCACAGTAACGGTAGTAACAACGGGAATAAGCAAGAGCACCGGTAACAGAATCGAGGCGCAAACAATGGCAATGGTTATAACGGCAACGGTTATAATCGTCAAAATCGGAAGAGTCATCATGATGGACGCATTACTAATGGTTATAATGGTAACGGCAATCCGCAATGGCGGAACAACCGAAACCAGTGGCGTGGTTGTAATGAACCGACACCACAGTGGCAACAAAACACAGCGCCACAATGGAACGCCAACCCAGGTCCGTCACAGAACATGTCAGGGAGTTACAACCGACCACCGCAATACCAGAGCCATACATAATATCAAATTACACCATCGGGGAGGCAGGGTGGCCAACCCAACAGTAGCAACAACAACCAGAACCACAATGTGAGGTTAGTGGAAGTGACAGACAACTGTCAACCCACTAATGCTCATCCGTTAAACTAAAGACAGCCACAATACGCTCTCCGTTGTTGGCTGCAGGACGGTGTAGTGAGGGCACATCCACGGATGACAGCCATAAACTTTGTATGCTGAGATACAATGAGGGAACAAAAATAGAAAAGGAACTTGTGGACATACCGCAGAAATGTAACCGAACCGACAAAAGTGTTGTGCAGGCTATATTGCAAGCAGATATGTACGGAGCACCAATACAGATAATAGTCGATACCGGCGCTTCAACCAATGTCATGAGTGCAAATTTTTACAAGTACTTGAGTCAAAATAATAGAATACCAGTATTGCCAGTGAAGAATTGTCGTGTAACAGGTGCAATAGGTGCACAATCTCATATCATAAAGCACCAGGTGCAAGTCGAGTTTACGGTAGGAAATGAAGCAGTAGTTAAAGGATTAGGTGTTGCTTGCATCCTGGGGATGGAATTTTTACGCCAGAGGAACGCAAAAATCGACCTCTTGTGCGGGGAAGTAAGCCTTATGAATGAGGGTAGACGGGTAATTTTGCCGTTGTTGAGGACACGGGAAGTGCACGGTAAATATTGCCGGAGCTTTCAGTCGAGATTCGAAGGAATACAGGTAATGAATTTATATTCTGACTTAAGTACAAGACAAGCATGTTATAAGAGTTTATTACTGAAGACAGGGAGGAAAAAAGGAAACTGATAGCCACGAAAGTCAGGGAGTCAGAACATTTGACTGAAGCACAACAAAACGAATTGACACAGCTACTTACAGATTATGAGAATGTGTTTTCGGAAAAACCCGGTGTTATCGAGGGCTACACCTATAACATCGAAATGGTACCTCGCGATACTTTCTGTCACGCAAACTACACCATCCTGTGGTCAAATAAGGAGGCAATTACGAAGGAAACAAGGAAAATACTTACAAAGACTTAAAGACGTTCGCTCAGTAGAGCAACTTTTATATATGTGAATAGTAGGTTAAGTTTAGAGTGTATTTTTTTTCTGTGTGTAAATGTTCGGATTTTAGTGTAACATTAAAAGACAATGAGGTGCACAAGATTAGTGCGATTCAATTTTGTAGATGTTAAGGAATAACAGTATTTTTAAGCAATTGCATTTTGAAGAAAAAAAATGAACGTAGGCTTAAGAATATTTTACAAATTTCATGTTTAAAAATGCTTTAAAAAATATTTAAAAAAATTCAACAGAATGTAATGATGAAAGAATTTTTCATTAGTGTGTCATGAATATTTTTGAACTGTAATAGTAATGAAACTTATGAAAATTCGATATTATAGTGTATATGTTGTTCCATGTATGTATGTCTATACCGATCCTGAAATATGTTTAATCATAATTTACTAAACAATATGAGTGCAGGGTGTACATCACCCAAGGTATCTCATGTATTGTGGACAAGGTACAAAGCAAATCAGTAAACGCGACTACCGCTAAGCACTGTTAAAATATATTGCCATCTGCTAA
Organism: Schistocerca cancellata; assembly: GCF_023864275.1. Classification (NCBI taxonomy): domain Eukaryota; kingdom Metazoa; phylum Arthropoda; class Insecta; order Orthoptera; family Acrididae; genus Schistocerca; species Schistocerca cancellata. Next base: position 402,102,853 of record NC_064627.1, read on the forward strand.
GGCAGAGATTTGCACGAATTTGTAGTGTAAACAAAAGTCACAAATCTAACATTAATCTAGGAAGTTGCACGCTAGGCCTAGATTATAAAATGTCTACAATAATGCGAGAGGCAAAGTTTTGTAAAGTCGAGCCTGGCTCTGGAGGGCAAGTACGCAATGAGTGGGGACTTACCTCAGACGAGACGGAAATACAATTGTATAGTCAAAAAACTGAAGGCAAGTACCACTCTAAGTGGAAAATAAAAAGAGATAATTAGTGCGAGAGACTGGTAAAATCCAGCTCTAGCCAAAATCCAGTTCAGACTGAATGAAATACATTAGTGTTTGTGAACTAATCGAAAGAGTTATTTTAAGCAGTGTGAAAAACTGTGAAGGTGAAACTGTGATACGGACAGTGAAGTGCTAGTATTGAACGTTCAACAGCGGTAAGGACGCCAAACGCCAAAATTACGCACCAAAAACTGTGAATTTGCTTATAAATGTGAACTGTTAACATGAAGTGAACCCACAGTCAATATTTTTGGGACAGACTGTAATTCCAGTGAGTACAATAGTGATGGGCTAAACTGCGATTTTCCGATATCAGTGATTTCTGTGAATGCTACTTTTGTATATCTGTGATTCTTAACTGTGATTTGTCGCAGTTAAGAGTCGCAGTTAAGGAACATAGGTCGTGTATCCCTCCGCCACTGCTATTTCTGCGATTTCTGCTACTTCCGCGATTTCTGCTACTTCTGCGATTTCTGTGACTTCTGCTACTTCTGCGATTTCTGCTACTTCTGCGATTTCTGTGACTTCTGCTACTTCTGCGATTTCTGCGATTCCTGCGACTTATCACCGTATGAGAAAGTTACATCTGTCAACACAGAAAATTGCATCTCAAAATCCTGTCTTTGGCAAGTATGTTTTACGTTTTTTCTTCCGTTGGCTTTAATTTTGTATTAAAGAAACAACTGTGAAAATATTAATAGTGTAATTAATATGTTAATAGCCGTACAGTACCGTAATAGTTCGTATTTAGAAAATGAATTGTAACATATTGTTATGTTCACAGGTACCTGAACTACATTTCAGTCACTCAGTAAAGTAATAACTCAAAATATCATTGTCAACAGATCTGAAGAAATTGCCACTGCGTCTTTAGACCGTTTTCGTCAGACAAGAGGTTAGTTTCTAAGCGTTTCGATGGACTCAATTACTTCAGTGTGATCGTTCTTGCAAATGTGATATTCATTATAGCAAATATTAGCAATCTACTCTGTCAATTATATTGCTAGTAATTAATGACAGCAAAATTTGTTTAATAATCCTTGTGTTTTTGCAGACACAGTTCTGACTCTGATTACTGGTTGCTGTACGTATCTATCCACATCAAGGCTGTTTTTGAGAGAGACTCGTGAAGATTCAAGACAGTTCTTAGAGGATTTGCAGTTTAAAAGTGAAATAATTGTGAAATAAGTGTGTGAATGATTAAACTGTGTTTTATTGAAGTTGTTGTGCGATTTTAAAGGAATAATAAATGTCAAATACAGTGAGTGAATAATAAAAATCTCATTTTCCACATGTTTAAGCCGCCCTATACCCATAATTTTCCGCCACTTACTTATTGGTAAACACTTGTTGGAGAGTGACATGCCGCCCCCCCCCCCCCCCCCTTTCTCCACAATCGTGGTGTGACACTGACCTGTAACATATCCCGAAGTCTACAATATGCATTTTGAGGCTGTTGATATGAAAGTGGGAAGTACAGATCTTCCAGTTACATCAGGAATAGCTTAAGTGCATTACTTGAAAGTAACACAGGAAAAGCTGACTTATGTAGGTGGTAGTAGTGTCGGCAAAAAGTTCTTGTGTGTGAAGTTGCCATGTAGAACACCAGGTGTTCTTCTGGAGATGCGTAGCAGAGCTGACTCCTGCCAACAAGCGGGGGGGGGGGGGGGGGGGGGGGCGAATATCATTCCACTCCGCCACGCCTGGGCGAGACAGAAGCGTATCGCCAACCGTGCATCAGCTGATTCTGACGTTCCGCGACGGCGAGAAACACGCTGGCGTCGAGCGGGCGTTGACCTCTCCGCAGCCGCCGAGCACGGAATACAACAACCGGCGCCGTCGCAAGCTAAACGTCGCGGCGTAGATCATCGACACCAATTGCTATAATGACCTCATTCTTTGCATAGTGCAACAAAAAAATGTTTGTAATGTATGCACATTTTGTGTACTCCAATGACATCCCAGAAACATTTAAGTGAAAGTGACCAAAGCAGTTAGTCTGTCGCTCCGCCGAGGTTTTCCCCAGGGTTTCCCTACGGCCGCGCCAAATGGGGAGCGAACAGTTGACACCCGTGGGACTTCAAGTTTATGGACTAACGCGTGATTGTATACCTTTGAACACTGCAAAAGTTGCAACCCTAAAAAGAAGTAGCCAAAATGAAACTAATTGCATTCTATGTCCTTTTCTTTTGTACATGACTGTATATGTAACCAATTGTATATTTTATTGTTATGTAGATAACTTCATCTGTATTACACCTTGTGTGCAACACGCCTCAGTAATTACTACGGTGTAAACATACGATGTGACATATGTAGACTGTGAAAGAAAAATCTGCGTGTGGACATTGTGGACATGAGAGAGGAAATATTTATGTCAAAAAACACGAACATTTTTATGACATAAACATTTCGGGGGGTAAATATAGCGTCCCCAGTGCTATATTACGAAAAGACTTAAAAAACAGTATTTATAAAGAAGAGACATTAAGAAATTGAATAATATATTTTTATCATGTAGCTGTAAAATAATAATTTCTCTGTGTAGGTTTAGATTGCAAAGAAATAATTTATGACAAAATGATCTAAAGAGACGACAAGATACGCTCTTTTGTTAATTTTTTAGTCGACTTCACTTCCTCTTTTGTCTTGAGTGTGTATAGACGGACATCTTTCGAGTGCTGACAAATGTAAGCATATTTGTATGAGTTAAGCAGATAATATATATTAATTGAATATTATTGTGCGCTTTTAATTTGTGTGAGGTGATCCCGATTTCATGTCCACCTTCCTTGAATTAACCTGCATTCAAGTAATTTACAGTTCAACAATCGCAGCGACCGATGCAGCCAAAGACGCCATTACGTGGCGATATTAACTTATGAAAATTAGCGGAAGCGAAATACTCGCCCGCTATTAACATAATATTAATTTTTCTCCACAGCCGCACGAAGTTGCAGAAGTACGTAGCTTTAAAATTCTTATTTTCAGTACCGTAGCCGACAGCCAGAGCCAGGACTCCGACTACAATACAATGGTTAACGGAGGTAAGAAAAATACTCTCGCGCGTGTGTGGGCCGCAATTATAATTAATAACTAAAGATCTTTTGCTTTAAAGTGAACTGACTAGCCGAGGAAATAATATGAAAAGTTTATTACATTGTTCAGCTTGTATGCTCAATGTTTTGAGATGCAGCAAGTCTAACATTCATTAACGTAACAAATAATTTGAGATTAATATTGTTAAAAAGGAGAACTTCAGGAAAGCATTTAACCGTAAAATCAAAATCAAATGGAATATCATTTTTATTAAGGCCCACCACGTAAGCCGGCAAAAATCAAATAATAATAATAATATATTAAATTACGACGGCCGACGGACACGAGAATGTGAATCCCAATTTGTACTAATCTTCCATGACATCTTTCAAGCCATGTATCAGGTAGTCAGGTAGATTCAGTATTTCTTGATTTCTGAAAAGCATTTTACTCAGTATCACATCTATGCTTACTATCGTAAGTATGATAGTAAGGGGTATATAGAGAAATCTGCAACTGGACTGAGGATGCTTGGTAGGGAGGGTGCTGAAAGAATATCTTGTATGGAGAGCCATTGGCAGATGCACCAAGCAAGTGTGTGGGAACTGTTGCTGTTCATGGCCTAACAAACAATATTAACAGAAACTACAGACTTTTGGCAGATGATGCATTTATCTATAATGATGTACTTGTGGCACAGCAGGTGGATCCTCCCTATCTGTATGGTTCTCTGTTCCCATAAAACCAATTTTTTTGCTAATTTTCATCGAAAATCCAATAATTTATCTACTGACATGTACAGTCCATATAAAAATCTCGAACTTCTATTAAGACTGAATTTCACTTAAATTTATTATTCTGATTCTCATTCCAAGTGTTCTGATAACAAATGTGTAATTAGTTTTCATTAGGACATCATTAATTAAAAATTAGAGTTAACTACAGTTACACTACATTTCACAATATGCAAAAAACTTATCAGCTAAAATTTATATCTGAGAAAGGTGACCTACAGTATTTGAATAATAAGCACTCCAACTTTCCTACACAGCACTTTAAATTACCTGCAAGTACTTATCTTCTGCAATAATTAAAATCAAAGTTCATATCCAGTACCATTTTCAATCGCAGATTTTGCAGTAACGACAGTTAGATTCTGTTTCTGTACACTTTGACACACTGCAATAATTAATTAACTTACCAGTTAAGAATGTTATGGAATTTATCATAATTTGCAATATGGTAATCGTATATATAAATGAGGGACTTCACATTGCAGAAGAAAAATAATGTCCATTCTAAATTTGTAATCAGCAACATTTTTCTGTAACCCAAAATTCTACTGGTTCTTGTACATTACCTGAAGCAGTAAATTCCAACCAAGCCAAATTTTAAAGCATAATGTAATTTTCAAAATAACAACTTGATCTTACACCCACCTATAGCTGGTCAGACATCAACCAAAATTGGCAGTCCATGGTTTGAAAGTAAATGAGTAATATCTGTGTTGGAGGGACTCTAGATGATGACTCATGCCACTAATATATATCTTCTGTACACGAGAATATGAGTTCTGGTCACTGCGAGACTCAAGAACTTTAAAGTTTCATCACTTGTAAGTGATCTCTGTAATTTAAATTAGTGAACATTTGAAATGAACTGTGTTATAATTACCAAGAGTGTGAAATGTAATTTTCATTGCAGTGAACTACATCTGCGTCTACATCTGCAAACCACCATGAGGTGCATGGCAGAGGGCATATCCCATTGCAGCAGTTATTAGGGTTTCTTTCCGTTTCATTCACGTGTAGAGGACAGGAAGAATGAATGTTTGAATGAATCCCTCTGTATGTGCAATAATTATTTCAATCTTATCCTCACAATCCCTATTTGAGTGATACACAGGGGACTGTAGTGTATTCCTGGAGAAATCGTTTAAAGCTGGTTCTTGAAACTTTGTTAATATTCTTTCGCAGGATAGTTTATGTCTGTCTTGAAGAGTCTTCCAGTTCAGTTCCTTTAGTAACTTTGTGATACTTTCCCACAGATTAAACAAATCTGTGACCATTCATGCTGCCCTTCTCTGTATACATTCAATATCCCCTGTTAGTTCTATCAGGTACAGGTCCCACACACTTAAGCAATATTCTAGAACCAGTCACATGAGTGATTTGTACGCAAATCTCCTCTGTAGATTGAATACATTTTCCCAGTATTCTACCAATAAAGCGAAGTCTACCACCTCCTTTACCCATGACTGAACATACGTGATCATTCCATTTCATATTCCTAAGTGTTACACCCAGGTATTTGTATAAGTCGGCTGATTCCAACAGTGACTCACTGTTGCTACAGTCATAAGATACTACCTTTTTTTTGTTTAGTCAAGTGCAAAAGTTTACATTTCTGAATATTTAAAGCAAGTTGACAATCTCTTCACCACATCTTACCAAGCTCTGACTGAATATCTACTATGCAGCTTCTTTCATATAGTACTTGCTTACAGATAATTGCATCAACTGCAAAAAGGCTGATTTTACTACTAATACTGCAAGGTCATTAATATACAACATGAACAGCAAGAGTCCCAACACACTTACCTGAGGCACATCCGAACTTACATCTACAACTGACGATGACTCTCCATCCACGATAACATGATGCATCTTTAACTTCCCTCCCACTCTCAAATTTGAAGATACATTAATATTACTGAATAATATCTGGCTACTTGAATGGAAACTTTTGGGCAACATTTTTACACAATTATCTCTTACTCTTCCAGGTATAAAATTAATTACTCCAGCTGGAAAAAAATCTCTGTTGCTCTGCAGAATTCTGGCGAGCGTTGACTCTGAAAATTCTTAAAATAATCAGAGGCACAATCATACGCCATGGGGAAGCCATCTTGGTTGATATCATGTACTCACTGTACAGCTTGGAAATAAGAGTCCAAGTTGTGCATCAGTTCTGATAAAGAACAGAATTTAATCTCTTAAACAGAACATAAATGACCATGGTGCAGGATTCACTGATTTCCCAGGATACAAAGTTCCCTATGAGTTACGACACACCAAATAATGTTCTGAGCCACAAACAAAGGAGAAGTTAAAATAACCAGAGAAATGAATGTACCTTTTCCATTCATGGAATTATATTTTCCAATAAATGATTTTCCTAGCCACATTCCAGTATACATCATCCTCTTGTATGAGATGAAATGTTATCATAATTCATCAAATTACATTGGGTATTCAAACTGGCAGCTTACAACAATTCCACTAACTATAATTCCACTACAATCCCACTCTCTGCAATTCCCAATCAGAAGTAATCTGTCCGTTGTACACAAATAATCTGTCTGTTGTACACACAATGTTGCACATTATATCCACATAGTCTTTATATCACAAGTCAGAGATAGTCTGTCTCTCTTACTAGTAACGAGTCTTTGAGCCATAAATCACTTGCTCGGTTATGTGTGAACATTTGCGCTACATGAGAAAAAAGTTCTACTACATGTCCTCCCTACCAAGACGTCCTCAATCCAGTCACAAATTTCACTTGATGCCCATATGATCGTATTTTTGACAACAAGTGTAGGTGTGGTACTGAATCAAATGCTTTTTGGAAATCAAGAAATACAGCACCTAACTGATCGCCTTTATCCAAACCCTTCAGTATGTCTTGTGAGAAAAGTGAGAGTTGGGTTTTACATGATTGATGTTAAATCCATGATAATTGGCACTGAGGACATTCAAATCACTCTAAGCACTATGGGACTTAACATCTGAGGTCATCAGTCTCCTAGACTTAGAACTACTTAAATCCAACTAACCTAAGGACACCACACACATCCATGCCTGAGGCAGGATTCGAACCTGCGACCATAGCAGCCATGTGGTTTCGGACTGAAGCGCCTAGAACCGCTCAACCACAGCGGCCGGCACTGAGGAAGTCATTATGTTCAAGATACATCATTAAGTTTGAGGTCAGAATACATATTAAGATTCTACAAGTAATCAACAAAAAGGATACTGGATGGTAGTTTTGCGGATCACTTCTACTACCATTCTTGTAGACGGGTGTGACCTGTGTCTTTTTCCGAGAACTGGGCACAGTTTTTTATTTGAGGGATCTATGACAGATTATAATCAGGAGACGAGCTAACTCAGCCATAAATTCAGTACAGAATCTGACAGGGATTACATCGGGCCCTGGAGCTTTGTTCAATTTTAATGATTTCAGCTGTTTCTCAACACCACTGACACCAATACTTATTTCATTCATCTTTTCAGTGGTCCAAAGATTAAATTGGGGCAATTCTCCTGGGTTTTTTCTTGTAAAGGAACATTAGAAAATGGAATAAAGCATTTCAACTTTTGCTTTACTACCCTCAATTTCAGTTCCTGTCTCATTCACTAGGGACTGGACACTAACTTTGGTGTCACTAACAGCCTTTACATATGACCAGAATTTCTTCGAGGTCTGTGAAAGATAACTTGACATTATTCTGCTATGGTACTCATTGAAGGCATCACACATTACGCTCTTGACAGCCAAATGTGTTTCATTCAACATCTCTCTATCTATAACCCTACACTTTGTTATACACCTATTATGCAGTAATCTTTGTTTCTTTTGAAGTTTCTTTACAGTGACTGTATATCATGGGAGTTCCCTCCCACTGTGATCTGTTCTACTGGATACATATCTATCCAGTGCATGGTCAACTATTCTTTTAAACATGAGCCAGAGCTCCTCTACATGCTCCTCACCTGTGCTGAAAGTTCAAGTTCCTCACTGAGATAAGACACTACTGACTTTTTATCTGGTTTACGGAACCCATATATCTTCCTACTTGTTTTAGTTATCCTTTGTACTTTAGTAATCATTGTTGCCACAACCACATCATGGTATCTGACACCAGTTTCAATGTGGACATCTTTAAAGAAGTCAGGTCTATTTGTTGTCATTAGACCCAATATATTTCCATCACGAGTGGTGTTCCTAACTACCTATTTCACGTAGTTTTCAGAGAAGGTACTTAGTACAGTTTCATAGGATGTCTGATCATCACCAAGAACAAGACTATAATTTTCCCAATTGACTGTTGGATGATTAAAGTCTCCACAGATGATAGCAGTATGACTGGGAAACTTACCTACAAGTGAAAGGATGTTTTCTCTAAAGTTTTCAGTTGCATCAGGAGATAAATCTAGTGGGTGATAGAAGGATCCAGTTATCATTTTATGCCCACCCCTGATACTGAGTCTTGCCCCAACAATCTCACATGCAGCTTCATTTTCTACTTTGGCAGATCTGAGTTGCTTGTCTACTGCGACAAATACACCACCTCTATCTCCCATTCGCCTATCCTTCCGATATACACTTAAATTTTGCCCAAAAATCTCACTCCTATCAATTTCAGGTTTCAGCCAGCTTTCCGTACTTAGTATTATGTGAGCTTCATTGTTTTTCATGAGCGCTTCAAACTTTGGCACTTTGTTGAGAATGCTGCGTCAGTTTACCATTAGAATTTTAATACTCTCACCTGTGGTAGGCACTTCTTTTGATCTTACACTGATACATCTGAGTTTCCTACAGCTATTGTTCTCGGTGTTGGATGGAGAGTCTCCTAATTTAAACAGCTGCTGTGTGCACCGCACACACACACACACACACACACACACACACACACACACACACACACACACACACACAGAGCTACCTGAGTAGCAGCCTCTGATGTTTAGTGCACACCTGGCCCTTTTATTTTAGGGGGACCCTACAGTTCTCAACCCCACGGCACAAGTCCAGGAAGTCATAGCTTAGCTTGTCACAGAACTTTCGAAATCTCCTTCCACTTGACTCAGAACCAAAGGATGATGATCAGTTCTGGGGACAATGCTGTAAATTGTGAGCTTCGTTCAAACTCCATGTGCAAAGTCAGTCTCCTCAACCTTCTATGCCAGTCGCTGGAATGACCTCAGGGACCAGACGACAGGCGTCATTTGTTCCAACATGCATCACAGTCTCCAGTTGGTTGCATCCTGTTCCCTCGTGGTTACTGGAATAGCCTCTTCAACATACTGAAATACTGAATGAGGCCCCCAGGCATACACACTGAGCGTACTTGGTGTCCTTTTTTGTCCCTTGCTGCCATTTCCCTAAGGTGTACCATCATTTGCCATACATTTGAACTGCCGATGATTAATTAATAGACACCTACAATTTTTCATTTGCCTCCTCCTGACACTTGAAAAAACAGATTTCCCCAAAACAGGGGAAGTGGGTCCCACTGGCTCAATCTCAGTTTCAGTGAAAGGCAGTACCTCAAACTCGTTGGTTACAGGGATCGGTACAACACCGTGAGTCCTCCCTGGTCCCTGTCCACCCTGTACAGGATGCCTAGATCTACCACTGAACATCACTCGCAGTCAAGTGGATGAATAATGACAGATCTTCTACTTTCTGCAGATGAGACACGATCTTTGAGAGAGGACACTTCTGGTACAGATATCACAGGTGCACAACTCTCGGGAGCTCTTCCAATACACTGATTTGCAACAGCTGGCAATCATTTGACAACAGCTAGGGTGATTTCCAGCTGCTTACAAACTATTGTTGAACTCAGTGATTCATGTAATGGACTCACTTAAATGAAATACCAGAGTGTAATTGTCTGTAACAGCAACTGTGCAAAGTGAGAAGCATGATATTTTTGTATCAATAGGAACATTGTTTTGCACCAAAATTAAACATACGACTCCGCCACTGAGCTATGATTGCTAAGCACTGTGGGATTTGGTTCGGGGAGTTGCACAAATAATTTGTTTGTAGAGTATAAACTCAGAACCATTACAAATAACTGAATTTTGAAGAGAATAAAGTGCGTGTGTTAATGTCATCTAAAATGTGTTGTCATGTACACTAATGAACAAACACCACCCCACGGTCAATTAGATTTTCAGCTTTGCAGTGATAGAGACTGGCACTACTGACGATGACACTACGAAATTCAGGTCAGTTTCGTCCATACTGTCTAAAAAAAGCTACACAAATATTCAGTCATATCTGGACAAGGTTTCTAAGTGGTGCAAAGACTGGCAACTTGCTTTAAATGCTCAGAAATGTAAAACTGTGCACTTCATGAAATGGAGAAAACATACCATACTAAGACTATAACATCAATGAGTCACACATGGAGTTGGTCAACTCATACAAATATCTGTGTGTAGGGAGATGAAATGTAACAATCATATATTCTCATCCATAATTAAAGCAGATAACAGACTTTAGTTCACTGGTAGAATACTAGGGAAATACAAGCTGTCTGCAAAGGAGATTGCTTACAATCCTAGAATATCACTGATGTGTGTGGTACCCATACCAAATACAAATAACAGGGATATTGAAAGTATACAATGGGGGCAAAATGAACAGTAATAGTTTGCTGAATAAACCAATATGGCAGACAACTGAAGATAGACACAAACTATTCTGAGAAAGCCTACTCCATGAGCCAGTTTTTGTGGGGAATCTATGAATATACTGTACTACAACTCCCTATGTATTTCTCATGCAGGGATAACAAGGACAAGATTCTACTGAATTACAGCACAGACAGAAGTGTTTAAGCAATCATTCTTCCTCAGCTCCATATGTGAATAGAACATGGAGAAGCCTGGTACAATGGGAAGTACCGTCTGCCATGCACTTCACTGTTGTTCACAGAGTATGGGGGTAGATGTAAATATACAAGTGAATGGCTGCTTGTTACACCCACAATGCCATGGTCACAGCCCAGTGGAGGCAGTATTATGATAAGGGAGGACATTCAGTCAGGCTTCTATGGGACCTGTGGCAGAAAGTGAAGGCACCATGACAGATGTGAACTATGTGAGCATTATTGTGAACCACCTTCATCCCTTCATACCTTACAGGTGATGGCATCTTCCAGCAGGACAGCTGTTCATGTCACAAGTCCAGAATCATTCTACACTGATTTGCGAAGCATGATGGTGAACTCACTCTGTCCTGGCCACCAGTTTTACTTGATATGAACCCAGTGGAATACGTCTCATATGCCATAGGATAACAGTTCTGTATCTATAAACCTCTGGCCCGTAATATTGTGAGAATATTGTAATATGTGCATAAGCATTTGATACCACATACCTCTGGAAAACTCCGAAGGACTCTCTGAATCCATGCCACACAGAAACATAACTGGATTGTGTTCCAAAATAGGACCAACACAGTATTATGCAGGTGGACACAATTTTTTAGCTCATCAGTGAATGTATACCTGTTAGGTACCAAAGTAACCTACTTAAAAAGAGTGGGCATCTAAACTCATTTGAGATGCAGTAAGGGCTTTGGATAGTCTCGTCTTTATGAAATTTGTGGCAACTTATTTTAAATAAGGAAATTAATGAAGTATAAACAAGTCATCAAAAGCCACAACATTATGGTGCATTGTGAAATTCTTATTTGAAAGTGAGTTGAAAAACTGAAGCAAGTAATTAAGTATGCAAGCAACAGATCAAGTTCCCTGAATTTCTGACTTGAGTTTGAAGAATATTGCTTAAAAGTCCCTCCTATGATATATTCTATAGTGTCATCTGGCGAAAGGGATCATTATCGAATCAAGGTAGGAAGGTAGTGTGTGAAGCATCACACACAAAGATTTATGATTCATTATGATCTGGTTTAGTCAGTATGTGATTGTCAACATATATGCACACTAAATTACACTCCTGGAAATGGAAAAAAGAACACATTGACACCGGTGTGTCAGACCCACCATACTTGCTCCGGACATTGCGAGAGGGCTGTACAAGCAATGATCACACGCACGGCACAGCGGACACACCAGGAACCGCGGTGTTGGCAGTCGAATGGCGCTAGCTGCGCAGCATTTGTGCACCGCCGCCGTCAGTGTCAGCCAGTTTGCCGTGGCATACGGAGCTCCATCGCAGTCTTTAACACTGGTAGCATGCCGCGACAGCGTGGACGTGAACCGTATGTGCAGTTGACGGACTTTGAGCGAGGGCGTATAGTGGGCATGCGGGAGGCCGGGTGGACGTACCGCCGAATTGCTCAACACGTGGGGCGTGAGGTCTCCACAGTACATCGATGTTGTCGCCAGTGGTCGGCGGAAGGTGCACGTGCCCGTCGACCTGGGACCGGACCGTAGCGACGCACTGGGTGCCAATGATGGTCGTATGCGTGTTTGGCGCCGTGCAGGTGAGCGCCACAATCAGGACTGCATACGACCGAGGCACACAGGGCCAACACCCGGCATCATGGTGTGGGGAGCGATCTCCTACACTGGCCGTACACCACTGGTGATCGTCGAGGGGACACTGAATAGTGCACGGTACATCCAAATCGTCATCGAACCCATCGTTCTACCATTCCTAGACCGGCAAGGGAACTTGCTGTTCCAACAGGACAATGCACGTCCGCATGTATCCCGTGCCACCCAACGTGCTCTAGAAGGTGTAAGTCAACTACCCTGGCCAGCAAGATCTCCGGATCTGTCCCCCATTGAGCATGTTTGGGACTGGATGAAGCGTCGTCTCACGCGGTCTGCACGTCCAGCACGAACGCTGGTCCAATTGAGGCGCCAGGTGGAAATGGCATGGCAAGCCGTTCCACAGGACTACATCCAGCATCTCTACGATCGTCTCCATGGGAGAATAGCAGCCTGCATTGCTGCGAAAGGTGGATATACACTGTACTAGTGCCGACATTGTGCATGCTCTGTTGCCTGTGTCTATGTGCCTGTGGTTCTGTCAGTGTGATCATGTGATGTATCTGACCCCAGGAATGTGTCAATAAAGTTTCCCCTTCCTGGGACAATGAATTCACGGTGTTCTTATTTCAATTTCCAGGAGTGTAGAAGAGGTAATACTACAAGACCCATTTATTTTATGAAAAACTATTCATACAAATCTGGTAGCTGTCAGTTAGTGAGAACTTTAAAAAAGTACACTTGCAATCCGGATCAAACTTTTTGTACCACTGCTGTACAATATGAGATGTTGTGGCCCATGTATGAACTTAAAAACATCTAACATGCTACCACAAATATATTTGTACAAAGGAACAAAAATTACAAAAGGCAACCACTCATTTGCAACTGATTCAAGGCTGGTGTACACATATATAGGACCAAAACATTCTATTAGCGTTTGAGATTTTGCTCTTTTCTATGGGGGGTAGTCAGAAAGTTTTAATTACCACTTAAAATAGTTACGTAATTAATTTTTTTCAAGTATACATCTGCAGTCCTGAAAACACTGATATCCTCACACCACAGTATCCGTAACATGCTGTTAAAAAAAAAAAAAAAAAAAAAAAGGCACAGCCCACTGATTATGTGGAGCTTAGCTACAATATTTTATTTTGGCACTTCTAACAGGGTGCTATAGTACTATGGTGCATAGATTTGCTATAGTACTATGGTGCATAGATTTTAAGTTTTATTGTGAATACACACATGTACTAGAAAACAAACAAAAAATTAACTACACAACTTTGTTTTTCATGACTAACCCTCATGCACTAAATATTAAATATTCTCTCTCTCTCTCTCTCTCTCTCTCTCTCTCTCTCTCTCTCTCTCTCTCTCTCACACACACACACACACACACACACACACACACACACACACACACACTTCTAACGCTAGTCAAAGTCTTCTTGCAAGTTGTGAACAGTGTACTGTCCATCCAAATTTCTACCCACATTCTTTGTTGTATTCTGATCCAGTGCTGAAGTATCTTCAAGAAAAATTGGGAAGAAATGCTCAAAACAGTCAAGAGTGATTACATTGGGTAGATGTTTTTGAAATTTTCTAGCAGGTTCTCGCAAGATGAACAGCGTATTTCTTTGACTGTCTGTCAATTAAGAATTTTTAAAGAATTCTGTTACACTTTTACATCCTCTTGCCATTTAATAAAAGTCTGTGCCCATATTGGCACCCTTCTTTACATACTTTCAATGTACCTGTTAGTCCTATCTGATATACTCGTAGTTCTCATGCACTTGAGCAGCAATCAAGTATGAATCATAGAAGTTTTTGGCTGTCATCCTTTATCGTGAATCATAGAAGTGTTTTATATGTATGGATGGCCACAGAAATTGACCCAAGAGGGGGTAAGAACCTAAAAAAAAATTGTATCTGAAATCCATTTCCAAGTGTTAAGATTGTGCTCCAGGACATGCTTGCATTTAGGCACACACTTATAGCATGGCTACAGAATGAGCCAGAACTGGTTGCCAAGTTGTAGTAAATGCTTAGGGCTGCCAGGTTTCCTCATACAATTAATGCACTGTATAAACACACATACCACTTTTGTATGTAAAACCAGAGATTTTATACTGTATGGTAAATCATATCCATAATTAAATACTTTTTTAATTACCTCTATTATGCGAGCATAACCTTCATCCACTTCTGAAACCTTTGGGTTGAGTGTAATGATTTGGTCAGGTATCTCAAAATCAAATTCAATCTACAAAGAAGAGGAGTGTACAAGTATTATATTAAAAGACAGCATAAAAAAACATATTTTAAAATAGAAAAATAGACTTCTGATAGTTACTTTCATTAGTTTCTCTAAAGCCTTGTCGCTACTGGCATATTTAAGTATAAATTAAGATGCAGAGCAACATATAATGCAACAAAATGTAGCTGTGATTTATTACTAAATGATAAAACTATGAACAGCAGCAGAGTTGTGAGGAGAGCTGTGATATCAGAGGATGAGACAGATTAATGACTATTGATAAAAGAATAAAGATAGTACCAATATTATGAAAAGGAAACTTGCTACTCACCATATAGCGGAGATGCTGAGTTGCAGATAGGCAGATCGAAAAGACTTTCACAAATAAACTTTTGGCCAACAAGGCCTATGTCAAAAATATACGACACACCGACACAGCCACCCACTTGCCCCCCCCCCCCTCCCCACACACACACATTTATTAAACAATTGAAAATCCAGGATGGAATGTAACAATATTATAAAAAGGGAAGTTGCTACTCACCATAGAGTGAAGGTGCTGATGGGCACAACAAAAAGACTGTCACAAATACGCTTTCAGCCAACTAGGCCTTTGTCAAAAATAGACCCCCCACACACACACAAAACTCACATACATGTGACTGTGTGTGTGTGTGTGTGTGTGTGTGTGTGTGTGTGGATGCGTGCGCGTGCTTGTGTGTGTTTCATCTCTAGTATATGGTGAGTAGCACCTTCCCTTTTCATTTTCATTTTCATAATATTGTTACATTCCATAATGGATTTTCCATTCTTTAATAAAGATAATAAGAAAGATGGCACTGAAATACTACTGTGTAATAAAACGGCTAGATGATACCATTATGTAAGTGGAAGGCATATTAATAATGGTTAATAGGTGATATTTTTATTAATCATTAAATGCCACCATGTCAATTAGATCCATCCAAATAGGTAAACAGGATTAGACAAATTTAATGGAAAGAAATCAGAATTCTCAGTCTGATGGCTTTACTGTGTAATATATAACAAATAGCCCAAACCTTCAATAGGTTTGCTAGAAGGATGTTGTTGTGGTATTCAGTCAGAAGACTGGTTTGATACGGCTCTTATGCTACTCTGTCCTGGGCAAGTCTCTTCATCTCCACATAATCTGCTCCCTATGTTCATTGGTCTCCCTCTACAAGTTTTAACCCTCACACTTCCCTCCAATACTAAATTGGTGCTCTTTTGAGGTCTCGGAATGTGTCATATTGAACAATCCCTCCTTTTAGTAAATTTGTGACATAAATTTCTTTTCTCCCCAATTATATTCAGTATACCCTAACTAGTTACATGATCTAATGACCTTATCTCCAGCATTCTTCTGTAGATCCACATCTCAAATAGCTTCTATTCTCTTCTTGTCTAAACTGTTTATCATCCACATTTCATTTCCATACATGGCTAAACTACAGACAAATTCCTTCAGCAAACACTTCCTATCACTTACATCTATGGGGGTCTGCTGAAAAGTAATCCCTCCAAATTTTTATGTTCCAATCTTAATATTGTGCATGTCATGCACATTAGTTTGTTTACTTTTCTGCTTCACTGACACAAGTTGCAACCACCTGCTGCTAGAGGGCTCCAAACTGTAGCATGTAGCATGACCGTGTATAATGTAACTATGTCAGTGTGTAAGAAACAGTTTGCTGCAGTCCCTTAGAAAACTGAAAGCATGAATACGAACAGTTCATCCACACATGCAGCACCCTTTCTTTCAGCATGACAATGCCAGACCACAAACACACAAGCGCTGCAAAATCTGCAACAACCTGATACCGGAGGTTCACCGTCATCCATCATCTGATTTTCACCTGTTTCCATAACTTAAGGAACACCTTTTAGGACTTCATTATGATAATAATGAAGCAGTACAAGCAGAGGTGAGGTTGTGGCTCCATCAACAAAGTCAAACGTTCTACAGTGATGCTATAACACGCTGGGCTGTTGCCGGGAGAATGTATCCATTGCCAGGGTGACTACATTGAGAAATCAATACTTAGTCATAAGAATCAAGATGTAGTATGTTAATAAAGTTTGTTTCATTTAAAGAAGTTTTAAGCGTTTTCATATAAAAAAATATAGAGGCATAACTTTTCAGCATGTGAAGTATGTGACTGGTTGAACTTCACTGCACACAAGCGCTGGATGGGCCGCAAGGGGCCCAATGACAGGGCTTGCTTTGCATGGCCTCCACGTTCACCCGACCTAACCCCATGCGATTTTTTCCTTTGGGGCTTCATCAAGGATCGTGCGCATGTGCCTCTGCTACCAGCAGACTTCCCTGAATTAAGAAACCAGATTGAAGCAGCTGTTGCTACATTAACTGAAGACACACTTATCTACATTTGGGAAGATCTCGGCTATAGACTTGATGTGTGTCGTGTGACAAATGGTGCTCACATTGAAGATTTATAAAGTTCTTGGTAAAACTGTGTGAGTTGCTCTTTCATTTGACATCTCATTTATAACTGTAAGTTTAATATAATGAATATTATAAACCGTTATAACCCAATATTCATTTATGAACACCCTGTATATTCAGTGTTAACAAATTTCTCTTCTTCAGAAACACTTTTCCTGCCACTGACACTACATTTTATATCTTCTCTATTTCAGCCATCATCAGTTACTTTGCTCCCCAAATAGCAAAACTCATCCACTACTTTTAGTATCCTATTTCCTAATCTGATTCCCCCAGTATCACCTAATTTAATTCAGTTACATTCCCTTACTCTTGTTTTGCTTTTGCTGATGCTCATATTATACTTCCCTTTCAAGACACTGTCCATTCTATTCAACTGCCCTTCCAAGGTCTTTCCTGTCTCTGACAGAATTGCAATGTCATCGGTAAACCTAATTTCTTTTTCCTGAAATTTAATTCCTGCTCCAAATTTTTCTTTGGTTTCCTGTACTGCTTATTCAAGGCACAGATTGAATACTATTGGCATTGGTCTTCAACCCTGTCTCTCTCCCTTCTCAACCACAACTTCACTTTCAAGCAACTCTACTCTAATACTTGCCGCCTGGTTTCTGCATAAGTAGTAAATAGTCTTTTGCTTCCTGTATTTTACACCTGCTACCTTCAGCATTTCAAAGAGTGTATTCTAGTCGACACTGTTAAAAGCCTTTCCTTAAGCTGTCTTCTAAGATAAGTCATATGGTCAGTAGTACCTTGCAAGTTCCTACATTTCTCAGGAATCCAAACTGATCTTCCCAAAGGTAGGCTTCTACAAGTTTTCCCATTCTTCTCTAAACAATTCGTGTACTTATTTTGCAAACATGACTTATTAAATGAATAGTTCGGTAATATTCACATCTATCAACACCCCAAGTCTGAGGGTATTTCGTTTGTCTCGTAACATCTTGGATACCATATGGAGTAGCTATGTCCTGATGGAATGTCATCTTAAAGGAGCCTTGTTCGACTTAGATCTTCAATTGCTCTGTCAAATTCTTCTTGCAGCATCATATCTCCCTTATCATCTTCATTTACTACTTCTTCCCTTTCTATAACATTGCCTTCATTTTCATTTCCCTTGTACAGCCCCTCTATATTATACTTCCACCTTTCAGCTTTCCCTTCTTTGCTTAGTACTGGTGTTACATCTGAGCTATCGATTTTTATACAGCTGTCTCTTTTTTATCCAAAGTTCTCTTTTAATTTTCTTATAGGCAGTAATTTTTGAACTGGTTAGACATCCTTCTATATCCTTACATTAGTCATCTCACCATTCCTACTTGGGTGTTTTGTACTTCCTGTCAATCTGAATTTGTAGATGTTTGTATTCCCTCTTACCTACTGCATTTGCTGCATTTTTATATTTTCTGCTTTTATCAAATAGATTCAATATCTCCTCTGATATCCAAATCAAATAATGGAAAATATAGGGTGGAAAGCAACAATATTATGAAAAAAATAGTCGCTACTCACCACACACACAACACACAACACACACACGTGTGTGTGTGTGTGTGTGTGTGTGTGTGTGTGTGTGTTTACTTATTTGATCTTTTGCCACCTTCACTATTTCATTTTTCAAAGCTACCCATTTTCTTATATTATATTTGTTTCCCCTGTTTTAGTCAACCATTGCCTACTGCTCCAAGAAGCTCTCAACAACCTCTGGTTTCTTCAACTTACCAAAGTCCCATCTCCTTAACTTTCTACACTTTTTGCAATTTCTTCAGTTTTAATCTATGGTTCATAAATGATAAACTGTGGTCCGAGTTCACATCTGACCCTGGAAATGTTTTACAACTTTAATCTGATTCTGAAATCTCTGTTTTACCATGATATAATCATTCTGAAACCTTCTGGTGTCTCCAGGTCTCTTCCATGCTTTCATGATTTTTTTTTATAACTAGATTTAATTAAATTTATTTTGAGTGCTGTAATAGACATGTGCAAATTTGGTTTTTGGTATTAATGTGTTTATTTACTGCAATATTTAGCTTAACTTTGCTTCCTGTTTATGTTACTCATCCTTAGATTGCGTAACACAATTTTTTGTTAATTGTATACATAAGATTCTTTAACTGATATGTTATTTACATTGTATATATCTTTTATTGTATTTATGTAAGTTTTACTTGAACTATGAACAGTTTCACACATTTCATATCCTTTTGATTGACTCCTTACCTGGATATAAGGAACACTAAATAAATAAATAAGATCACTGATGTCCTACCATAGAGTTTGAAGTTGGTTATATTAATATTGTTATTATACATAATACCAACGAAACAGAATTAATTCTCTGTTGAGCCATTCCACCAGAGATACAACAATATATGGGAACGCAAATTATATTTTCCCTAAAGTAATTAATTGATTTTCTTTAAACAGATTTTCTTTTATCTTTTTGAGTACTATGTTAATTTGCATTGCATAGTTCATTTGAAACTAACACATAAAAGTCAGAACTGAGAACCTACACAGAAACCTGCCCTGTTGTTGTTGTTGTGGCCTACAGTCCTAAGACTTGTTTGATGTAGCTCTCCATGCTCCTCTATCCTGTTTGAGCCTCTTAATCTCTTTCTGGAACTGCTTGCTGTAATCATTCTTGGTCTCCCTTTACGATCCCCCCCCCCCCCCCCCCCCCAAATACACTCCCTTCCCTTCAATATTAAACTGGTGATCCCTTGATCCCTTGAGGCCTAAGAATGTGTCCTATCAACCAGTTCCTTCTTTTGGTCAAGTTGTGCCACAAATTTCTTGTCCCTTCAATTTTGTTCAGTACCTCCTCATTAGTTGTGTGATCTACCCATCTAATTGCCAGCATTCTTCTGTCACACTATACTTCAAAAGCTTCTCTTCTCTTCTTAAATGTTTACTGTCCATGATTCACTTCCATACATGACTACACTCCACACAAATACTTTCAGAAGAGACTTCCTAACACTTAAATCTATACTCAATGTCAACACATTTGTCTTCTTGGCAAATGCTTTCCTTGCCATTGCCAATCCACATTTTATATCCTCTGTAATTTGAACATCGTCAGTTATTTTGCTGCACAAATAGCAAAACTCATCTACTAATTTTTAAGTGTCTGGCTTCCTAATCTAATTCCCTTAGCATCACCTGAGTTAATTCAACTACACTCAATTATCTTTGTGTTGCTTTTGTTTATGTTATCTTATATCCACCTTTCAAGACAATGTCCAATTGCGTTCAACTGCTCTTCCAAGTCCTTTGCTGTCTCTGACAGAATTGCAGCATCATCAGCAAACCTAAGGGTTTTTATTTCTTTTCCCTGAACTTTAATTCCTACTCAAAATTTTTCTTTGGTTTCCTTTGCTGCTTGTTCAATGTACACATTGAATAACATTGTGGATATTTTACAACCTCGTCTCATTCCATTCTCGACCACTGCTTCCTTTTCATGCCCCTCAACTATTGTAACTACCATCTGATTTCTGTACAAGTTGTAAATAGCCTTTTACACCCTGTATTTTATCCCTGCTACCTTAAGATTTTCAAAGAGAATATTCCAATGAACACTGTCAAAAGCTTTTTCTAAGTCTACAAATGCTATAAATGTAGGTTTGCCTTTCCTTAACCTATCTTCTAAGGTAAGTAATAGGGCCAGTATTGCCTCACGTCTTCCAACATTTCTCTGAAATCGAAACTGATCTTTGCTGAGGTTGGCTTCTACTAGTTTTTCCATTCTTCTGTAAGGAATTCATGTCAGTATTTTGGAACAATGACTTGTTAAACTGATGGTTTGGTAATTTTCACACCTGTCAGCAACTGTTTTCTTTGGAACTGGAATTATTACATTCTTCTTAAAGTTTGAGGGTATTTTGCCTGTCTCATACATCTAGCACAGAAGATGGAAGAGTTTTGTCATGGCTGGCTCTCCCAAGGCTATCAGTAGAGCTCTAATGGAATACTGTCAACTCTCGGGGCCTTGTTTCAACTTATATCTTTCAGAGCTCTATCAAATTCTTCTCGTACTATCATATCTCCCACCTCATATTCATCTACCTCCAATTCTCTTTCTATAATCTAGCCTTCTAGTTTAGACCCTTTATATACTTCTTCCTCCTTTCAGTTTTTCCTTCTTTTGTTAGTAATGGTTTCCCATCTGAGCTCTTGATATTCATACAGCTGCTTCCCTTTTCCCCATAGGTTTCTTTAATTTTCCTGTAGGTGGCATCTACCTTGCCCCTAGTGAAATAATCTTCTAAATCCTTACATTTGTCCTCTAGTCATTCCTGCTAAGCCATTTTGCACTTTCTATCTCATTTTTTAAACATTTGTACTCCCTTTCACCTGCTTCATTTGGAGCATTTTTATATTTTCTTCCTTCATCAATTAAATTCAATATCACCTGTGTTATTGAAGGACTTTTACTAGGCCTTGTCTTTTTAACTATCTGATCCTCTGCTGCATTCGCTATTTCATCTCTTAAAGCTACCCATTTGTCTTCTACTGTGTTCCTTTCCCCTGTTCTTTGTTCTAGTCAACCGTTGTCTATTAATTCCTCTGAAACTCTCAACAACCTCTGGTTCTTTCAACTTATCCAGGTCTCATCTCCATAATTTCCTATCTTTTACCAATTCCTTAAGTTTTAATCAAAAGTTCAAAACCATCAAGTTGTGGTCAGAGTACACATCTGTGCCTGGAAATGTCTGACAATTTAAAATCTGACTCCTAAATCTCTGTCTTACCATTATATAATCAAACTGAAACCTTCTGGTGTCTCCAGGGCTCTTCCATGTACACAACCTTCTTTTATGATTCTTAAATCAAGTGTTAGCGATGATTAAATCATGCTCTGTGCAAAATTCTACCAGGTTGTTTCTTCTTTCAATCCTTTCCCAGAATCCACATTCACCTACTATTTTTCCTGCCCTGGCACATATAACTCTGATGAAATTCTCAGTTGATATTATTGTAAAGGAAAGCAGCAAAGCCTATCAGAGAAGACAAGAACTGAACATATGTATATAACTTACAACTGAGATAACATATGTCCCACCAACACATTTTGAAATGCTAAAGAAAGAAAGTATTTTCCCCCTTTATGGGAATACCCTCTTGGGTATTAGGTACCCAAGATATAATTATTTTGTGAAACAGTGATCCATGGATCTGCCAAAATTAAGTTCTTAAATGTTTGGTATAGTTCATATTCCGTTTAGCCACATGATAATGTATTACTTCATATTTCTTTTTAATACCCGGATGAAGCAAAATCAGGAGAATACTGTAGCACTGATAGTTTCATTTTTTACAAAAACTTTCTTACCACTCCTTTACAGAACAGTTCCACTAAAGTCGCAGTTGATCCACCATCAGTTATCATCAGTTTCAGACCTCTGTTCTCAGGATTACCTTCCCAGTCATTTGATCTATGCCAGTTTTCCAAACTCAATGACATGGTGAATGACTGATGGAATATTGAATATTGATAACTTGTTTGTAATATGTGTCGATAGCTGGAAAAGAATGATCAGTATTGAGAATCAAAAGAATGTAATGCTGTGTAAAGAGGTATTGTGTTTTAAGAAATTAAAATTAGTTAGTAACATAAATGGCTCAAGAGAAAACACATTTGCATTTATCAACAAAGATTCTTGGAATTAACAGGTCAATGTCTTATGACCTCTATGTGCAATATTAACAAAGTCAACCAACAGTGTCTTTTTTGTCTAAAACTGTCATTCATTTCCTCTGACACTGAATGT
Organism: Schistocerca cancellata; assembly: GCF_023864275.1. Classification (NCBI taxonomy): domain Eukaryota; kingdom Metazoa; phylum Arthropoda; class Insecta; order Orthoptera; family Acrididae; genus Schistocerca; species Schistocerca cancellata. The sequence continues at coordinate 402,125,949 of NC_064627.1, forward strand.
CAACTCAATTCCTCGTACACATTTCTAACGGCTTGTACATTATGTACCCACTGCAACTGAACATACAACAGTTTGAAGAGTGCAGATATAGATGTAGGTGTATAATAACTTTACAACTGAAAATACTTTATATTTTTCATCAGACTGAAGACAAATGTGTCCTGATGTAATAAAACTGTTGCACCAACTCAGTAACTCTTTTATAACTTTGGCACAATGGCTGTAAATGTTATAGTGAGTAAAGTTTCTGCAGGAAAAAGTTCTAGCTGTATGTTTCAAGTAATAATGATAGTGAAATGTCAAAGCTTAATGAGTGCTTATGAAGCTTACAGAAACTGGTGAATGGCTTAAGAAATTGTGTTATCAATCGACAAAATGAAAACCTGAAGTTACGAATGGAGCTTCACAAATCATGTGCCATAATTGAGGACAAAAGCATAAAATGTCTGTGTGTCAGAAGGTAAATTACAGAGGTAAGATTTCTGGATCTAAATTGCTATCATATTTTGCAAAATACGTCTCAGTTGTAGAAAAAAATGTCGATGTCCCACCTTCAACTGACAGTAATAATTAATACACAGAAAACAATGAACTTCATAAAAGTTTTGGTGACATGGATATAAATGTTTATCAGAATATAAAGCAGAAATCAATAAACAAAATGGTTGGCATCCTCTTCCTAGCAGACAGTCAAGGTAGAAAATTAATAAACTTTTGCATGATGTTAAGAAAGATGTTCAAGTGACTACCATTGTCATACCTAGTGCAGTAACAGAAAATGCATTGATGAAAAACCCCTAAAGAACATGGAGCAACCAAATGATTAAAAAAATATTTACTATCAGAATATTCAGTCTGTAAGAAAGAAATTTTTTGAATTAGAAGTCTTCTGATCAACTGTTATTTGTAATGTACATCTGATCCCTATCAGTGAGGAATGGATCAAGGTTGAAGAACTGCTAATTTCTAAGTTATTAAATTTACAACTGGCAACAGGTATAGTCAGTTACATAAAAGAGGTGGTGTCTGCCTACCTCTTGTCAAAAACAGGGTTAATTTCCACAAATTAAACAAAAGCGATCATATGTTCATAATAAAGAAATCATTATTTATGCATACATATTTCTTGATGGCACTCTCTCAGAGTTTTTAAGAAATCTGGAACATATCCTGCATGTGCACAGTTCAGAAGGAAACAAAACTATTAACTGTTAATTTTTCCATTTATTACTAAATTCACTAGACCTTGTGGCTACATTTAATATGGAAGGTATTGTCAGTAAACCCTCTATAATAACTGCTATCTCCAGTAACCTTATTGACACCATTTTTATTTATAATTCTTTCACTCCATTATTAAATGTTGAAAATATGTTGACTGGGTTGTTTGATCACTAGGTGATCTTGATAAAATTGTAGTTGTCCTGCTGTCTCTCCTCTGACAAGCCAAAAACTACATACAGGCTTTTAATTAATGATTCCAAAAATTTAGAATTTATTAGATGGAAGGATGCATTCAATGAGGATGATACTAATAAGAAAGCAAAAATATTTACTGATACTGTGGACCATTATTTTAATATTGTCTTTCCCCTTAGAAGACCAGTAACTTATAGCACAAGTATACCATTTTATGTAAGGTGGATTGCTGAAACCTCCTTAGTATTTCCACATTTGACGTTTGACTTTGGCTTCTAAGCACTCCAGGATGGCAAGTGAGAGAATTTTGTAGGTTTCTGGTAGCAGGGATATTTCTATGTAGTTGTTTATGTTTTCCATGCTGCCATCCTAATGCAATGAATGGAATGGGCTGTTTTCCAGGCTATCGGTAGGGATTCCTCAATCTAATTTCTTTTAGCTGCTGTTGCAAGATTTCTATTGATTCCTCAGAGGCAAAATTCCACTGTTTTGTAATGACTGAGTTTCCTGTGGCACTTCGCTGCTTTTGAGACAGGCAATGTGGTGCTTGATTTTGTCTTTGACAGATTGTCCGGTCCCTAGGCACTGGACGATAGTTTTGTTGGCCTCAATTGGGCTTTTACCTTTATCAAGATCCAGTGTCAACAACAATGACCATTTCTTCTTTCTCGTTAAATTCTTCCGAAATCGTTATTTTGTTGCATTCCTACACTTCTTTCTTCTTTTTTCTCGATTGATTGTAACATAATATGTTACAGCCTGGCTTGATACCTTAATGAAAGCAGATGCTTTTTTCTGGGATTTCCAGTTCTATACGAAATAGACCTACTGTTGCATGAACAAATCACAATTTTTACAAAGAAAACTGTTGAGCTTCAGTTTTGCATGTCTCACGTCCAACTGGTGTCCTAGATCTGTACACTACCCTGCATCAGATACTGCAATAGGCCCCTACATATAGTACATCCTAGTTGTTGTTGTTGTTGTGGTCTTCAGTCCTGAGACTGGTTTGATGCAGCTCTCCATGCTAATCTATCCTGTGCAAGCTCTTTCATCTCCCAGTACCTACTGCAACCTACATCCTTCTGAATCTGCTTAGTGTATTCATCTCTTGGTCTTCCTCTATGATATTTACCCTCCACGCTGCCCTCCAATGCTAACTTTGTGATCCCTTGATGCCTCAGGACATGTCCTACCAACCGATCCCTTCTTCTAGTCAAGTTGTGCCACAAACTTCTCTTCTCTCCAATTCTATTCAATACCTCCTCATTAGTTACGTGATCTACCCACCTAATCTTCGACATTCTTCTGTAGCACCACATTTCGAAAGCTTCTATTCTCTTCTTGTCCAAACTATTTATTGTCCTTGTTTCACTTCCATACATGGCTACACTCCATACAAATACTTTCAGAAATGACTTCCTGACACTTAAATCTATACTCGATGTTAACAAATTTCTCTTCTTCATAAACGCTTTCCTTGCCATTGCCAGTCTACATTTTATATCCTCTCTACTTTGATCATCATCAGTTATTTTGCTCCCCAAATAGCAAAACTCCTTTACTACTTTAAGTGTCTCATTTCCTAATCTAATTCCCTCAGCATCACCCAACTTAATTCGACTACATTCCATTATCCTTGTTTTGTTTTTGTTGATGTTCATCTTATATCCTCCTTTCAAGATGCTGTCCATTCCGTTCAACTGCTCTTCCAAGTCCTTTGCTGTCTCTGACAGAATTACAATGTCATCGGCAAACCTCAAAGTTTTTATTTCTTCTTCCTGTATTTTAATACCTACTCCAAACTTTTCTTTTGTTTCCTTTACTGCTTGCTCAATATACAGATTGAATAACATCGGGGAGAGGCTACAACCCTGTCTCACTCCCTTCCCAACCACTGCTTCCCTTTCATGTCCCTCGACTCTTATAACTCCCATCTGGTTTCTGTACAAATTGTAAATAGCCTTTCGCTCCCTGTATTTTATCCCTGCCACCTTTAGAATTTGAAAGAGAGTATTCCAGTCAACATTGTCAAAAGCATTCTCTAAGTCTACAAATGCTAGAAACGTAGGTTTGCCTTTCCTTAACCTTTCTTCTAAGATAAGTCGTAAGGTCAGTATTGCCTCACGTGTTCCAACATTTCTACGGAATCCAAACTGATCTTCCCTGAGGTCAGCTTCTACATTCTTAGCAAGTGAAAACTTGCCAACAAATATCCTTACACCACAGATTCATTTTACAATCCACAGTGCAATTTTCTCCAGTATTCTCATTTAACAAAGACTCGAATTGTTATCCACAGATCCTTCTGCAGCCATCTAACATATTCACCGCTCCATTTCCCACATCTACACTGTCCATCCAATAAGTTCCAAGACTGATTTTATTCCTGGTATTTAAACAACATCAGTGCAGTGACAACTGAACTAACAACTGTAAACAACAAATGTGAACAGGCAATGTTAAGTACTAGGCATGTGGCTTTAGTGCGTCAACACTGTTGAGTCACAAATTGCAATGGAGCACCAAACTGAACATCTCTAAATTAACTGTTTAAGATAGTCTCCAGAACTGTTTCGAAGAAGAAAGAAATTTGTTCAAAGTTCGTCCTGCACACCTTGAGCCCAAACAAAAACACATAGCGATGGACACCTGCTGGAACTTCACTGAAATGAAAAAAGCATAAAATTTTTTCGTGGATAAAATCTACACAGATCACAAAACTTGGTGTTATTGGTATGAATGTACAACAAAACAACAACACCAAGATCAAAGAAGGCATGAACGTGACATGCGAGCTAAGAAAAATCCCAAAGAAGGAATTTTCTGCAAATTCACATTACTGTGCGAAAGTGTTGTGTGTTGTATACCAAAGTGGACTCAAGATCATCATCGTCATCATCATCATCATCATCATCATCATCATCATCATCATCATCACTCGGTCCCGAGTTCGAGTCTCGGTCGGGCACACAGTTTTAATCTGCCAGGAAGTTTCATATCAGCGCACACTCCGCTGCAGAGTGAGAATCTCATTCTGGAAACATCCCCCAGGCTGTGGCTAAGCCATGTCTCCGCAGTATCCTTTCTTTCAGGAGTGCTAGTTCTGCAAGGTTCGCAGAAGAGCTTCTGTAAAATTTGGAAGGTAGGAGACGAGATACTGGCAGAAGTAAAGCTGTGAGTACCGGGCGTAAGTCGTGCTTTGGTGGCTCAGATGGTAGAGCATTTGCCTGCGAAAGGCAAAGGTCCCGAGTTCGAGTCTCGGTTGGGCACACAGTTTTAATCTGCCAGGAAGTTTAATATGCCCTTGTTTAATTCTGAGATACAGGTAGACATTGCCTGCAGAAGAGGACTGTAACACAACTGCTCAAGAATATTATAATAACATTAACTTCTGCGAGATATCCCTATGCACTTTTCCGCCTGTTGTTTCTAAGTGCATAACATCCAGGAAAATGGAAACCTCAGCATATTTTTGACAAGTTTCTGAAACAGCACATGAAGATTTGTGTGGTTTAGTGTATTTTAATGTAGTGAGTGAGACACATAACTGGCCCCTGCATTTAAGTGATACAGCATCATCCAGGATGAATGTATATAAACAATAAGATTCACTGATGACACTGCTATCATCTGTGGACGTGAGGAAGAATTACAGGACCGTTTGAAAGGAATTAACAGTTTAATGAGAACAGAGGATTAACTAAGAGTAAACCAAAGAAACATAAAAGCATTAAGGAGCAATAGAAATGCTATTATCAACAAACTTAGCACTGAAATTGGGGACCATGTAGCAGATGAAGTGAAAGAATTTTGCTAACTTCGAAGCACAATAATACATGGCAGACAAAGCGAAGACAATGTAAGGAGCAGACCAGTGCATACAAAGAGAGCATTCCACACTAGAAGAAGTCTACTAGCATCAAACATCAGCCTTCATTTGTGAAAGAAATTTCTGAAAGTGCACAGCCGGAGGGCAATTGTATAGGAGGGAACTGTGAACTGTGGGAAAACCATAAAAGAATAGTTTGAGATGTGTTTTTACAGGAGGGTGCTGAATATTAAGTGTACTGACAAAATAAAAAATGAAAGAGATTTTCTGCAGAATCAGCAAGGAAAAGAATATGTGGAAAACATTAAATTCAAGAAGGGGCACGATGATGGGATCTGTGTTAAGACATCAGGGAATAACTTGTGTGGCACTACAGGGAGCTACAGAAGAAACATTTTTAAGAACAGACAGAGCTTTATATATATATATATATATATATATATATATATATATATATATATATATATATATATATATATATATATATATATATATATATATATATATATATATAACAAATAATTGAGAATTATATGTGGAAGCGCTACTCTTGAGATGACAAAATTTGTTTGCACAGGAGAGGAAAATGAGCTGCATCATAGTTCTTCAATGAAATGTACTATACAAAAGTTTTACTGTTATTTCCATCTTTACCTTTTTGGAAGTGTGTTAGGAATATAATTATAGATAATGATTTACTTTGATGGGTGAGTGCGGTTATGCATCATTTGGCTAGTTTGTGGTGTACAGGATAGAACAATGCAAGACACTTCCTGAAAATCAGTCCAAGATGATTACAAAATTCTAATGATGTCAAACGTATCGCCAAAATTTTTGAAAAGCAGCAAAAAGAGTCTATATCATTATGTGTTCTATTAGTCCTGAAAATATAAAAGATACAATAAGAATTTGAAGTAGATATGTGGTTACTTCACAACAACAAATCACCCAGTAACAAAAAGTGAGAAAACTAGAAGTCTGTTATCACCAGACATAGAAATACACTTGCTTCCACAACCAACAAAACAGGTCACTTGTAACTTCTGAAGACTCATGACAGACATTATAAGAAGTTTTACTGGCTACGATATTCTTCACATACTCTGCAGTGTTACACACAGTCTAGAATATTACCAAACAGTGTGAACCAGAGACAATGATGGATGTTTTACTGCTCTTTTAACAGCACATGTAAACAGATATTGTACTTTTGTATTGGGGAAAATAAATGACAAGTGATGAAGCGTCTCAATAGTTACTTCGAGTACACACACCAATACTGTCAATAACATGATACAAAACATCAGTCCGTAACATTCTCTGATCACATAAGGACATTATACACTGATGAGTCACAACACCATGATCACTTGCTTGGTATCCTACTGGTCCGCATTTGGAACGAAATACATCATTGATTCTGCATATCGGGGATCCAACAGTTTGTTGGTAGGTTTGAGGAGGTACATGGCATTAGATGTCTATGCACAAGTCATATAATTCATGTAAACAATGGGCTGCTGACCAGCATAAAGCAGTGATGGTCTCCAATAGTGACCCAATTGGGTTCCGTAGGATTTACATTAGGCGTATTTGCTCGCCAAGACATCAATGTGAGTTCACTATAATGTACCTCAAATCAATGTACATGGTTCTGGCTCCAAGAACCCAGACAATTACTCTATGTGATCATGTGATCAAAAGTATCTGGACACTAGCTGAAAATGACTTACAAGTTTGTGGTGCCCTACATCGGTGATGCTGGAATTCAATATGGTGTTGGTCCACCCTTAGCCGTGATGACAGCCTCCACTCTCGCAGGCATACATTCAATCAGGTGCTGGAAGGTTTCTTGGGGAATGGCAGCCCATTCTTCACAGAGTGCTGCATTGAGGATAGGTATCGATGTCAGTCGGTGAGGTCTGGCATGAAGCTGGCGTTCCAAAACATCCCAAAGGTGTTCTGTAGGATTCAGGTCAGGACTCCGTGCATGCCAGTCCATTACAGGGATGTTATTGTCATGTAATGACTCTGCCACAGGCTGTGCATTATGAACAGATGCTCGATCATGTTGAAAGATGCAATCGCCATCGCTGAATTGCTCTTCAACAGTGGAAAGCAAGAAGATGCTTAAAACATCAATGTAGGCCTGTGCTGTTGTAATGCCACACAAAACAACAAGGCGTGCAAGCCCTCCATGAAAAATTTGACCACACCATAACACTGCCGCCTCCAAATTTTACACACGCTGGCAGATGATGTTTACTGGACATTCGCCATAACCATACCCTGCCATTGGATCGTCACATTGTGTACTCTGATTAGCCACTCCACACAATATTTTTCCACTGTTCAATTGTCCAATGTTTACACTCTTACACCAAGCGATATGGTGTTTGGCATTTACTGGTGTGATGTGTGGCTGCTCGTCTACGAAATCCAAGTTTTCTCACCTCCTACCTAACTGTCATAGTACTTGCAATGGATCCTGATGCAGTCTGGAATTCCTGTGTAATAGTCTGGATAGATATCTGCCTATTACACATTACGAGCCTCTTCAACTGATGGCAGTCTCTGTCAGTCAACATACGAGGTCATCCTGTACATTTTAGTGCTGCACGTGTCCCTTCATGTTTTCACTTCACTATCACATCGGAAACAGAGAACCTATGGATGTTTAGGAGTGTGAAATCTTGCATACAGACATATGACACAAGTGACACACAATCACATGACCACCTTCGAAGTCCATGAGTTCTGCAGAGTGCCCCATTCGGCTCTCTCACAATGTCTAATGACTACTGAGGTTGCTGATATGGAATACCTGGCAGTAGGGGCAGCACAATGAACCTAATATGAAAAACGTATGTTTTTGGGGGTGTCCAGATACTTTTGATCACATAGTGTATACTGCTGAAAGATGACATCGCTGCTGGGGAAGACATCAAATATGAAAGGATGGAGGTGGTTCACAGCTGTCAGCATGTCTTCGATTACTACCACAGGTGCCATTAAAGCGCAGAAGAATGTCTCTCGTGGCATAATACTGCTCCCACCAGCCTGCGTCTGTGGCATGCTGCATGTTTTGAGCCACAGTTCACCTTGATGACAGCATTGGTGGAGATGACCATTGACCTTGTGTAGCAAACATGTGATTCATATGAAGAACCAACATGTTTCCACTGATTGACAGTTGAATGCCACTGGTCCCATGCCCACAAAAATCGTAACTGACAAAGTCATTGGGTCAACATTTGAACATACAGGGGTGGTCTGCTGTGGAGCACCATGTTTAACAATGTACGATGAACGGTGTGCTCCAAAACAGTTGTGCGTGCACCAACATTGTGCTCTTTTAGCAGAGATGCCACAGATCATCACCTACCCTGCTTTACACAGCAGACAAGCCTCCACACCCCACGTTCTGTGAAGAATAGTGGATATCCAACCATTTAATACCTAGTGGTAGTATCACTGCCCTACGTCTTTCCGTAGACGCTCACAACAGTAGCACATGAGCATTCAACCAGCTTCGCCGTTTTCAGTATAGTCATTCACTGGTTTTGCGTAATAATAATGTGACCTTTCTCAAAGTCACTTATCTCAATGGGTGTCACATTTGCAACCCATACTAGCTAGCTAGCAGCTAGGGTGATCCCCTGTCCATGTCTGCTCCATTTACATACTTTTGTTAACACATCACGTGCCCACAACACAACCAGGCTGCATCCAACACCACAGTGGGCAGCAGTCATAACACTTTGTCTTATCAGTGTATATTATGCTATGAGGTCAAGATGCTGCTATGTACATTAGAAGCAAACAACCTATAACCATGTAACAATTTTTTTTTTTCGTCATCAGTCTTCTGACTGGTTTGATGCGGCCCGCCACGAATTCCTGTCCTGTGCTAACCTCTTCATCTCAGAGTAGCACTTGCAACCTACATCCTCAATTATTTGCTGGATGTATTCCAATCTGTCTTCCTCTACAGTTTTTGCCCTCTACAGCTCTCTCTAGTACCAAGGAAGTCATTCCCTCATGTCTTAACAGATGTCCTATGATCCTGTCCCTTCTCCTTATCAGTATTTTCCATGTATTCCTTTCCTCTCCGAATCTGTGCAGAACCTCTTCCAATGTAACATTATTGACTCAATTGTCACTAGAGTTGTCAAGTAACATCATTATGAAATAATTCAAAAACTTCATGAATAACTGCTCCAGCATACGTTTAACACCTACTATAGGTCCATCAAAATCAAAGGCCATTGACCTTCTTGTGCAAATGCACACGCTATGCCCAAACTCCTACGGGGCTTGGTAGATTAATCTGCCACGAGCAATGAGTATGATGGGCAAACATCTATTAGGCGCACTATGAATGTAGTGGTGTGGACATGTTGGGAATGTGGATCTCACGGGGAGCGTGCAAGGGATAAGTCCCTGCAGAAGCACTATCCTCTGTGCCTGCGGTGGCTCAGATGGATAGAGCATCTGCCATGTAAGCAGGAGATCCCGGGTTCGAGTCCCAGTCGGGGCACACATTTTCAACATGTCACCAATTAAGTACATCAACGCCTGTTTGCAGCTAGGGTGTCCATTTAATTATCATTTCATTTCTAGCAAAGCTGCATGGTCATCCACGGTAACTGTTCTTTCGGGAACAGATACTACCGTCATATATAGTTAAACTTTGATAGTTTGTAAACAATTAGACACCAGTTTCATATTTGTATCTTACTTCTGGCCTGAGTTATCAATTTATGTAATCAGGGAAAGACTTTTCAGACACCCGGTATAATGTCGTCGTATGGCATATGTGATGCAGCAGGCCCAAATGACTTCAAATTCTCTGATAATTTTGTTTTAAATATCACTTCAGCTCTGAAAAGCAAAGTAGAGTTTGGCATTCTGTCCCTATACAGTCCAATCGGGTCCGTCTGACCACGTCATCTGCTGCAAATGGCATCACTGGATGCGGTAGGGAGGAGCATGTGGTCAGCGAACCACTCTCCGGCCACTGTCAGGTTTCTTGACCTTTAAACCACTACTACTCGGTCAAGTAGCTACTCAGCTGGCCTCACAAGGCTGAGAGCACCCTGTTCCCTTCTCACACCAAGGAAAAATTCCTAGCAGTACTGGGAATCGAACCCGGGTCACCCGCATGGCAGTCTACTGTGCTGACTAGTCAGTTATGCAGACAGACATTGCAGCTCTTAAGGATGACTTACTAACAAAGCTCCTAAGATTGTAATTGATACCATAGCAACTCATGCTAGAATTGTTGAAGCTTTCTGACAAAGGTAAAAGGCTGCAACATAAATACAATATCAGAGAATGCACTGTGAGTAATACCAGAGACAAATCATCAACAAATCTATAAGTGCAATGGTCAAAGATGAAAGTGATGACTTGAAACTCATCAGAGATGAAGTACTAACTTCAATGAACAAGGATAGTGGAAGGAAGCAACCACGGCCATTTTAAGAAGCTATGCCTGGAAACATTAGCTTAGAGTTCATGATGACAAGGTCATTACAAATGGAGCACAAGCTTGGATTTAATAAGGATGAGGACGGAAATCACACAGGGCTTTATCTAAGCCACTATTCCAACATTCACTTTAAGTAATTCAGAGAATGGATGAGACAACTCAATCAAGACGACAAATTGGAGATTTATTTGAACCTTTTTCCTATGGAGGAGAGTACATTGTCTCCATCACTGTGGCTTCTAGCTCACTGGAACTACATCAGCATCCATATGAAGTGACTGAGGGGAAATAATGGAACATGTATTTTTCCATGTAGGGCGTGATTCCATGATTATGAATCTACAAAAGCAGCACTCAAGAAATGGATCAGTTAGTGGTTAGCAAAAGTTCTTGGCATATCACTGATATTTATGGTGCCAAATCAATGTTACACAACATTTAGAAAGAATTTAATTATCACTGTTCCAAATTTATACAAATAATTAATACTCCAAATGTATTTTAATGCTCAGTATGTATCTCTCTATCCTGATGACTCCTCTGTGAATTGGTAAAGAGTACGATAGGCAACTACTTGTACTATGAGGGTAGCCCAAAAAGTAATGCACTGCATTTTTTTCCTCGACAATTCTTCATTGAACAAAATGAGAATTACACACGCAAAAGAATGGTGCTTTATCTACACACCCTATTTTCCATGTAATTTCCATTCCATTCTATGGCTTTCCTCCAGTGCGAAACAAGGTCGTGTATGCCCTGTTGGCACCAACCCTTGTCCTGGTAGCAGAGCCAATGCTTCATTGTGAGAATCACCTCCTCATTGTCCTCAAAATCTCTTCCAAAAATGGCATCATTTAATGGCCCAAAAATGTGGAAGTCCAAGGCAGCTAGGTCAGGGCTGTTAGGTGTGAGAGATGCAGATGGTCTCTCTGACCGCTGCAAATCGTGGAGCTCCACCGAACTGCCTTCTGATGACCTCACCCTCTGTGCCCAGCGACTAACTGTACTTCTGTTGACATCAGATGGTCCATATACTTTGCACAAGCATTTGTGAATATTCACCACAATTTCTTTCTCTGTTGTAAGAAATTCAATGATGGCATGTTGCTTATAACATACATCACCTACAGACATCATTCTGAAACTATCCTGCAGCTACACTGTCGGTTGGAAGTGACGGAAACTTGGCATGCTGACTCAGGAGACTTCAAATGATACACACACAATGTTTTGCACTCGTAGCATTGTTTTCGGCTGAGAAAAAAAATGCGGTGCATTATTTTCTGGGCACGAAATCCGATGGGCACTTATTACTGTCATCATAGTGTGTAGGTCATTTACATAATGTGAAATCTTTGAATAGCAACTTAAAAAGTAGCTTTAAATGATGCAACAAAATCAAAAAATTGACAGTGGCGAATAATCTTTGAAAGATGTGTTTTAAAAGACAGAAATAAGTGAATTATGAGAGCTTTTGCAAGGCGTGTTGTAACGATACCTGAATACTTTTTTTTTTTGCTTCTGCCTCTGTTCTGCCATTAATGATGGGCAATTGCAATTTGTGTATTGTGTTTCTGAGGCAGGGATTGATAACCACTACAGCATTTGCCTAGATGAGTGTAGCAAATTGCCTAATACCCGTACTTAGACTGTATGGTGTACCAAACCAACAACTGTTAATCTAATGTACAAATTTGATCTGGATTTGGCTCATCGTTCACATCAAAAAATTAGCATACAGCGCACTGAGCTATATGAGTACATTTTCAACAGAACTTAACACCATTTAAATAATTTTGCAACACAAACCTGATAGAGAGCTGGAATGGAGAACATGACAATGGCAGGAAATTTCCTTTTCTCTGTGCCAAATGCATATAATTCTTCTTAAGAGATACTATTTGATCTTCACGGACCTTTTTCATTGCAGATCGGAGCAAATTATCTGGAAACTGTTGGTAAACTTTAAACAGCTGATATGCCCAAGAAGTCTTGTCTTGCACACAGCACAGGGAACTCTGTGGATTAGGAAATAAAATTATCATACAAGAAGTTTATTCCCTTAAAGCATCATTCACTAAGCATGTCAGCGACAACATGTATCATGAAGAGCAAATGGTTTATCACAAGCACACAAAGTGGTATTGTCTTTGTCCTCAGATATACATGGTGCTTCAAAAATACTTTTCTAATCTTTGGCAAAAGGTTTCTTACAACACAATTTAAAAAAAATCCCAGATAAAAACATATACAAAAATCCTTCTTTTTTGAATTATTGATAAAAGTTGATATTCATCAGCTGTGCAGGTATAACTTCACTTATCTATGCACCCATTTGACTCACTGAACCCTAGATGGTGTTATGTTGCCAGGGAGACTTGTTTACATTCATCATTCATCTGTCTTCAAGTGCCCATTGTATACTTGGTCTACAGGCAGTGTGTTAACTGAAAATGCTCTGTTCGAACATGGCAGGATACTCATTCTGTGAGCAGGCGTGTAAGGCGACAAAAATGGTAATGGACACAACACCAAACAGCTTGTATTAGATGGTGTTTTCAGACTGAAGACAGCTGAGTCATCCAACCTTTGGTACTGTATATCGTCTCTTTGCTGAGACAAGATTCATGGCACCACAGATGACTGCCCGAGGAAGAGCACATTGTACAAGCTTTTGAAGAAGAGCCAGCTATCAAGTTCGGAATGGAAGATACTCCATGGGCACCTCTTGTACCTGTATCTTCTTCAACTTGTGCAGGCGCTTATGCCTGATGACCGCCCACCACAGGAAACACTTTGCTGATTATTTGTTGCACAGATTGCCAATCTGTTGTTTGTCTCTTTGGTTTTGTTTAGAGATGAGGTCATGTGAAAGAGATGGAATAATAAATTTCCACAACCAATACATATGGGTCAATAGCAATACTCATGCTAGAGTACAGGCTAGACATCAGCATCAGTTTAAGGTTAATGTACGAGCCTGATCTGTAGGTGACTGTCTGTTAGGGTCATATGTTCTCCCAGCATATCTTATAGGTCCTGTCTGCAGGGACTTCATTCTGAACACTCTCTAAGATTTACTAGAGGGTGTGCATCTTTAAATTAGAAGAAACATGTGTTCTTGCATATTGGAGGTCCACACCAGAGACAAATCATCAACAAATCAATAAATGCAATGGGAATCTTAAACAATTGGTCTAGATAACAGACCACTCATAAGCACACACTCTTCATCACTGTGTCATGGAAGCCTGTGAAACCATTCAAAACCATCAGGACATATTTGAAATAGTGCAACAGTCCATAATTTGACAACAGCATTTATTTTTAGAAGCAAAGAGGACATTCTGAGGATTTATTATGAGTTTACGTAATGAGCACAAATCACTTATACTGTAAACTATCATTATAACTTAAATACGAAGGACTTCCAGATGTATGTTTGTATGAATGTTTGGTGTAAGGAACCTGTCCCCAAAGTTTGCCGAAGTATTTTTGGAACACTGTGTATAATGTAAAAGTTTTACTACACTATTTATGCTATTTATGAAATTACACCAGACTGAAACATGAAAATAGTGATTTCTGCAGTGTTCATTATTTTTGAGCCATAAGAATAGGCGATAAATAAAGTGTCAAACAATAAATATGAGACCTGAAACTTCTAAAAATACCGTTAAACAATGCTAAGTCCAGGATGGAATAGCAGCAATATGAAAAGGATACATTGCTACTCACGAGATGCAGAGAGGCACAATGAACAGATTCCCCCCCCCCCACACACACACAGACTGAGCTTGTGTGAAAGTGTGAGTGTTTTCTACTGCGGAAGAAGGACCTTTCCTCCGAAAGCTTAAATGTTTAACAGTATTTTCATTGTGCCTGTCTGCAACTCAACACTTCTTCTATGTGGTGAGTAGCAATCTATCTTTTTCTGATAATTGCTTAATACTAAAGAACAATGATTGTAATATCTTAACAAAATATCAGTATAACCATATATTTGTTTACATGATGTAAGTACCATATTTACTCGAATCAAAGCCGCACTTTCTTCCGGTTTTCGTAATCCAAAAAACAGCCTGCGGCTTAGAATCGAGTGCAAAGCAAGCGGAAGTTATGAAAAATGTTGGTATGTGCCGCCACAACTAACTTCTGCCGTCGAATATATGTAGCGCTACGCAGGCATGCTTTGTAGGCACAAAGATAAATACTGGCGCCAAAACCTCTGCGTCAGTAAATAAATTTTTATAAAAAAGTGGAAGACGAGCTTTTTTTCTCCGCCCCGAGTTTCGACCACTGCATTTTCATACATTATCCAACGAAGTAAATACACATTCCGTATTGTTCATCTTCGATTGTAGCACAATTTCAGTGTACTACGAAAATCTGACTGGCAAGACTGTTTGGGATGTTTGTCAATATGGCCAACTCTACACTCTGAATTTTTTCCTATCTGTGAGAAGAGATGGTTGCTAATAGGAACCTGATGAAACATGAATCACATACAGTATTCTCTTCACCATAAGAATAATACGAATATAAACATTTTGCCATGTATTCTTTCGTGTTTGCTGCTATCTCATTTAAATCCTGCCTGCCTAATAAACTACGAAACTAGAGTGAGACAACAGCAAACGCGAAAGAATATACGTATCGTGTCATGTTTATATTTGTATTATTCTTATGCCTAATAGTGATATAGTCAGAAATGAAGCACGGCAAGGGACTAGATTTTTAAATCTCAGATGAATCTAATTTCTGTGCAGAATTTGATGTAATAAAGAAGCGGCCGCAAAGATTTTCAAACGGAGAAAAATTTTCGCCTAACTCTCGTTCAGAACATGTTCTATCATACGTAGTCTATTTTTGATTCTTGTTGATCATTATCAAAGAAAGCAGCAGTGTAAGTAACAACAAATAGCAGTCTCTTGCCATTGTTTCGCTAATAAGACGGTTCCTCTCTCTCTCTCTTTCTTTTTTAATTGTACGCGGCGGTAGCACGCACAAAAGCAAGCCATGCCGCGAGCCGCGACAGGCCGTAAACACGCACTATCAGAATGCGACAAACAATGCATGACACAGTGCAGTAATGCATTTTTAGCTTAAGAGTAACGCAAACACCTATAACAAATAAAACGACACTTATCAGATCAAAGCAAAACAAGCAATTGATTCAAACCAGACGAGTGAAAAAGGAAGGGTACCCGTATAAATACGGACATAGCGCCTGACACATAACAATGGCTACTTGGTAAAGCTTAACTGCTAAGCTTACGACTCGAACCAAACTACTGTAGCTGTATCATCATTCATTCGACCTAAATTGTCTCTCATATTACAATGGACCAACTTTGTTTCAATTTGGAGGTGCGGCCTAAAACTTCTCTCTCCCCTTGAATTTCGAGTCTCAAATTTCAGGTGCAGCTTAGATTCGGGAAATTTTTTTTCCTTTATTTCGAGTCTCATTTTTCAGGTACGGTTTAGATTCGAGTGCGGCTTAGATTCGAGCAAATACGGTATACAATATTTCCATTAATACATTTGTTATTGAAGTCCCAAGATGTTTTTGAAATGAGGATGGAAAAATGGTAATCTAATACTGGAAATGTTCATGCGTGTACATTTTTAACTGATACATAAAAATTTCCATTATATGCTACTGCTGCCACAGAAAATTTGTCATAAAATAGGGTACCGGTAAGTGGCATGACTGAGGAGTGGATACTGGAAATGTTCATGCGTGTACATTTTTAACTGATACATAAAAATTTGCATTATATGCTACTGCTGCCACAGAAAATTTGTCATAAAATAGGGTACCGGTAAGTGGCATGACTGAGGAGTGGACAATCTTGTTCATATAAAAGGCAGAGAAAAAATTGATTCTCTATTTTTATATTTTCAGTGGTGTGTTTTCACATGGATAGGATTACTGATCACTGCATGAATTGTGCACTGTGAAGCTTTTATCAAGAGAGTAGTTGATTTTATTTTGAATATATATTTCCATTTTTATTAATGCTCATTTCTCCATCCATACAGTATGGAGAAAAGCGATCTGATAATGTCAGTGCAGGGTAAAGGACATCAAACTGAGCAAAATTTTCCAGATGACCTTATTTCAGAAATGTACCATTGTGGAGCTACAGCCATAAAATGACAGCCAATCTGTGATAATCATGAACATGTTTGTGTGTGCCTAGCAGTTTTTTTTTTCATCTGACTAAGCTGCTGCTGTGTTATGCTGTGATTGTTGTGCTCCACAGCACCTGCTATCACATGCTGAACTGTGCCACAGACAGATATACTAATAACCAGCTAACCAACATGCAATACTGCTTATAGAGCAGTGGGATGCAGTGCTATAGGTGCAAACATATGAAATACTGTACTGAACATTTCTCAAAGAGAAGACTACCAGCAGACACCAACATTAAGGCTGTGGACCATCAGCTAAGGCAAAAGGGCACATTTGCACCCGAAGAGGTCAATAAAGGATGGCAGCAAATAGTGGGGACTCTGGAATTTGATGAAGAGTTATTCCAGCAATCTGAAACAACTGCTTCACCCAGCATAAGAGCAACAGCTAATAACAGACCAAGGTGTAGCAATCCTACTTGTTCTTATATCGCTCCTGGCTTTAATATAATTTTTTCTTTATTTAATGTTGTTTTGTTAATATCACATTTAGTTTGTTGTTACCTACTGAATAGTAAATATTATATTGTAAGTTATTTCATATAACAGCTACTATGTACAGTGACTAGGTAACTAAAACCAACTTATAGCTGTTTGACAGGCAGAACTCGTCTGTGAAAGCATACTGTAAAAGTGTCGTGACTCTGTCAAAACATGTATGCAGTGTTGGTATTGATATCATCAACATAATGTCTAAATTATTGGAGACAACCTGATCACTGATAGGGAATTTGAGCCAATAAATGTGGAAAGGTCACAACTTAATTTCTACAGTGTTGTGTTTATCATTAAAAATCTTGTTAGTAAATCAAATTATAACAAAATGGCAGACATCGAAGAGCAGCAACACTATTAGCAAGGCAAAAGCCAAGTCAGTAACACTACAAGCTCATGATCTCTCTGTCACACAACAGCTTGTTTGGAAAATCAGAAAGGAAAATTGTTTACATTCTTCCCACACACAAAAGATTCAGTCCTAGACAGTAGAAGACTGTAAAAGAGCCAATCTCTTTTTGTCCTAGATTCAAGGCATTTTTCTTACTTCATCCTGTTTACAGACAAGGCTGTTTTTACTAGGGAGCAGTATTTAATGTCTACAACCATCACCAGCTGGTATATGAGAGTCCTGATTACATTCAAGAATATGGTCAATGGGGAAGGTTTTCAGTGTATGCCTGGGAAATAATTTTTGGTAGCAACTTGACTGGCCATTTCATTCTATCTCCCTGATTAAGTGGACATAATCATTGACATTTTTTGCAAGAGGAATTACCTATACTGTTCAAAGACATCGTTTTGCACATACACTGAAGGATATTGTTCCAATGGGATGATGCAGTGCTGCATACCAGCAACAGTTAATAAAATGTTTGTTCACAGGTAAGCTGAGCGTGACAGTCCCAAGAGTGCTCTGCTGGAAATTTTGCTATGGAATTTTATGAAAGACCACATATGCCAGACACCGGTCAATACACTTCAAGAGATCGTCACATTAATTTTTGAGGCAGCAACACCCACGTGCAACATGACAAGAATTTTTGATATGGTGGGTCAATCATCTCTTGAATGTAGTGATGCCATATAGCGATTTTGGAGCATTTTCTGAAAAATATGTGATGTCAGAAAATAGTATTTATTTTCTTTTTCACCATAGTCTTAGTTCATAATTCAATCTGATGATCTACTGTACTTCACTGTACTCAATTTGACATCATCTACCCTGTTATGACTTTATTATCAAGTTCTTTTTCTCAACCCTGTATAACAATACAATCTGCTTCAGCTGAAGCCAGGTCATGATGAAGAGCCTCAAGTGAATCTTGCAAAAACTGATGACAGAGATTTTGCTATGAAATCCCTACCAGATATAAAAACCTCACAACCAACACTGAGGTGACAAAAGTCAAGGCATGTACACAGATGACGCTAGGATTATGTACATAAGGTATAAAAGGGCAGCACATTGCCAGAGCTGCCATTTGTACTCAGATGATTCATGTGAAAAGGTTTCTGACATGATTATGGCCGCACGATGGCAATTAACAGACTCTGAATGTGGAATGGTAGTTGGACCTAGACGCATGGGACATTCCATTTTGGAAATTCTTAAGGAATTCAATACTCTGAGATCCACAATGTCACGAGTGTGCTGTAAATACCAAATTTCGGGCATTACCTCTCACCACAGACAATGCAGTGGCCAATGGCCTTCACTTAACGACCAAGAGCAGCGACATCTGTGTAGAGTTGTCAGCACTAACAGATAAGCAACACTGTGTGAACTAACTGCAGAAATCAGTATGGGATGTATGATGTACATATCCACTAGAACAGTGCAGCAAAATCCGGCATTAATGTTCAATGGCAGCCGACAACTGATGCTAACAGCACGACATTGCCTGCAGCACCTCTCCTGGGCTTGTGACCATATCAGTTGGACCCTAGACAACTGGAAAACCATGGAGAGGTCAGATGAGACCTGCTTTCAATTGGTAAGAGCCGATGATAGGGTTCGAGTGTGATGCAGACCCCATGAAGCCATGGACCCAAGTTGTCAACAAGGCACTGTGCAAGCTGATGGTGGCCCCATAGTAGTGTGGGCTGTATTTACATGGCATGGACTGGTTCCTGTGGTCCAACTGAACTGATCATATACTGGAAATGGTTATGTCTGGCTACTTGGAGATGATTTGCAGCCATTCATGGACTTCATGTTCCCACACAATGACGAAATTTTTATGGATGACAATGTACAATGTCACCAGACCACAATTGTTCGCGAATGGTTTGAAGAACATTCTGGACAATTTGAGTCAAAGATTTGGCCTCCCTGATTGCCCGACATGAGTTCTGTCTCACATTTACGGGACATAATCGAGAGGTCAGTTCACACACAAAATCCTACAACAGCAACACTTCCGGAACTATGGGCAGCTATAAAGCCATCATGGCTCAACATTTCTACAGGGGACTTCCAAGTATTGAGTAGCTGCACTATGCTGGGCAAAAGGAGGTCTGACACAATATCAGGAGGTATCCCATGACTTTTGTCACCTCAGTGTAAATATAAACAGTTGGTGGACTTTCATTAGTAAAATAGATATCTTTCACTGACCATTATGGAAAAAAAAAACACCCAAGAAGCAAATAAAAAGAACATGTAAGTTGTGAATTTAGAAAAAAACTTGAAACAAGAAAGTTAAAAGAAATTTATTTTAAAAAAATTGCATCAATAAATTACAGATTCAGGGAGATGGTACTGAAAGTATAGACCTGGGACAGAAAACCACAGGAGGTCAGACACTGACAGAGCGGTGCTGTAAAGAACAAGCTGTAAACAGGTAAATATGATCCTTAGGGAGTGCACTCAGAATGAAGTGGGCTAATGGATCACGAGAGCAAAGCAAAACTCTATGATCTGGCCCATACAGGCCAATCAGGACCAACCATCCTCCATGTAATCCTATGTCAATAGCATCATTTGGAGTGGTACAGAGTGACACGGAGTCAGCACACTATACTCCCAGCCATTGCTGGCATCCTAGACTTTGGTGCCACTACTTTTCACTCAAGTGGCTCCTTAATTAGCATCATGAAGCTGAGTGCACTCTGTTCCCATCCTACTGCCAAGAAAAAATTCTTGACAGTACCAGGAATTGAACCCAGGCACAAAAGGTAATAAAAGGAGCCAATGAAAAAATTTACCTGCAAATGCAGTCTATATGAACTAAGACAGCCTTCAAGTGTTATTATCATAGACACTTTGCCAAAGCCAATAATTACGGACAGTTATTATTTTGTTGTACAATAAAAATATTAGAATGTATAACTCACATGAATGACAGATTGTATCACAGCTTTCTGAATATCCGTAATACATTTTACATCTTGGAAAAATCCTCGCTTTTTCAGTGACTTTGATGGGCGTATAATTTCATATTTCTTCCTGTTGGAGAGGGATACATGAATGAGATTTAAATTAATCAGTTAAATTCAAACAAAAGCAATAAATAGTTTACCATATTGTTGCAAAGAAATTAAACATTTACAAAAGACACACTATTATTATGTTTTAAGCAAGTATGTGTAGTGGCAATAGGAGGAAGGATAATCAAATATATAACATATATTATCTGATTAAATGTATCAGAACACCTGTCTCGTAGTCCATTCCTCCCCAAGTAGTGTAACCAGAGGAATTAGTGATGTTGGATGCTGGGGTCTAGAGCAAAGTTGATGTTCTAACTCATCCCCGAGGTCTTCCTTGAGGCTTGGGCCAGACAATTTCAGGAATGTTACAGCCCACAAACCACTGCCTCACAGATGTTACTTTATGATAGGATCCATAATCATGGTGATACAATCACTGTCTCTGAACTCGTCCTCAACTGTATACTGTACACAATGCTGTAAAATGCTCTGATGCATCTAGTGTTTTTTGAAGTGCAATGAGGGGACCACACCCTAACACAGGAAATCACCCCCATTTCATAAAACCACCTAGTCCATGTTTCACTGTTGGCACTTCACATGATGGCAAGTAATGTTCTCTAGGTATCTGAGGCAATAGGAGGAAGGATAATCAAATATATGACATATATTATCTGATTAAATGTGTCAGGACACCTGCCTCATAGTCCATTCCTCCTCAAGTAGCATAACCAGAGGAAGTAGTGATGTCGGATGCTGAGTATAGTGTGATTCATCATTCTGGACCACTCATTTCCAATCATCCACATCCAGTAGCATTGCTCTTTACACCACCTCCAGCATTATCCAGTAGCATTGCTCTTTACACCACCTCCAGCACCACTTAGCGTTGACAACAGAGATGTGTGCTGGCTTACGAGAGCTGTCAGACCATTGTGCCCCATTATTTTTAACTCCCTATGCACAGTCATTATGCTAGCTGGATTCCTTGTAGAACTTTGCAAACTATATATGACTCCTGCCACTGACTTCACATGATTTTATATAACCAACTTCCACAATGATCGATGGTCTCTGTCTGTCAGAACATGAGGTCTACCTGGTATCAATTTAGCTGCGTTTGTTTCTTCATGTTTTCACTTCACAGTCACATCACCAACAGTCAACTCGGGCAGCTTGAGAAGTGTTGAAATGTCCCTGATGGATATGTTACTTGGGTGACATAAAATGACTAGTCCACATAATAAGTCACTGAGCTCTCCTGACCAAACCATTCTGCTTCTGCTGTGTCCCTTCTGACAACACAATACTTTCTGCCTCCTTTTATACTGATGGATCTGCCTCTTGTGACACTTAGTGGTCAATTCTACATTACAAAAGCACATGAAATAACCAGTAACATGATATCTAATCAAGAAATCAAATGAAGACCAGCTATTCCAAAAGATATGTTTAACTGGAGGTGGAGTATTTTGTATGGAGTGTTTCCCATCACTGTGCTAAAATGCAGACACTGCAACAGAAAAAGGATAAATGTTTAGACACTTCTGATAAATGGGTTTGGAAATGAAAGGAAAGAGTTAAATGGCCAGATCACTTGAGGAATGAAGTTGTGTTACACGCGGTGAATAAGAAAGGACAAATACATGAAACAATTATGAGGAAAAGAAACTGGCAAGGACACTAGATGAGAATACATGAATGCAGTAGAAGGAGTGGTGACGGCGAAGAGAACCAAAGGTAGAAGAAGATACCAACTAACTGACAACATAAAGATAAATGCACCATAAACAGTTACTAAAGGAATGGCAAAATACCAGGATGATCAGAGAATTATGAATTTGCTGTGGAAGATCTGCCTTACGAGTAGCACACTGTCATTATCATCATCCTCATCATGAACCTCACTGCAAGACATGTTTTTCACTACATGAAGACAAATTTCACAGAAACTACAGGCCACCAAATTGTTTTAGTAGAAGGAAAGATGGTCCGTGCAGAAACATAGATTACAGACAGCCTAGGGAAGTCTGTAATAGTTATGAAGAGAACAAAAACAAATCTCCTGTGCCTTCTTTTTCCAGTGTCCCACCACCTCCCAAAGTCCCACCGTCTGGCCACAGATGAGCATTCACCTTGTAACTCAGTACCATCCAGAACTGGAGCAACTGAATTACATTTTCCACCAGGGTTTTGACTACCTCTCGTCATGCCCTGAAATGAGAAACGTCCTGCCCACTACCCTTCCCACCCCTACCATAGTGGTATTCTGCCATCCATCGAACCTACACAATATACTCGTCCATCCCTACACAACCCCTGCTCCCAAACCCTTACTTCATGGTTCATATCCCTGTAACAGACCAAGATCTGTCCCGAACATCCTCCCACCACCACCACCACCACCACCACCTACTTCAGTCTGGTCATACACATCACCTATTCCATAAAAGGCAGGACTACCTGTGAAACCAGCCATGTGATCTACAAGCTAAACTGCAACCATTGTGCTGCATTCTATGTAGGCAAGACAACCAACAAGCTGTCTGTCTACATTAATGGCCACCGACAAACTGTGGCCAAGGAACAAGTGGAGCACCCTGTTGCTGAGCATGCTGCCAAATGTGACATCCTTCATTTCAATGACTGCTTCACAGCCTGTGCCATATGGATCCTTCCCATCACCACCAGCTTTTGTAAATTGCACAGGTGGGAACTTTCCCTGAAATACATCCTACATTCCTGTAACCCTCCTGGCCCAAACCTTCATTAGTCACTGTCCTCACCCATCCAGCCCCATCCCTGTTCCCATTCCAGCACTACACAGCCTTCACTCCATCATCACACCCTGTCGTTTTTACTTCTCTCCTTTTCTGGTAATGACCTTCCCCCCCCCCCCCCCCCCTCCCCTGCCCACCATCAAACCAGAGCAGCACTTCACTCTCCACCACCCGTACCCTATTATCCCTTCCCCTCCCTATCCCAGCCCCAACTTCCATGCCGATCATGCACTGGTGCTGCTGCCCACAGTGTGGTTTCAGTTGCCTGAGACTACAGTCATGTGTATTTTTTTTGTGTGTGAGTTGTGTTTGTGTTGGTGTGTGTGTGTGTGTAGGGGGGGGGGGCGGGGGAGAAGAGGGACTTTTTTTTTATGAAGGCCTTATTGGCCGAAAGCTTTATTTGTGACAGTCATTTTGTTGTGCCTATATGCGACTCTGCATCTCTGCTATATGGTGAGTAGCAACTTTCCTTTTTAGAATACTGTTATGAAGAGAATTATCAGACACACAATGATAGACACACTCAAGACAGATTACTGGATTGGGAAAGAAATGAATAACGCATGCCAGCCCAACTTTCATAGTTAAACTAAATGAAGTTTTGGATTCAACTCAGTACAAACCTGTAGTTGCACATGACAATAATAATATTCAGTATGATATGGATTATGAGATAAGAGATGACTTGATGTGAGAATGGGAAGTGATTACTGAAGATGTGTTGATACCTATTACTGACATTAATGTTTGCGGTACTAATAGACTAACAGACTTCTGGACAGTAGTAGCCAGGCCTGCATACTGTCAAACAAATTGTATCTGTAGTTAAGTGAGGTTGCACAAATCCCAACTTTTCCTGTGAGTAATGTGATGTGGGAAATAGAAGCAATTTTATTGAGAAACATATATTACTAAAGTTTTACACTGATAGCAAACAATATGAACAATATTTCCTGGTTGCTCAATCATTATCTGCTGGGTGTATTTTATGGAGAAACTGGATGATGAATAAATGTAAGGTGGACTTTCGTGCAAGCAAGTTATATTTTCAGAAGTTTAATGAAGAAAGAGAAGTTGTATTTTGGGGATGTGTTAATAAGGAAGAGCTGAGCATTATGTCCATGAATTTATGATGTATTATTATTGTAGATAAAGAGGGAGCTTTGGCTCAGAAAAACGCTGAGTTAATTTTGTTGACATGTAACTCTTTATTTTTTTCATTGCCAAATATTCATTCCTTTTCTAGCAATATTGGTACCAGCATAACTTTATAAAATTTAAGATAGGTTTATGTTAACTGAATTTTCTGTTCGTGCCTGTATACCCGCATGTTATCACTCTGCTGGTCAATATCGGAGCCAACGTCTTGCTGGATCAATAACCTCCCCATTATCCATGTTCTGATTCAGACATAGTGCATCTTCATTGGACCAAACAGATGGAAGTCAGACGGTGTGAGATCTGGGCTGTAGAGTGGATGAGGAAGAACACTATTAAATAGTGAAAACTTTCAGATGTCCTGCAAAATTATATTTACAAGGGGCATTCAGTAAGTTATACAAAACATGTTTTTCTGAATGCAGTTTGGTTTTATTCAGGATCCCAATACACCATACTACTCCTCATTTGTTTGGCTAAAAAACCATATTTTTCAGCATAATCTCTGTTCAATGTGATAGCCTTACATCATCTTACTGAGGGAGCCTGTATGCTAGCATTTAATCACTCTGCTGGTCAATGTCAGAGAAAAGGCCTTGCTGGATCAATAACCTCCCCATTATTCATATGGAATGCAACCTCATTGGGACAAACAGATGGAAGTCAAGACGTGTGAGATCTGGGTTGTAGGGTGGATGAGAAAGAACAGTTCAATGAAGTATTGTGAGCTCCTCTCAGATGCACAGATTTGTGTGAAGCCTTGTATTGTCATGGAGAAGGAGTACCGTATTTACTCGAATCTAAGCCGCACTCGAATCTAAGCCGCACTTGAAAAATGAGACTCAAAATCAAGGAAACAAAATTTTCCCGAATCTAAGCCGCACCTGAAATTTGAGACTCGAAATTCAAGGAAGAGAAAAGTTTTAGGCCACACCTCCAAATCGAAACGAAGTTGGTCCATTGTAATATGAGACACAATTTAGGTCGGATGAATGACGATACAGCTTCAGTAGTTTGGTTAGAGTCGTAAGCTTAGCAGTTAAGCTTTACCAGGTAGCCGTTGCTATGCATCAGGCCCATATTTATACGGGTACCCTTCCTTTTTCACATGCTTCGTCTGGTTTGAATCGATTGCTTATTTTTCTTTGATCTGATGAGTGCTGTTCTCTTTGTTATAGGTGTTTGCGTTACTCTTAAGCTGAAAATGCATTACTGCACTGTGTCATGCATTGCTACATTGAACAATATGGAATTTGTATTTACTTCGTTGGATAATGTATGAAAATGCAGTGGTCAAAACTCGGGCCGGAGAAAAAAGCTCGTCTTCCACCTTTTTTTTATTTTATTTACTGACTCAGAGGTTTTGGCGCCAGAATTTATCTTTGTGCCTGCAAAGCATGCCTGTGTAGCACTACATATATTCAATGGCAGAAGTTAGTTGTGGCGGCACCTACCAACATTTTTCAGAACTTCCGCTTATTTTGCACTCGATTCTAAGCCACAGGTGGTTTTTTGGATTACAAAAACCGGGAAAAAAGTGCGGCTTAGATTCGAGTAAATATGGTATTTCATTTGCATTTGGGTAAAGGTGGTCGGGAACCACTTCATGGATTACCATTTTTTTTCCGGTTTGAAGAAATGAACTCGTTTCATCTCCTGTGATGACATTCGACAAAACGTTGTCATCATCAGCCTGGTAATGTGTAGGCAATGGTCTTTTGTTAACCAGCGAGGAATCCAAACTGGTGGATGACTGTGTCAGCACTACCAACAGAGACATCCAGTTGAGCAGCAAAGTATGTGATTGTGATGTGTTGATCACCTTGAATGAGAGTGTTTGCACATTCCAACACTGAAGGAATCACAGCTGTTTGCTGCCAACAGACATGTGAGAGATTGGACAGATTTATGTGACTTTGTTGTGATGATGACAGATGCCTCACCCAATGTCTCACCATATTTTGTTCACTCCCAGGCTTCTGCAAACATTCTACAAGCACCTATGAATATCTGTGATGCTCTGGTTTTCTGCCAGAAGAAACTCAATGACAGCTCTCTGCTTAGAATGTACCTCTATTATAGCCACCATTTTGAAGGCTATGTATACGGGCCACCACCTGTCAGAACTTCATCAAACTATAGGGACTGAATCAACTGAAACTGGCTGAGGAAAAAGAAAAGTGTTGCATTACTTACTGAATGCCCCTCATATTTGGTCAAAAGCTGGTTTTCAGCTGGATTGTGATCAAACAAATAATAATTTTGGAGAATTTCAGGATGTTTCCTATTTAATATCAAGTTTGTGTCCTTACTTTATTTTGGAGTGATCTTCTAATGATACTGTTTACTTAGCTGAACTTCTCAATTTTATATTTCTGATCTAGCTCTCCTCCATACATTACATGACCCTCAAAAATTTAAATCTACCTACTTGTTCTATGAATATGTTTTCTATTACTATTTGTGTTCTTACAAGATTTTTCCCACTGAAAGCCATGGTCTCAGATGTGATAACATATATACACTCATTACAGCAATGGTTGGCTGAACTCCCTTGCGTCACAAATCACTGTCAGATTTAAATCAATAATAATTATGACACCAATAATATTGGGACAATGGTTGAGCCTACAACAGAAAGGTCATGCAAGCATGTGTTTGGAGCACAGTATTTGTTTTGCCTGTGATGTCATCATACCAATGCACTTACGTGCACATGCCTGTTATGAATTAGCTTTGTATTTAATCGAGGAACTTCAGCAGATGGTATGTCTTTGAGGCAGCAGTCTGGACATGGAAATGTTGGGAGAATTTAGACTGCAGTGGTGGCAGTCTCTGTTGGTTTTTTTGGACCCTGACGAGGTTGTGTCAGATGTGTGTCATTCAACTGTCATGGCACGAGACGATTAAAAGGCTAAATGAGATCTCTATCAACTTGATCACTAGTAATAGTCATTAGAATCAATCCAATGTATGGAAGTATGTGCGAGTACAGGCTAAAGAGTCAGTACAATAGTACGGCCATGGATGTGATGACTAGGCTGGCTGGGTCAAGTGCAGTGCCCATGCTGCATCCTGGATGGACTAGGGTCATCTATAGTTATGGCTTGAGAGGAAACACTGAAGTGCACCAGTGCTTCCCCATATCCTCAGAAGGTGCTGTCATCATCATTTTATTCATTTGGACTGTGAGATTTCAAACCAATTGCTCTGCTTCTGAGTTTGGTACAGGACAGAAAGGGACGGTGGTTGGAAGTGTTACACCTTTTCTTCGGCAAAATGAATGGAACTGTGGCCAATTGTTAGACACCACGGTTTGCAGCACTCACTCTATGGTGAAGATTGTCATAAGAGACTGAATTGTAGATTCTAGTACCACTGATAATATTTGGGCAACATATCGGAAATTAAGAGTGGTTACCTACAACAGGTTACTGTGTAGCCCCCTTGAACAGGCCCACAAAATCGGTGTGCATGTGGCCCGATGGCTGATCACGGATAGGCCATGGAGAGATACATAATACCAGATCTGTTTCATTTTGCACACATGTTTGGCGGGTCCAGACTGCGCGTTCCATGTGCACTTTAATGTTTGGCCAATATAAATAATGCTATGACAAGACGTTCATGTTTGACATCGTCAAGTGTACTTTGTGTACAGAGGCCAGAGTACAGTCAGGTTTCACATCTCAGAACTCGATCTCTTCTGTGGCCAGCAGGATTACCCCCTGATTGATGTTGGTGTTGCACACAAAAAAATGGGTCTTCACTACCTGTTCCACCATTTTGGGCAGCTGCTCCAGCCAATGAAAATACACATAACATAATACTTTGTGGAGTGTCAGATCTTTATTTGCAAGTCTAGTCACCTCCTGGATCATCATCGAGAATTTGTCCAGCCTGTCTTTTTAATGTTTTCATCAAGCCAGAAATATTATCAGGACCCACTGGACAACACAACAGGGAGTTTCTAGTAGATACAACAGGGGGTCAGTGTTGGTGTGTTGAGAGGTGTGCCAGTAGTTGATCTCATTATCATAACTGCAGAAAAACTGCGCCCACCACTGTAATCGTTATGCTGTTTTACTTGGCAGGTACACTTGTGAGCCAAAAAGAAAATTCTTTGGCTTGTGGGATATGACCAGGGCAAAAAACCCTCTATATAAGAATAGATGGAAGGTTTTGAGGCTGTAAATAATAGCCAGTGCTTTGTGGGGCTGCAGTGAACCTGGATTGCTGTATGTGTTTTAATATGCATGCTACTGGCTGTTCCATGCTAGCAGGGATATTACATGACAAAACAACACTTTTATATAAGTTGCACATGTTTCTGGGAGGTAACTGGTATTTGGTGATAAATAAGAGTTTTTGCAGCCAATATCACGTGTTGAAATACTTTTATTTCATCAATGACCATTTTCGACTTCTGGAAATAATATTCCAGTACATGAATTGCACAACCACAATGAGAGCACACTCAATTTCTAAAACAAAGGTGCCATATGGCTTGTCAAATACATAAAACTGAGTAAATGAAAAGACCATAGCACCAAAGGTAAGTTTTGGGGTGGAGACGAGTTTGTCCATGGAGCGGTTATATTTATTTCCCATCAGATGATTAGATTTTGTCAAAACACATCATTGAGGAAATAAAAATATTTCAACACATGATCTTGTCTGCAAAAACTTATTTATCACCAACACAACATTTGTCCCAAATTGCAAAGTATCTGTCACCAGTATTAAATGCTTAATGTGCTCAAGCAGGGAGCAAGCTTAAAATATTTTTTCAACTTCAATGACACTGTCTTTTCTTAAGATGATTAGGGGCTAGAACTGCAGAACAGAACCGGCCCCTCTGTAACATAGTCAGTAGCTCCTCAGCATATGGAATTGCCTAAACATCTACATTAGACTGAGCACTGAAAGATTGTTTAAGATCATAACAAATTCTAATTATGCCCTTACACTCTTTTTAATTATAATTATGTGTATCACCCACTGGCTAAATGTAATTGGTGTTACATCATCTGATGCCTCTAAACAATCAAATTCTGCTTCAATTACTTCCTTCATAGCAAATGGGATGAGTCCAGTCTCATAAAACCAGTAAGAACACTATGTTTTAATGATACATATAGTTCGAAGTTTTATGAACAACCCTGACTACATTCAAATAAATCAAAGTATCTCTTACATTATGCATCCAAATCACTAAAAGGAATACTACAAGATATGGTAACTGAATTTTGTACTTGACAACCAAAGCTGATAAAGACGCCCAAGTCCATAAATTCCTGAATTCTGACATTTCCACATTGAACTGTAATTTTTGTTTATTTTACACTTCTGGTCAATTTTGGCTATTGTGTCATTTTCAAGGAATAGTCGACATGCATAAGGACAAGCTACAATGCTGTCCAGTCACTGGCATATGGTGAGCAAACATAAAACTTACAACAAATAATCCTGCTTAGAACTGGCATAAAAGGTAGCAAAAAATAAGAACACAACTGAGTGTGAGCCAACTGTAATAAAATAAATTGTCATAGCAGTAGTGATTGTCAAACAGGTAATAACGTCAGCAGATGAGTGCACACAGAGGCACTGTGTTGATACGAATGAGAAAAATGTCTCAATGTGCACTCAACTGATGATGTTCATTAATCTGGTCCTCTGTAATTGGACATTGTGGCATTTTACAGTGGCATAGATTGTGGTAAATGTTTGATACATGAAGCAGTGAGGGACTACTTACTAAAGTATTAAGCAAGAGACACAAATGAAATTTACAGTGACATCACAACAAGCAGTAAATACTGCTCACATAATCTTGGTTTCCTATTGCACTTTTATTTACTTACCAGAATAGTTCTGGAGTATCAGGTATAACCATTGAAGCTTTCTTGTTTGCCAGCCTGTCAAACCTCTTTTCCAAGACATCAACCAACCCCCTGAACTTCTCTGCTACAATTCTCTCAACTTCTTCAGAATTTTCACACTTCTTCCGGAGTTCAGAAACTGAAATCTGCCAATACAACACACTACTTTCAAAATGAATCCAATGTTGTGCCATAATCATAATACCAGTGTTTCAAAATGAATGTTGGTTTTACCCTTTGCAGCATTTTTTTCATTCAATTTACAATTATAAATAGTACTGTAAAAGAAAGAACAACTCAAAACAGTATTTCTTACAAGTGTTCAGGATGAGCACTATTCATCATACAGCACACATCAAGTCACTGAGCAAGACCTTTACGAACCTTGACCAGTGTCCCTCCAGTAATTAGTGCAACAGTTGCTTCAATCTTATTTCTTAAGTTGGGTAGATTATCTGGTAGTGGAGGCACATACACACCATCCTTTAAACCATCAAAGGTAAAACTCACATGGCATCAGATTGGGCGAACATGGAAGCGATGCGAAAAAAGCTCAGCCATTTGGCCTTTTGCAGCCAATCTAGTAATCAGGTATGACGTCATTTAACCAGTCCCGTTCTAAGATATACCAGTGAGGCAGTGCACTACCTTGCTGCCAAATAAAGTTCTGTGGTTCAGCTTCTTCCAACTGACAAAACACCCATAGTTCTAGTGCATCAAGATAAGAAACACCACTTACAGTTGCTTTACGGAAGGAGAAAGAAAGAGAGAGAAAGAGAGAGAGAGAGAGAGAGAGAGAGAGAGAGAGAGAGAGAACAGCCCATAAACATTCTGCTGGAATATGGCACCAAAAACTTTCAGTTTAGGGCAGTCTCATTGCAACTGTGCCACCTCATGGGGGTTTGCTGATATCCAATGTGCACATTATATAAGGTTACGTTTCCACTTAGGTAAAATGTTGGTTCATTACTGAAGACAACATAAGTCAGAAACTAGTCATCACCATGCAGCAACATTTTACTTCAAAGCTGGCATGTAAACTGTAGCCTGTAGGCTTTAGAAAATTATAACAACCACAAATGCTAAGTACACAGTTGCAAGCATCTCCTCACAAGTCTCTACACAGACGTCCCTGGAATTGCTAATTCACTACTAGCCTCTCTCTCATTCAACACGTTCTTCAGTCACTCTTGGTCATCCCATATTCTTCCCTTTGTAAAGACATCCAGTGCTCTCAAACTGATGATACAATCTACAGATGTTATTACCACTTAGAGGATTATATTAGGTCTAAGAAATGAACATTGCACTGCAACAATAGACTGAGTCCCTGTAAACTGTGAAACACAAAAATCTTTCTGTTCATTAGTTGCCATCTTTGTCACTAGCACTTTCTAATGAGACACACAGGCAATAGTGCATGTGCAGGCACACAGGTATGAAAACAAAACTGCCGAGTTGATCTTTCATTTGATGTTCTATTTATAACTCTAAGTTGAATGTAATAAATGCTACATAGCCTTAGAGCCCCAATATCCACTTTGATTGATAGTACTTCTAATAATTATTTACAATACAAAAAAAGGTGTTAAAAGCTGGAAAAAACAGGCCCCTTAATTCAACAAAAATATTTTTTTACAATTACATGAAATATTATGCCTGTCTAGGTACACAGTACAATATTACTATATATATTAAAGTGGGAATTTCCTCTACCACCAATGAGAGAAATATCTGAGAAAGAATAAACATTGTTTTATCAATGGAGCACTGTGTTTGTTGTAAGCATAAGTATGAGCAAAAGATCTATCAATATGACTGGCATAATAATTAATTGTGTGACAAGGTACATTGCTGTCAGGGCTTATCACAGTTCTACCATACATTAATCTATGACAGAAGTCAACCCCCTACATATAAATAAGTACGTATTTACCCTTAATAATTTGATAAAATTAATATTGTTTGAATTACTAAACTACTTGAAGAGTATTATGTCAGTCATATGAGTGAGGTTCAATAAATACTGAACAGATGGCAGTAACATATCTGAAAAACATAAAAGGAATTACTAAGTCAATACATAATAACAGTACTGTGAAAAAATACTGTAGCAAAAGGTTTTCCAAAGTAAACAGAAATATAAATGAATGGGCACTATGAACAACTGCTCTAATGCTTACATTTGAATTGGAAGGCGAGTGAGGGAACAGCACAGAGAATAACCTGCTCAATATGTTGAAACTATGCAGCTCAACAGTAGAAGCAAAAAGAAAAGTGAGGCTACCATTCAGGCACTGTCATCAAAAATAACGTTAAAACTTACTTAAAACAACATTTGTTGGCTTCAGAGTAAAATGTTCAGCAATGTTCATGATTGTGAGTCATTTCCACTCAAAATACAGTAAATTCAAAATATAATGAATTTTTATATGATGAAACTCACTTGATTTGGGCAGCTCACTATCATCTATCACAAGTTAGGAAAGAATACCAACTGATAATGTAATGTAAATGGACACATAAAAAAACTACTCACCAAATGGTGGCAGGGGAACACACACACAAAAGTATTTAACTTTCACAAAATTTCAGAGCCAGTGGCTCCTCCTTCTGACAGAAGAGTTGAAGGGGAAGGAAGAGGGGTGAAGGAAAAGGACTGGAGAGGTTTAGGGAAAGGGGCACAGTTTAGGAAAGTCACCCAGAACCCCAGCTCACGGGAGACTTACCAGAAAGGATGAGAAGGAAAGACTGATTGTTGGGGACTGCACTGGACGAGATTTGAAAACCTGAGAGCTCATAATATAGTATTCTGAGAACACAGTAGGGTTCTGACTAAACATAATGAAGTCAGATTTTCATTTACAAACTCTCATTTATTTTCATTTGCCAAATACGATGTTTACAAAAACCATTAGGCAATACTTGGACCTCTAGAAAGTTAAGCTGCAGAAGGTTAAGTGTGGAATGTATAATATGCTTTGAGGTCAGCAGAGATGAAGAACCAACTCAGGACAAGGGGCAGAAGGGAGAGGGTGATGATAAAAAAATCCTGACATTTACCTAAGATAACTTAGGTAATCCAAGGAATATGTAAAATGGGTGGCTGGGTGAGGACTTCAAAACCATTCCTC
This sequence comes from Schistocerca cancellata, assembly GCF_023864275.1. NCBI lineage: Eukaryota > Metazoa > Arthropoda > Insecta > Orthoptera > Acrididae > Schistocerca > Schistocerca cancellata. The sequence continues at coordinate 402,159,779 of NC_064627.1, forward strand.
CAAAATATGTTTTCACCTTAGCAAATGTGGTATCTTGTCAATGGCTAGTTCTGGAATACCAGCTGTGAAATGTTTGGCTTGGAGGTAAATATATGAAATACTAGTTTTATGAAATAGTAGTTTTATCCCCCCCCCCCATGAACTATGGACCTTGCTGTTGGTGGGGAGGCTTGCGTGCCTCAGCGATACAGATAGCCATACCGTAGGTGCAACCACAACGGAGGAGTATCTGTTGAGAGGCCAGACAAACGTGTGGTTCCTGAAGAGGGGCAGCAGCTTTTTCAGTAGTTGCAAGGGCAACAGTCTGGATGATTGACTGATCTGGCCTTGTAACACTAACCAAAATGGCCTTGCTGTGCTGGTACTGCAAACGGCTGAAAGCAAGGGGAAACTATGGCCGTAATTTTTCCCGAGGGCATGCAGCTTTACTGTATGGTTAAATGATGATGGCATCCTCTTGGGTAAAATATTCCGGAGGTAAAATAGTCCCCCATTCAGATCTCCGGGCGGGGACTACTCAAGAGGATGTCGTTAAAAGGAGAAAGAAAACTGGCGTTCTAGGGATCGGAGCGTGAGATGTCAGATCCCTTAATCGGGCAGGTAGGCTAGATAATTTAAAAAGGGAGATGGATAGGTTAAAGTTAGATATAGTGGGAATTAGTGAAGTTCGGTGGCAGGAGGAACAAGACTTCTGGTCAAGTGACTACAGGGTTATAAACACAAAATCAAATAGGGGTTATGCAGGAGTAGGTTTAATAATGGATAGGAAAATAGGAATGCGGGTAAGCTACTACAAACAGCATAGTGAACGCATTATTGTGGCAAAGGTAGATACAAAGCCCATGCCTATTACAGTAGTACAAGTTTATATGCCAACTAGCTCTGCAGATGACGAAGAAATTGAAGAAATGTATGATGAAATAAAAGAAATTATTCAGATAGTGAAGGGTGACGAAAATTTAATAGTCATGGGTGACTGGAATTCAGTAGTAGGAAAAGGAAGAGAAGGAAATGTAGTAGGTGAATATGGATTGGGGCTAAGAAATGAAAGAGGAAGCTGCCTGGTAGAATTTTGCACAGAGCGTAAGTTAATCATAGCTAACACTTGGTTCAAGAATCATAAAAGAAGGTTGTATACATGGAAGAATCCTGGAGATACTAAAAGGTATCGGATAGATTATACAATGGTAAGACAGAGATTTAGGAACCAGGTTTTAAATTGTAAGACATTTCCAGGAGCAGATGTGGACTCTGACCACAATCTATTGGTTATGATCTGTAGATTAAAACTGAAGAAACTGCAAAAAGGTGGGAATTTAAGGAGATGGGACCTGGATAAACTGACTAAACCAGAGGTTGTATAAAGTTCCAGGGAGAGCAGAAGGGAACAATTGACAGGAATGGGGGAAAAAATACAGTAGAAGAAGAATGGGTAGCTCTGAGGAATGAAGTAGTGAAGGCAGCAGAGGATCAAGTAGGTAAAAAGACGAGGGCTAGTAGAAATCCTTGGGTAGCAGAAGATATATTGAATTTAATTGATGAAAGGAGAAAATATAAAAATGCAGTAAATGAAGCAGGCAGAAAGGAATACAAACATCTCAAAAATGAGATTGACAGGAAGTGCAAACTTGCTAAGCAGGGATGGCTAAGAGGACAAATGTAAGGATGTAGAAGCGAGAATCACTAGGGATAAGATAGATACTGCCTACACGAAAATTAAAGAGACCTTTGGAGATAAGAGAACCACTTGCATGAACATGAAGAGCTCAGATGGAAACCCAGTTCTAAGCAAATAAGGGAAAGCAGAAATGTGGAAGGAGTATATAGAGGGTCTATACAAGGGCGATGTACTTGAGGACAATATTATGGAAATGGAAGAGGATGTAGATGAAGATGAAATGGGAGATACGATACTGCGTGAAGAGTTTGACAGAGCACTGAAAGGCCTGAGTCGAAACAAGGCCTCCGGAGTAGACAACATTCCATTAGAACTACTGATGGCCTTGGGAGAGCCAGTCCTGACAAAACTCTACCATCTGGTGAGCAAGATGTATGAGACAGGCGAAATACCCTCAGACTTCAAGAAGAATATAATAATTCCAATCCCAAAGAAAGCAGGTGTTGACAGATGTGAAAATTACCGAACTATCAGTTTAATAAGTCACAGCTGCAAAATACTAACGCAAATTCTTTACAGACGAATTGAAAAACTAGTAGAAGCCGACCTCGGGGAAGATCAGTTTGGATTCCGTAGAAATGTCGGAACACGTGAGGCAATACTGACCCTACGACTTATCTTAGAAGCTAGATTAAGGAAGGGCAAACCTACGTTTCTAGCATTTGTAGACTTAGAGAAAGCTTTTGACAATGTTGACTGGAATACTCTCTTTCAAATTCTGAAGGTGGCAGGGGTAAAATACAGGGAGCGAAAGGCTATTTACAATTTGTACAGAAACCAGATGGCAGATTCAGAAGGATGTAGGTTGCGGTAGGTACTGGGAGATGAAGAAGCTTGCACGGGATAGAGTAGCATGGAGAGCAGCATCAAACCAGTCTCAGGACTCAAGGCCATAACAGCAACAACAACAACTAGTTTTATAACATAACCAGTACTCTATCTCTGAAGCAACTGATTTCTTTCAGAAAAACTTAGGGTTAACATAACATCATATGATCATACATTTGCTTGTTAAAATTAAAGATGAAGCACAAGCTCTTTCCATTCTTCCACATGTCTGCTCCAGTAATAAGACCCAACATGCACAATACTTGGTAAAATAACAAAATGACAACTGCTATTGCTGTTACTCTGCCTCTTCAACAGTTTTCAAGAATAAAAGTTTCAGAAAGATAAGAGTCGTCCTTCATGGCAAGACCATTGATTGGAGACGAAACACTAGGTAAGATGGAAATGAGTGAACAGAGGGAGCAGCCAGGGTCTTTTTCTTATATAAAAAAAGAAGAGGCAGCATTCATCTGAGTTGATTTAGGAAAGCCTAAATTAAAATGGCCTGATTGTGATTTGAATAATACTACACAACACACAAAATTTCTCATCCAAGTGAAAATATACTGAATTTTATACATCCAAAGCAAGTTAATCTAAACAGAATACAAAATATTAACTTTTGTACAAAGAACTTTCCAGGTTTTTTAATGTGGCCCATTCACATTCACTGTAGTTGAAACTCTGGTATCTGAAGTTAGCTGAAGCTCTGGCTCTGTGGAAGCTGAATGTCCACTGGAGGAAATGGATCGGGATAGCCATACAGGGCATAGTATCACCGTAGCATGTGCTTGGATAGCGCAGGCTACTAATATGAACAACTCACTGCCAGGCCACAAGTTCCAGTGCTTAACTTATCACTAAGTGTTCCAACCGGAAGCTGTAGGCATAGGATGACCCTCAGTTTGCAGCAGTGTTGTGATCCATCATTGTCTGGTATCTCTAAGGCACCTGAGCTTCCCGTCACTCCTTGTCAACTGTAACAGTGGCTGCTCTGTTTGTGCTGTTTGTGCCTGCAGCGTTTTTCTGTTCACTCCCAAGCAGACTGTCTGAATTGCTGGGGGTTTTGCATGTGCTATGGCAAAGAGGTGCAGCTCCACCCAGTGTGCTGAAGCTGCACAACCCATTCCCATCCCATCTCAAGAGTGCACCAAGACACTGTACATGCTTTGCATTCAGCAGTCCCCCTGAGCTATCCCTTCAGGTGGAAACTGCTTCTCATGCTTTGCATTTCTCACTAGGACATCCATTTCTAGGTGGACTACTCCAAAAACAGCAACTACTGCTGCTGCTGCTTCATCTTCTGATGTCATCCCCTTCAGAGTCCTGTTCCTGTCCCTTTCAGCACGTGGCATGGCTGTGTGGGAGTACTATGCTTTGATGCCAGCAACAGTAGTGGAGACCCATGGGTGGTGTGTTATGTCAGTCCAAACACGGAAGAGGCTTGAGTACCGTCACTACAACCAGCTCCAGCCTCCATGGCCAGCACCCCTGGGGGCTGCCTATGACTGCTCACTGTTGTGCCGGCAGTTCCTTCTGCAACCCTGTGGATCGGTGGAACCACCTGGCACACCCATGCCTGTGATGTCCTGTGGACACTGTCGAACACCCTCCCTTCCCACAGCTGACAGCTGAAACGACTGGGCCCTCACCCGTGCCTCCACTGCACTCCCACGACACATGGCACTAACTGGGGCATTTCTGCCAAAACATGACTCCGTCTGTCTGAGGCGGATGTGAGGGAGAGGGGGGGGGGGGGAGGGGGAGGGGGGCTGGTATTTGACACTAGAAGCTGAATGCCCACTGGAAGAAATGGCCCTGGATGGCCATTCAAGAGCGTAGTATCACCACAGTGCTGCACTCACATAGTAAGCGTGCCAGCCATCTCACCACATGAATACGCCAGCCAATAGTGTTCCTCGTAGCTGACATAAATAAGGAAGCCCAGCAAACAGTCAGACAGTCCTGTACTCATGTCTGATATTGTCAGTCACAATCATTGCTGTACTACGGATCATTCAATAACAACCTTGCTTGGCACTTTCTCTTTCTCTTTGGTCACGATTAGGATTCTCTCTCTCTCTTTCTTTCTTTCTCTCTCTCTCTCTCTCTCTCTATCTCTCTCTCTCTCTTTCTCTCTTTCTTTGCTCTTGGCCTGTTGACATTGGTGTGGTGAAGGTTCTGAATTTGCAGCTCTTTGTTGCATAGGTTGCTTATACTTGTCTGTGTCCCATCCATTGTCAGTGAGCTGCATTTGGTATGACTACCACTTGGTGTCATGTTCTCTGCCTCAGGTGGCCCTTCCGCCTTGTGGCCTCACTAGTTTCTCTCCTGGGTTCTGATGCATGCATTGATAGCTGGATACTCACGGATATAGCAGAAACACGTCTTTGCCAATTATTTATTTATTTATTTATTTATTTATTTAACCTGGCAAGATTAGGGCCATCAGGCCCTCTCTTACATCTAACCAGGCATTCTACTTATTTTACATTCATACGTTTTAGTAGGCATGTTAAACTACATCTAGTACAAAAAGTGAAATAAACAATTAGAAATACATACATATAGAGTTTATATTCGTAGATCATAAGTACTGTTATAATTAGACATTATTGAACAGACAGATTTTGGATAGGAGTGCTGGCAGCAGGGAGTATGAGGGAGACTCATGGTGAAGGGAGCAGAAGAATAGAGAGACATGATGAAACATAATTAGGGAAATATAAAGGAAAAGAAGATTGCGTGGCTAATAGAGATAGATGAAGAGGAAGGCATCTCAGGAGCAAGATAGGAGACGCTAGCTTTGCTATTTGACAGATCAGAGGATTGGCCTGGTACATTAATTTTGAGGAGAGCTTTATGAAGATGATAGTAGGAAATGCTTCAACTTCTTCTTAAAAGCAGCAGGAGATTGAATTTTGCGCAAGGTAAGGGGCAGTTTGTTCCAGAGGCGGACAGCGGCAACTGAGAAGGAGTTTGCAAAAGTTTTTGTTTTGTGAGTGGGCACAGTTAGGATACCAAATAAGAGTGACCTCGTGTTTCGATTATGATGGCATGACAGGTTTTTAATCTCTGAAGCAAGGTATTGGGGTGTTTGCGCGACGAGGAGTCTGTGAAGTAGACATAGAGTGTGGTAGTCACGCAATTTGTCCGGCCGCAGCCACCCTAGCTCGGAGTATGAAGCACTAACATGATCATATCGGCGAATGTTGCAGGTGTAACGCACACAGGCATTCATGGTTAGCTCTAGCCGTCTTTTGTTTTCACTACTCGTGCCTTGCTGAATCACATCACAATAGTGGAGGTTCGGTAGAACGAGTGCTTGCACGAGCTGGCGTTTCAAGTCCTGTGGAAATACGTTCCGAAACTTTTTGAGAGCATAGAGACAAGCAGACGTCTTTCGGCACACTGCGACTGTATTCTCCGCCCAGTTGAGATGCTCATCCAAAGTTACACCCAAGTTATTCACTGTTTTCTGATATGGTATTGGAGTACCGTCGAGCAGAATCGGAGGTAGCCGTTCGCGGAAATCTGAACTTATTAGTTTCTGATGGGCTATTAAGATTACTTGCGTCTTTTTTGCATTTAGTTTAAGTCCCAGGTTTTTCGCCCATGTCACTACTGAAGACAGATCATCATTCATCTGAGCGATTGCAGTGTTTACGTCTTCAGGTCTGACGCTTAGGTAGAGTTGGAGGTCGTCGGCATAGAAATGATATTTACAGGAGGACAGAACCGACGAAATATCGTTGACATATAAAGAAAACAAAAGTGGTCCTAAGACTGATCCTTGTGGCACTCCCGAGGAAACATGTTTCCAGGAAGATTTTTCATTTAGGCAGACAACACATTGCTGTCTGTCTTTTAAGTAGCTTTCAAACCATCTCATTGCACTATCAGAGAAATTAAGCTGTTGCATTTTTCTGAGCAATATGTCAAAGTTAACAGTGTCAAAAGCTTTGCTGAAGTCCAGTAGCGTCAATACTGTTGCCTTTCGATTGTCGATGGCACGTTTCAGGTCATCAGTTACTTTAATTAGAGCAGTGTTTGTGCTGTGATGTTTACGGAAACCGGATTGAAATTTGTCATATAGGCTGAATTCATGCAAGTGTTCAGTGATTTGGTCATGAACAATATATTCAAGTGCTTTGGAAACAGCAGGCAGTATGCTAATTGGTCGGTAATCACTAGGCAGTTGCGGGTTTTCGATCTTAGGGATGGGTCGAATTATGCTTCTTTTCCATGCAGTGGGGTATATTCCGTTCACGAGGGAAAAATTAAATATGTCAGTTAAGACAGGTACTAAGATATTGGCAACATTCTTAATCATGGTTATACCGATACTATCGTTGCCTATTGCATCAGAAGAGATTCTCATTATTGCTTTTCTTACCGTATTTGTTGTTACATGTTTTAAATGGAAGGTATCGTTTTTAGTTATCATGTTTGGGGATTCTTGTGGACGGTAATTATCAGCCGTGCTGGTATTCAGAGGTGCAGAGAAGAATTCATTTAATTCGTTAGCTGACACATGAAAAGTAGTTTCCGATTTTGCCTTTCCGACCCCCAAGCTACGGAGATTCTTCCATAGAGTCGTGGGCGTCAGATCGCTGCATACAAGGGAGCGAGCATGCCTGATTTTAGCATTGCGAATGCATTGTTTCACTCTGTTCCGTAGCTTTCTGTATTCTTCGAAACGCTCGGGTTTCGGATCTGCCTTGAAACGCCTGTGGGCAGCATCCCTATTAGTCATCATTTGACGTAATTCAGCTGTCAGCCATGGAGCAGGAGATTTTCTTACACGGATTGTCCGCACAGGTGCATGTTTGTCATAGAGGGCAGTGAGTTTATCACCAAGTTCATTAATTTTGCCGTCGATTGTAGGTTCTCTGATTATTTGATGACATGAGATTTCTGAGCAATCGGCTGTTAGAGCGTCAGGGTCAATGCGTTTCATATTCCTACAAGTTATGTAACGCGATTTGATCCTTGGGGGTTGCACAGAGTAGGCCAGGAATATTACATCATGTGCTGAGAGGCCAGGGGCCGATGTTTGACCAACATCTTTTACTTTGTCAGTCTGTTTCGTTGCGATTACGTCTATAAGAGTATGACTGTGCGCCGTATGGTGTGTAGGTTGTAATGGAAGAATGTTCATGCTATTGCAACTAAACAGTCTTCTTAGGTTTGTTGCGGAGGGAGTGTCTCTTAGCAGGTCTATGTTCAAGTCACCCATTACGACGACATGTTCGTATTGACACTGAAGTGAATGTAATTCCGACTGGAAGGAACTCATTGAGTTTATTTTTGGCGGCTTGTACACGACGCCAGTCAAGAATTTCCGACTTTGTATATTTATTTCAATGAACATGAATTCAGCCTCTTTTTCTTCAGCAGGATTTGACGTACATAAGACTTTCGCTTTGAGATCTGTTCGTATATACGCGCCGACCCCGCCACCTCGCTTTTTTGATCTGTCTGCCCTAAGAAATGTGTACCCTGGGAGATGAATAGATGCAGAGGATATGTGTGGTTTCAACCACGTTTCGGATAAGAGGATTACGTGGTAGTTTAGTTGGCTGAAGAGGAGGCTAAGTTCCTCGTAATGTGCAGGTAAAGACTGGATGTTGCAGTGAGCTGCTAAAAGCTCTGACGCGTTCCGCTGGGCGGCCTGGAGCAGGGTGGCAGACTGGTTTGTCCCTTTGTTGGGCACTACCTGCCGCGAGGGGCACTGGCCGGTGCTTCCGCCAAGTGACATAACACAGGGGTGTCCGAGATTTTGCGCGCCCTGTTTGTGACTCCGCGAGTACCGAAAGAAAGGCGACTGCAAGAGATTTCCTGGGGTTGCGGGAGTATAGAAAATGGATTAGTGGTATTCGGTGCAAGGAGAATATGACCAAAATAGTGACGGCTGTGTGTCAGTGTGTATCCTATGTCGTAAGAGGAGAAATGTAATTAGCGTATTTGAAACAGGTTAGGGTGGAAATAAGGAAAAGGGGAGTGATTTAATAGGCCGATGCTGCCAGCAGAGAGAAGTAAGCTTAATAATTAATAGATTATCGTAGGAAGCTAGAATTAAACTGAAATTTACTAAAGCGATACTGGTAGTGATTATCGTAGGAAGCTACAATTAGAATGAAATTTGCCAAAGTGATACTGATGGTGATTTTTGTTATGAACAATCTAAACCGAAGAGATGGATGATTACTGAGCTAAACGAGAGAGTAATAGTTGCAATAGAACTATTACAGAATGGAAGAGAATAAACTGAGAAAATGAAAAAAGTATTAGCAGTAACTAAAATTAAGTAATGGTTAGAGCTACAGACACAAAAAATAGTGAAAAGTTAATACAGTTACAAAAACAATTAGTTGAAGGTACAAATATGGGTATAATTGAAAAGTTAATACAATTACAAGACTATATCTGAGTATAGGGCTGTTACAATTTGCAAATGGTGTTAAGTTTGCACTTTTGGCTCGAGTAGCTTCACTTAATACTATTCAGTTCTGTCATGTTTGTGACTGTCTTCTTTCCAGCTGCTGTCTTAATGATTACTCTGCCATCCTGAGTCCACACATTCTGAAGACCGAAATGGGATATGGCACTGTTTAAAATCTTTAGCCGTTCGTGTGTCAGATCTTCCCTTATTGTAAGCCCTGTCCTTGCTAACTTCTTCTTCTGGGTAAAGATCTCTGCCCTTTTTCGGTACGAGAGAAATTTAATTATTATTGGACGAGGTTTGGTAGCACCTGGTAGTTTTCGTCCCACCCGATGGCTCCTGTCAATGACTGCCTTGGTCACTTCAACACCTAATTTTTCACGCGCAACCTCTATAAGCAGGTTGTCTGTGTCTTCTTCCTTATTTTCTACTACTCCAAACAGTCGTAGACTATTTCGCCTTTGGTACTGTTCTAGCTCGTCTGTTGCGGCAGATAGTTTCACTTCCAACTCTCGTGCCTTTTTCTCGTATTCAGACACAGACTTTTTTAGTGCTCTAATTTCGGCAGTATTGGCCTCAACAGTTTCACGCATTTTGGCCAATACTGCTGCCGTTACAGTATCTGATATAGTGCCTGCTATCAGATCGAGATTGTTTTTATCGCGAAGCGCAGCGTTTACCTCAGAGCGGACCAGCTCCGCTATACCGGGAGCCGCGGCCGCACCTTCCGCCAAGAGCAGACCCGCCGCACCTGCTGCTTCCCCGCTGCTGGACGCGCTGCTGTTGACTCTTCTGTTTACCATTTTCTCGAAGATATTGGCGGAGCACAGAAAAAGAAATAGCACTACTGCACAGAACACTGTTGTTTACACGATTTCCACTTGTACTAGACAACACCACCTGCGAGAACACCTTCGAAATCAACTAAATTTCGCGAGCCGAACTTAACACGTGTTACACTGCAGCCGCCATGACCAGGTCTATCTTCTGGTTACAATCAGTGCAAAGCATACAACGAACCTTGACTTGAACATTTCTGGTCTTGCTCTAAATGTGACTCCACTGACATATTGCCATAAACTTCATTCTAACATAGCTTCATCCTCCTTTCCTATGTCACTCCCCTCCATATTAGACATTACAGCTATGGAAAGAAGCACTACTCATGACGTTGAGACCAAACTACAGCTTATTCTTTTTGCTGATAAAGAATTTGATAGCTGTGGTCACTAACCACCATGATTACATAGCTGAAGGTGTTCTCTAGGTTCTCGACACCTTTGTTTACATCGCTTACCACTAAAAGCCTCAACTGCAGAAGTGCAACATGACCTCCAACAACTACTCAAAGCATTAGGTCCACTGCAAGATATGGTAACTGAATCCATCTCCCTCCCCACACTGCTAACATCCTGTACACCGTGCTCTGGTCCCAAAGCTCCACAAACCAAACTAGCTTGGTCTCCTCAACTGTTGTTCCACCATGACTTGTTACTGTGCTCCCACTGAAAGATTTGCCATGACCAGCACTTCCAGTCAATTGTCCAAAGTCTCCTTTCCTACATCCATAACACTAATCACTTGCTACACTGCCTTGCTACAGTTTCTAACCTACTACCAGCGCAGATCCTTTGTGGTGTCACCGCCAGACACCACACTTGCTAGGTGGTAGCTTTAAATCGGCCGCGGTCCATTAGTACATGTTGGACCCGCGTGTCGCCACTGTCAGTAATTGCAGACCTAGCGCCACCACATGGCAGGTCTAGAAAGACGTACTAGCACTCGCCCCAGTTGTACGACGACTTTGCTAGTGACTACACTGACGAAGCCTTTCTCTCATTTGCCGAGAGACAGTTAGAATAGCCTTCAGTTAAGTCCATGACTACGACCTAGCAAGGCGCCATTAATCCTATCTGGAGAGAGACTCACTTGTATCGTCAATAGCGATGTACCACAATGAGGGATTAAAGATGAGTATTAACTTATCTGCATACTTTTCTCTATAGCATTCATTACTTATCCTGTTCCAGACTTCACGCCAGTCGGTGTGAGTTGACGCGTGCCCTTTCGGTAACCTCACCTTGTGTCTAGACTGTCTTGTCTAGACACAACATCCTTTGCTTCTCATTGTGGATACTGTGTTCCTGTAACTGACATCTGTATGATAATAATCATGTTGTCATGGAATACTACCTTTTGCAGTATACTCATAAACAAAAACAACTGTGTACATTTTAACCCATAATTGCTTCTCCATTGAAGGAAGGCCAAACCTTCTCATTGTGTCACGTGTTTCAAAATGAATATTGGGCTTTTAAGACTTTGTAGCATGTTACATTCAACTTACAATTATAATACATTCAATGAAACAGCGACTCAAATAGCTTTTCTTGCAAGTGTTCAGTGTGAGCACCATTCGTCACGTGGGACACATCAAGTTGATAGGTGGGTTCTTTCCAAACCTGGATCAGTGTATTTGCAATAGTTGTTACAACAACTGTTTCAGTCCTGTTTTTTAAGTTGAGTAGATCAGTGGAGACAAACACAAAACCCATTATGAACACTCAATGGTAAAAAATGCATGGTGTCAGATCAGGTGAACATGGAGGCCATGTGAAACAAGATCTGGCATCCAGCCCATCTATGGTCAATCCAGAAACTGCATACAATGTCATTTAACTAATCACATACTAAGTAATGTCAGTTAAGTGGCACACTATCTTGCTGCCAATTAAAGTTCTCTAATTCCACTTCTTCCAACTGAGGCAGTTCTGGTGCACCAAGATAAGAAACACCAATTAAAAGTTGCTTCATCAAAGAAGAAAGGCCCATAAACTTTACACCAGGGTACATGTGGGGGGGAAGAGGATTTGCACATTACGTGTGTTCACTTTTCCACTTAGGTGAAATGTCAGTTCATCACTGAAGACAACACAATCCCAGAAACTCTTTATCACCATGCAGCAATATTTTGTTCCACAGCTGGCATGTAAACTGTAATCTGCAAACTTTAGAGCTTATAACAACTGCGAACAATAAGGATGTAGTTGCAAGCGTCTCCTTAAACATCTATATACGGACATCACTGGAACTGCTAATTCATGACGACCCTTCCAAATTGATTTCTTGCAGCTATGTAGGAAAGACTCTCTCAGTCATTCAACACATTATTCAGTCATTATTGGTCATCCCGAATTCTTCTCTTTGCAAAGAAAGCTGGTGTATTCAAACTGATGATATAATTTACCCACATCGTTATCACTCAGGTGATTACAATGGAACTTAATATGGAACACACTTTGCACTGTAACAACAAATTCAATCTCTGCAAACTGTAAAATACAAAAAGCTTTCTCTTCACCAGTTGCCATCTTTGCTACTAGTGTTTTCTAATGGAAGACACATGAAAAATTCCATGCATGTAGGTATACAAAGACAACAGTTTGAGTTGCTTTTTTATTTAATGTATTATTCATAATTGTAAACTGAATGTAATAAATAGTACAAAGCTTAAAACCCTAATATTCATTTTGAAACACGCGGTACTGAGAGGTGACAAAAGTAACGGAGTAGTGATCACATCTATATACAGGTGGCAGTTGCATCGTGTACGCAAGCTAATAATGAGCAGCGCATTGGCAGAGCTGTCATTCGTACTTAGATGATTTGTATGAAAAGGTTTCCGAAGTGGTTACGGCTGCACAACAAGAATTAACAGACTTTGTATGCAGAATGGTAGTTGGAGCTAGATGCATGGGACATAGTATTTCGAAAAACATTAGGGAATCCAATATTCAAAGGTCCACAGTGTAAAGAGAATGCAATGAATACCAAATTTCAGGCATTACCTCTCAATACGGACAATGCAGCGGCCAACAGCCTTCACTTAATAATCGAGAACAGTGGTGTTGTGCAGAGTTGTCAGTGCTAACAGACAAGCAACACTGTGAGAAATAACTGAAGAAATCAATGTGGGATATACAACAAATGTATGTGTTAGGATGATGTGGCAAAATTTGGTGTTAATGGGTTATGGCAGCAGACAACCAATGTGAGTGCCCTTGCTAACAACACGCTATCACCTGCAGCACCTTTCCTGGGCTCATGATCATATCAGTTGGACCCTAGAAGACTGGAAAATAATAGCCTGGTCAGATGAGGCCTGACTTCAGTTCATAAAAGTTGACGGTAGGGTTCAAGTGTGGCGCAGACCCCACAAAGCCATAGACAGAAGTTGTCAATAAGGCACTGTGCAATCTGGTGGTGGCTCCATAATGTTGTGGGCCATATTTACATGGAATGGACTAGATCCTCTTGTCCAACTGAACCAATCATTGACTGGAAACGGTTATCTTTGGCAACTTGGATAGCATTTGTAACCATTCATGGACATCATGTTCCCAAACAATTATGGAATTACTATGGATTACAATGTGCCACGTCTCTGGGCAACAACTGTCACAATTGGTTTGAAGATAATTTTAGACAATTTGAGCAAATTGTTTGGTCACCCAGATCATCCAACATGGAGCCCATTGAACATTTATGGAACATAATTGAGAGGTCAGTTTTTGCACAAAATCTTGCACTGGCAACATTTTCACAATCATGGACTGCTATAAAGGCAGCATGGCTCAATATTCCTGCAGGGAAGTTTCAATAACTTGTTGAGTCCATGTCATATCAAGTTGGTGCACTATGCTGGGCAAAAGGTGGTCTGACACAATATTAGAAGGTATCCCATGACTTTTGTCACCTCAGTATATGTTACTGCACATTTTATTTCCACCTTTCTGATGGCACAACAAAATCCTCTTTTGACCTCAGGTGTGTCTAAAACCAACTGCACCTGTATTTTGACAGTTGTCACCAGCTCCATGTCAGCTGTCACCAGCTCCTTGGCACCTGAGGGTGTCAAACCTGCAATTGGAAACAGATCGAACCCAAGTATGCGAACAGTCTTCCTAGAGTCTTACAAGGCATATAATATTCTGCTCAGCTAGTACAGAAACAGATTTCCCACCCAGACCCCCCAACTGCTACCCTCCTAATCAAAGACAGGGCCCGTGTGCTATATGCCAATCAGCTATAACATTATGACTCCCTACCTAATAGCTGGTATGTCCACCTTTGTCATGGGTGACAGTGGCAACACGTCATGGCATGGAAACAATGAGGCCTTGGTGGGTCCCTGGAACGAGTTGGCACCACATCTGCACACACAAGTCACCTAACTCCCATAAATTTCAGGGAGAGGGGTGATGAGCTCTGATGCCATATTCAATCACATCTCAGATGTGTTCGATTGAGTTCAGGTCTGGTGAGTTGGGGGGTCAGTACATAAATTGGAACTCACCACTGTGTTCCTCGAACTACTCCATCACACTCCTGGCCTTGTGACATAGTGCATTATCTTGTTGAAAAATGCCACGGCTACCAGGAAATATAATCGTCATGAAGGGATGTACATGGTCTGCAACCAGTGTATGATACTCCTTGGCCATAATGGTGCCTAGCTAGAGTTCCACTGGAGCCATGGATGCCCAAGTGAATGTTCCCCTGATCATAATGAAGCTGCCACCAGCTTGTCCCTGTCCCACAGTACAGGTGTAACAGAGCTGTCCCCCTGGAAGGAGACATAATCACACTCTTCAATCAGCATGATGAAGAAGGTTTCGGGATTCATTCAGACCATGCAATGCACTGCCATTGTGCCAACGTCCAGTGCTGATGGTCAAAGGCCTATTTCAATCATAGTTGCCGATGTCACAGTGTTAATATTGGCACATGCATGGGTCGTCAGCTGCTGAGGTCCATCATTAGGAGTGTTTGGTGCAGTGTGTGTTCAGACACATTTGTACTCTCCCCAGCATTAAAGTCCGATGTTAGTTCTGCTCAGTATGTCTCTCTTTAGAAATTGAGATCAACAGCCTATGATCGTTACTGCCAGGACTTGCAGCATTTCAATGAAGACTCTTGCTAACAACTTGCTCGGTTCTACGGTGTTGTGATTTAGGTTTCTATAATGGTTAATTCTTTGAGGTGTTTTACTTAAGAGCTGACAGGATCTGGCATGACTGCAGACTTCCTTGGTGGACCTTTAAGTGGACTTTCTATGATGTGCAGAACATCAAGGTATGAAAGGATTTTGCAAGCTATCAATGCATTTTATGTTCTCTAAAGGCACGAGAAATAAATCCCTTTGTTGCACTGACACCAGGTATTAAATCATGCGTGAAAGCAGTCACACCATATTCCAGATATCTTGCAAATGATGTACAGCATTCTACATGTGAACAAGATCTAAATTGGCGTTTAGCAGCTACTGCTGAACTATAAATAACTCCTGCATGGTTGTCATGTCTCTTCTGCACATACTCTATTCTCACAAACTTTTCAGTTGTGCTTCTGTTTGTATGCATCATCAACTGTAACCAGTTTCACATCCTTGCCCTCTCCATATCCTCTCCTGCCAATTTTCCACCTCATTATTTTCCTGTCTTGAAATTTCACTCCCCCCCCCCCCTTTTTTTTGGTGGTGGTACATCTAAACCTCATTTTAATACTGCTGCTGAGCACTCACTGTCTCCTCCTCTCCTACCTATCACTGTCACTCCTTGCTCTGCATATCTTAGATCCTCCTATTTTCTGTCTCTTCCTTCCATTACCTCATCTTTTGCTAGCAATTCATTGTTGACTTTTCTGTGTTTTATCTAACTTCACCTGCGGTCATTTCCTACTTAATTCCAGATTATATTGCTTCCTCAAATCACTTCATCTCTTTTGATGGATGTAGAAATATCTGAATCTGTAAGTATTTTGGTTTTTCTAACTTCATTTGATTGCAGATTAATTATGAAATCCTATTTTCCTATAGATATTCATGTAAAGTGCCGTGATTTCTTTAAAGCATTAGTCATATCAGTGCAAAGACAAGCAAATTATAATTGAATTTCACAATACCTCAAATTTTTTCTTTATTTCCGCATCTTGCCGAATTTCCTCTAAAAACAATGCAACACTACTGGATGTTGACATATTTTTCATCATATATAATATACGCCGCTGACATGCACGGGATGTTTTGTTGTGTGATTCCTATATGGGGAGAAAAAGAGTGTCAGATTTTATTAAGCACATATTCACAATACATAATACATACAGAAAAATAAAATTTTAACTGGGAAAATAATAAATCCCCTTCAAGAGTATTATTTTTTAAAAACACACACATGTTCAGCAACTGTCTCTGAAGTTTGGTTACAATTCTGACAAAAGTAATTACTTTAAATGTAAAGTAGCTTTGAGATATTGCTTACCGGGAATTTACTATGAAGTATATCTCGGATTAATTGGAAAGGAACCAACTGCTGTCGTGGAACTGGACAAAGATACATACTAGCAACTTTGCACAACAGTAAAAAATTGTCCTCTGTACGGCTCCAATCAACTCGTCTAAAAGAAAAGTAAATTTTCATGTAAATGAAATTAAAATCATATTCTGAAGAGCAGTTTGAGTATGAGGATTATGTCTCCTAAACATGCATGCGATAAAACATGTGGCATGAAGCTAACATTACTAAAGATCCTAAATCCTAATTAATAGTTGATTTATAATTCATACAGTGGGTGTGGGATTGCACCAGATATAGTGGGCAAGGGAGGAAGGACACGGGGAGTGAGAGGAAGGTTTGAGGAAGGATGGCTGACAAATGAGATTGAGAGGCAACAGGTGCAGGTGCTTGGGGAGGAAGGGAGATATGAATGTAAGTGGAAGAGGCAAGGCAGCAGGTGAATGAGCGTTGCACACGGTGAGTTCATGCAGAGCATGATGATTGGAAAGTAAGGAAGACAATGGGTTAACATCCTGCCAACATGAAGGTCATTAAAGATGAAGCACAAGCTCAAAATGTTTCACAGGTGGGGAAGGAAATCAGCCGTGCTCTTTCGAAGGAACCATACCAGCATTTGCCTGGAGCAATTTCCGGATGACCAGATGCTGTATTGAACCATTGTCCTCCCAAATGTGAGTCCATTGTGCTAGTGTGACATAACAGAAGGTAGGTTCAAACCACAGCGCCACCTTGCTCGGTCATTGGGGCTGGAAGGGGGAGATGATACAGAAGAAAGGGGCAGGGCATTGTGTCCTAAATGATTGAAGTTCTGAGTCTCATAGTATAGAGGAGTCCTTGAATAGCAGACAAAGAAGTCCTTCTTCTGAAATGTGTGTGTGTGTGTGTGTGTGTGTGTTCATTTGGAACTTCATTAACATAAACATCACAATAGTGGTTACATGACTGGAACAATTCAAGCCATAAGCGATTAACATGTTAAAGAAAGAGGAACAAGCTTCAGTCAAAACAGGGAAAGGGATCAGATACTAGGGACAAAATCCACTCTGTCATTAATCTTCAATATTTCAGTACCTTGGTAAATACAATTTTTAGGAATTAGGAATCTACATGCTTTCTTTTCATGGAACAGGCACACAGTGAAGTTTATCTTTGCTTTCTCTGTTCATTAAAGGTTGTAGCTCTAATAATGATGACAAAAATAGGAGTGTGGCTGAACTATTATGAACAGTAGAAGGAATGTAGTGCGATGACAAGACAGTTATGAAGCCGTGATCCATTACTACAGTACAAACATATATGCCTATTAACTCAGGAGTTGATGACAAGACTGAAAAGAATAATGATCACATGAAATCAGATATTCAGCATGTTAAGGAAGACAAGAATTTGATTGTGATAGGGGACTGAACTTTTATAGTGAGAACGGGAAGAGATGGAAAAATAATAGGTGAACAGAGATGGTTGAAAATGAATGAAATTGGATGTTGCCTCTTGAATACTGCAAAAACATGGTTTAATAATCATGAAAGACAATTGAATACATGGAATAAATTTGAAGATTCATAAGATCTAAGATAGATTATTTAATGGTGAGACAGAGATTCAGAAATCATTTTTTAAACTTCAAAATATTTCTGGACATTGAACTGGACTCTGACAATAATGTATTGGTTACAAAATAACAAACTAGACAACTGGGAATTAAGAAGATGAGACCTGGACACATTGAAACAAAAGACATTTTTATGTTTCAAAGGATGTGCTAGGCAAGAACTAGCTTGAACAAGGGAAAGGAATACAATAGGAGACAAGATCCTATATATGAAATGGGGTAGGAAGCAGAGGAAAATCTAGACTAGAAGACAATGCCCAGCGGAAATCTTGGACACTTGAGATACACCATTATGGCCCGAGATGCTGGAGATGGGGGTCCTGTGGGGGTGTGCTTGCTTGTGTGTGTGGATGAATGGTGCATGTGTGTGTCTCTTTTACTGATGAAGGCAGTGGCAGAAAGCTGTATGTGAGTGTCTTTTCATTGTGCCTGTCTGCAACTTGATACGTCTCCTTTACATTAAGTAGCAATCTGTCTTTTCCTACATTGGTGATATTCCTATCTGGAGATTCCATTGTTTGATATAAGAAAGATATATACCACTTATAGGAAAATTGTAAAAAAAAATCTCCACAAAAATGAGAAGCAGCTGAAGGAACATCAACAGCTCAGATGTGAAGTGAGTACTAAGCAAAGAACAGAAACATGAAAGGTGGAAGCAATATACAAAGGAAGGAAGCAATGAAGATTAACATCCCATTGACAACTACGTCATCTGAGATAAAGCACAATCTTAGAATGTATCAAGGATGGGCAAGGAAGTCGACCATGCCCTTTCAAAAGAACCACAGCGACATTTGAATGGAGTGATTCAGCGAAATCATGAAAAAGCTAAATCTGGATGGTGTGATGTGAATCTGGACTGTAATCCTCCTGAATAAGCAATATACAGAAGGAAAGAATAAAGGAAATAACTTTGAAGATTATATTGTGAGTCATGCAGAGGAAGTGGATAAATGGAAGATGGATTTTATGCAATACTGAGAGTAAAATTTGACAAAGCACTGAAAAAAAAGGGCACTTGGAGTAGACGATATTCCATCAGAATTATTAAAATTCTTGAGTGAACCAACCATAATAACCTGTTTCAGCTGGTATTCAGGGTATAAGAGACAGAAAAATAAACTCACATACCACATAAATAATGTAATAATCCCTGTACCAAAAAAGGCAATTGCTGACAGAAGTAAAGAGGACATGAAATGTAGACTGATAAAAAAAAGAAAACCTTTCTGAGTCTGAGAAACGTGTTAGCACAGCAACATAAACATGCTGGAGATAGGACTGGTAGGTCATATAACTAATGAAAATTTACTAAATTGAATCACAGAGAGAAAGATTTTAGGTTTCACTTGGTTAAAAGAAAGACAAGATTGACAGCGTTCAAGCTTAAGTACCACTTGGGAAATGGAATAAAATGCAGGAGTAAACACTGAAAAGAGGGACCAAGAGTGGAATACAGTACCATATTTACTCGAATCTAAGCCGCACCTGAAAAATGAGACTCGAAATCAAGGAAAAAAAAAAAAAAAATAAATAAAATAATTCCCGAATCTAAGCCGCACCTCAAATTTGAGACTCGAAATTCAAGGGGAGAGAAAAGTTTTAGGCCGCACCTCCAAATCGAAACAATGTTGGTCCATTGTAATATGAGACACAATTTAGGTCGAATGAATGACGATACAGCTACAGTAGTTTGGTTCGAGTTGTAAGCTTAGCAGTTAAGCTATACCAGGTAGCCATTGCTATGCGTCAGGCACTCCATCCGTATTTATATGGGTACCCTTCCTTTTTCACATGCTTCATCTGGTTTGAATTGATTGCTTATTTTTCTTTGATATGATAAGTGCCATTCTCTTTGTTACAGGTGTTTACGTCACTCTAAGCTAAAAATGTATTACTATACTGTGTCATGCATTGTTTGTTGCATTCTGTGTTTACGGCCTGTCGCCGCTCGCGACATGGCTTGCTTTTGTGCACGCTACCGCCGCTTAAAAAAAAAAAAAAAAAAGAGAGAGAGAGAGAGAGAGAGAGAGAGAGAGAGAGAGAGAGAGAGAGAGAGAGAGGAATCGTCTCATTAGCGAAACAATGGCAAGAGACTGCTGTTTGTTGTTACTTAGACTACTGCTTTCTTTGATAATGATCAACAAGAACCAAATAATAGAATGCGTATGATAGAAGATGTTTGAACGAGAGTTTAGCGAAAATTTTTCTCTGTTTGAAAATCTTTGCAGACGCCTCTTTAGTACATTACATTCTGCACAGAAATTAGAGTCATCTTAGATTTAAAAATCTAGTCAATTGCCTTGCTTCATTTCTGACTGTATCACTATTAGGTACAAGAATAATATGAATACAAACATGACATGATATGTATATTCTTCCGCGTCTGCTGTTCTCTCACTCTAGTTTTGTAGTTTATTAGGCAGACAGGCTTTAAATGAGATAGAAGCAAACACGAAAGAATATATGGCAAAATGTTTATATTCGTATTATTCTTATGGTGAAGAGAATATTGCATGTGATTCACAATTCATAGGCAGCCAGAGTGGCCGAGCGGTTCTAGGCGCTACAGTCTCAAACCGCGAGACCGCTACGGTTGCAGGTTCGAATCCTGCCTCGGGCATGGATGTGTGTGATGTCCTTAGGTTAGTTAGGTTTAAGTAGTTCTAAGTTCTAGGGGACTGATGACCTCAGATGTTAAGTCCGATAGTGCTCAGAGTCATTTTTTTCACAATTCATAAAAGTTCCTATTAGCAACCATGTCTTCTCACAGGTATGAAAAAAATTCAGAACATAGAGTTGGCCATATTGACAAACATCCCAAACAGTCTTGACAGTCGGATTTTCGTAGTACATTGAAATGCTGCTAAATTCGAAGATGAACAATACTTAATTTGTATTTACTTCATTGGATAATGTATGAAAATGCAGTGGTCGAAACTCGGGGTGGAGAAAAAAGCTCGTCTTCTACCTTTTTTTTTTTATTTGCTGACACACAGGTTTTGGCGCCAGTATTTATCTTTGTGCCTGCAAAGCATGCCTGTGTAGCACTAGATATATTCGACGGCAGAAGTTAGTTGTGGCAGCACCTACCAACATTTTTCAGAATTTCCGCTTACTTTGCACTCGATTCTAAGCCACAGGTGATTTTTTGGATTATATAAACCAGAAAAAAGTGCGGCTTAGATTCGAGTAAATACGGTAAGCAAGTTCAAATCAATGTATGGTGCAGTAGTTATGTGGTGTTGGAGAACTTGCAGAAAATAGTTCAGCACATTTGAACAGAAAACTACTATTAAAAAAAAATAAAAAAAAAAGTAATACACACAATTTACTCATGAGAAGCAAGGCGGCTTGATCAGCCTCATCATAGTAAGGTCTATGCTCTTTCTTCTTCTGTCGAATCAGAATTCTGCGTGTGATCTTCTTTGCCTTTGCTTTACGCCTTGGTGCTGAGGTTCGCTTCAACACAGGTGCTGCAGCAACAGCCACATCTGGTTTTCTTGAAATTGAACGCTGGAGTCTATTTCCTTTCTTGGTATTTCCCTATAAATGAATGAATGAATGTCATATCAGCTAATGCCTATATTCATATTCACATTCATTTTAAAACTTGACAATTTCAGAACAATATTTTAACATGTTTTATTTCACTTCGTTACGTAAATCAGTTTTCTCTGTTAAGCAGGCGAATAATAATATTGTTGATGTTACATTTTCTTCTCAGTGTTCTTAATGAAGTTGTAGTTCAACATAATGTGCATTTATGTTGTTCAATGAAACTTCTATCCACATGGCACACAGTGAAATTAGGCAGAAGAGTGTTTACAAGACAGTGAAGAAGATCTATAATTGCAAAGATATGGAAACTGTGTTTGTGTGTGGGTCTGCATGTTTTTTCTTTTTTTCTTTTTTTGGGTAGGGGTGGGAGTGAAGTGTGGGGAGGAGAACGACTGTGAGACCAAAAATTGATAGTTTGTAACTAACAAAACTTTAGACAATGACTTCAGTTTAGGTGCTTATTATTGTACACTGCCTGAAGCTAGAACACTCACGATCAGTTCAAAGCTAATTATTTACTGGTGAGGCTTGCAATATTCTGATGTTGACAAAACTGACGAACTAAAATTCTCATCAACAGAATTAGAAGACAAAAGAAGAGAATACAATACAGTACACTCTACACACTAGTCATCACTACCCACACATAAAGTTGTTCCCTATGTCAGTTCTTTCCATGCGATTAATTTTATGTCCAATGAGCTTATCTGCAAATGATATACTATACGTGGGAAAGTGTAAGTGAAAGTACAGCCAAAGTCTGACAAAATCACATTGTTCATAAGCGACACAAAGACAGCTGGAAAAAGTGGAGAATTACCAAAACAGCTCAGTTAAATGTTACAAAGAAAATGCAAAAATTAGTACAAATGGTCCACAAAATTGTACTATTTTTATCATCAGATATTGTGGGGTAGAGCTTTTCTACAGGCATAAGTATAAGAAGCAGAAACATCAATTACACCAAGTTCTCATCTTCAGGCAAATGGAATGAAGTTCTTCCATTACTGTACCCAGAAAAAACAAGATTTTTTATGGAGGTACCTTGGACTAGAAAAGGAGGCTGAGACATAAAACCTAATGGAAATAGTTTGGAGAACTGTAATCAACAAAAGACCTCATGATGTTTGTGGGAAATAAATTCTTAAAGATTTTGGAAATAGCTGTACAATTGTGTGTAAAGTGTTGAATAACAGCACCAGCTCGCTGGAGGGACTATTGATGTTGATAATGATGGTGATGTACCCAACATACAGGTTGGTATTTATGTTTTTTTAATATGCAGAAAAAGTTTTCCAGTTTGTGAACTGTCGTGATATAAATTAAAATGAGTTTTCCTAAAATTCACACAGTGTGTAAAGTTTTATGTTTCAACTAGACAAGTTAATAAATATTTCATTAGCTGTATTTCACCATGTACTATTAACATTGTGCTGCTCTTATGTTGTTGCTGTTGTTATGGTCTTCAGTCCTGAGACTGGTTTGATGCAGCTCTCCACGCTACTCTATCCTGTGCAAGCTTCTTCATCTCCCAGTATGTATGGGCAACAAAATATATGATGAAATCAATAACCAGTTTTTACTCTTTGAACAAACAGAATAGTAACAAAATTAATCAAACCTGCAACATACCTTTGAGAGTCATGGCTAATGGCCAGAAAAATTATCTGCTGGAAATGCAGCAGTTATTTCTCTCTAGAACTTGCCTTTTTCTGCTGATCATTTTATGCCAAAATATAATCTTTTTGAGCATCAATATAATAAAATAGATAAATGACTGCTAATAGTTAATACAGCCTACAGAAATAGACTGTGACAGCAGCAATTCTTTGTTCATACTACCTTCTCTTAATCCATACTCAACAAACTGCCAGAGCATATTAAATGACACACAGCAAGTGCATAACCCGGATCTGTGATGAGGGAGGGGGACAGGGAGGACTCATGTCAGTTTTGCTGTGAGTGGTGAAAAAGTGTTGAGAAAATAGTTCCTGGTATACTTGCTACTAGCCAGCATCCATTACACATTCTGCTTTCCATCAAACTGATGCTGAATTGATATGTCTGGCTGTGTGTTGGAGAAAGATGCAAGTTCAGTTTGGAATGCCCATCCCAACATTCACTTTAAATCGAGCAAAACCTAAATCTGCATTGTCGGGCAGAGATTTGAACCATTTTTCCTACCCAATGCAATTACAGTGTGCTAACCACTGTGCCACATTACTCATTTTCTATGTGGAGAGTGGATCTGTGTTTACAAAAGTGTGACTCTGACACATTCCAGCCCCCCGCCCCCCACACACACCTTAACATCACACTTAGGACATTTTATTTAATTTTTTAAAACTAAAACATCAAGTAATGTGTTTCTAGAAACTTTCCAAAAGGGAACTTACCACATAGCTGTCAAATATTTCCTTATTTTTCTTTATTTCTTCTGAGATGGATACTGTACTCTGCTTTTTCACTTCAGTGTTCTGGGACTGAAAATGAAATGAATCAAATATTTAATTTATTTTTACAATAGTTCAATGTAGTAGGTACAAATACAGTATAAATCTTATTATGCATTACTTTGCCAGCCGCGGTGGTCTAGTGGTTCTAGGCGCGCAGTCTGGAACCGCGGGACTGTTACGGTCGCAGGTTCGAATCCTGCCTCGGGCATGGATGTGTGTGATGTCCTTAGGTTAGTTAGGTTTAGGTAGTTCTAAGTTCTAGGGGACTGATGACCACAGAAGTTAAGTCCCATAGTGCTCAGAGCCATTTGAACCATCCATTACTTTCTTTGTCAAAGGCTTGGCAGACTCATAGGATTAGCATCACAAAATACTTAAAAACCTGAATGACTGATGCTTAAAAAAGGTTTTAGCATATGATTTTTTATGAAGAATCCTTCAGCATCAGGAGACGATGTTGATCATTGTGTGCGTGTGTGGTTTTTTCCGAATCTGGTGAATGACTTTGTCCAACAGCTTAGTCTACTTATAAATGTACTTTCAAATGTGTGTGTCTGCTGCTCAACACCTTCTTTATGTCCTGAGTAGCAATGTTTCCTACATCTACATATATTCTCTGCAAACAGCTATGAAGTGCATGGCTGTTATTACAGCTTTCTTCTGTTTCATTCATGTCTGCATCATGGGAACTATGATTGCTTAAATGCTTCAGTGTACGCTGTAATTAGTCTAACCTTGTCTTCATGATATGTATGGGAACGATGTGTAGATGTTGTAATATATTGAATATAATAGAGGGAAACATTCCACGTGGGAAAAATATATCTAAAAACAAAGATGATGTAACTTACCAAAAGAAAGCATTGGTATGTTGATAGAGATACAAACAAACATAAACACACACACAAAATTCAAGCTTTCGCAACCCACGGTTGCTTCATCAGGAAAGAGGGAAGGAGAGGGAAAGACGAAAGGATGTGGGTTTTAAGGGAGAGGGTAAGGAGTCATTCCAATCCCGGGAGCGGAAAGACTTACCTTAGGGGGGGAAAAAAGGACAGGTATACACTTGCGCACACACACACATACCCATCCGCACATATACAGACACAAGCAGACATATATCATGTCTGCTTGGATTCAGATAAAAAGGATAAATACAACTTATCACCATAATGAGCTTGCAGATTACAATAGAAGAAACTGCCTTTACAACTACACTGAAGAGCCAAAGAGACTTGTACATCTGCCTAATATCATGTAGGCTCCTGGGAGCATGCAGAACTGCCACAACATGATGTGGCATGGGCTCAACTACTATCTCAAGTAGTGCTGGGGGGAACTGACACCATGAATCCTGCAGGGCTGTCCATAAATCCGTAAGGTTATGAGGGTGTGGAGATCTCTTCTGAACAGCATGATGCAAGGCATCCAAAATAAGCTCAATAATGTTCATGTCCAGGGTGTTTGGTGCCAGCGGAAGAGTTTAAACTCAGAATAGCATTCCTGGTGTCACTCTGTAGTAAGTCTGGATGTGTGGGGTGTCACATTGTCCTGCTGAAATTGACCAAGTCCGTTGGAATGCACAATAGACATAAATGGATGCAAGTGATCAGACAGGATGCTTATATATGTGTCACCTGTCAGAGTCGTATCTCGACATACTAGTGGTCCCATATCACTCCAACTGCACACGACCCACACCACTACAGAGCCTCCACCTCCTTGAACAGTTCCCTGTTGACATTCAGGGTCCATGGATTCATGAAATTGTCTCCATACCCATACACGTCCAACCATTCGATACAATTTGAAACGAGACTCGGCTGACCAGGCAACTTGTTTCCAGTCATCAACAGTCCAATGTCAGTGTTGATGGGCCCAGTTGAGGCATAAAGCTTTGTGTAACACAAGTCATCAAGAGTACACGAGTGGGCTCTGAAAGCCCATATTGATGATGTTTCGTTGAATGGTTCATGCACTGACACTTGCTTATGGCCTAGCATTGAAATCTGCAGCAATTTGAAGAAGGGTTGCACCTCTGTCACATTGAGTGACTCTTCTCAGTCATCATTGGTCCTGGATCTTTTTCTGGCTGCAGTTATGTCGGAGATTTGACGTTTTACCAGATTCCTGATATTCACGGCACACTCATGAAATAGTCTTTTGGAAAAATCCTCACTTCATTGTTGCCTCGGAGATGCTGTGTGCCATCACTCTTGCGCCGACTATAACACCATGTTCAAACTCGCTTAAATCTTGATAACCTGTCATACTAGCAGCAGGATCTAACAATGGCGCCAGACACTTGTTGTCTTATAAAGGCTTTGCCGACAGCAGTGCCCTATTCTGCCTATTTAAATATATCTGTATTTGAATACGCCTGCCTATACCAGTTTCTTTGGCACTTCAGTGTATATTTATTATCAGAAAACAAACATTGAAGTAAGTGAGCTTAAGTAGTATTCGGTGAAAGTCAAAATTTCTTAAAAATATTGAGCACTGTTTTCTGATCAGCTTTGTACTTCACCAGAAAAGTTTAACACTTTTTTGTGAAAATAATAGTGAGCATGAAACTATATTATTGCCCATAGGAACACCTCAAAATGACAAGTGATGAACTATGATACAATTCCAGTTAACAGAAGTGAATTTCTTACCAAACAGTTATATTGAGTACCAATGAAATTTCTTTAACCGTCATTTGAAGTGAAATTTCTTTGGTCTGGTGAACATTTTATGTGTTAAAGATACTACAGCATAATAGTTTCAATCCTAATTTATGGTATTTTGCTGAACATATACACGATTTATTTCAGTGCCGTTTTTTGAAAAAGTGTTTGTTGTCTTTGCTGTGGGATAGTGCTAGTATTTTGTACCTGCTTAACAATCAGAGTCTAGAAAAAACATTATGACTGTATGATTATTTGGATACATGTTCACATACCATCAACTTTTCTGTGCAACACGGCTACTCACGAGTAGATGCATGGGTTTCTATTTTGTGTGGGTTTGTTTCTGTACCGTGTGGGTATGATAATGAATCTTTATTTAATGAGAGGTGATGTTATTTGGAGAACATGTGTACAGCAAAATTGATATAGCGAGATGAATAGTGGAATGGGGCATATCAGTGGTGACAATGGGGATAGAAGAGCAGAAATAATAGATGGTGGTGTTGATGCTTGAGAGTGGAAGTTGTACAAAATAAGAGAACAGGAAGGCTGAAGAACGTAAGATAAGTAGATAGAGATGGACATGGCAATAGAAGAGGTGAAAATCAATGGTGGAAACATGGAAATAAATGAACTCAAGTAGAATTAACAACAAAACTGAGATGAAAAAAGAAGTAGAATTCACAGAGAATGCCAAGAAATATGGCAGAAAAACATGAGCTGGACAGAGGAATATCCAACTGGATGAAATAAGAGAGAAGTGTTAGCTCATAAGGTATGTTAGTTTACTAAGGGTTTAATCAGAAAGGAAGACAAAGGGAATGGATAATGTGTTTAAATGATACATACATCTTACTTGCAGAGGTAGCTAGAGCAACAATTACAGGGAACATCTTTCTTTAATAGTGTAATAAATTACAAGGTGTACAACTTTGCTTCTGCCGTTTGCCAATAGGTGGCGACAGTGGTGAGTAGTGGTTGAAAGAAACAGATCGTAGATGTCAGGCAGTTAGCTTGGACCTCGGTCAACATAACCTCATTCAAACATTAGTCGATTTGTGTCTGTATCATAAAGTTGTTCTTGATTGAAAATGTCAGTTTACGAGCCTAATTCTTGTCATTTGCGGTAGGTGTTACTGTTTTGTTTCAATATGAAGAAAACAGCGACTGAGTCTCATCGAATGCTCTAAAGTACGTATGGTAAGGATGCTATTAGCGAAAGAAAGTGTTACGAGTGGTTTCAATGCTTCAAGAATGGTGATTTTAACGTCGTAGACTGGCATAGTGGTGGAAGAGAGAATGTTTTCGAAGATGCAGAATTGGAGTCATTGCTGAGGGAAGACCCGCATCAAACTCAAGAAGAATTGGCATGATTAGTGGGAGTGACACAGAAAGCCATTTCAAAACATCTCAAGGCTATGGGCATGATTCAGAAAGAAGGAACTTGGATCCCGTGTGAGCTGAAGCCAAGAGACATTGAACGGTGTTTGTGTTTGTGAACAGTTGCTTCAGAGGCAAAAACGGAAGGGATTTCTGCATCGCATTGTGACCGGGGAATGAAAAATGGGTTCATTACGATAACCCTACATGAAAAAAATCATGGGGATATCCCGGCCATGCTTTCATGTCGATGGCCAAACCGAATATTCATGGCTCCAAGATCATGCTCTGCATTTGGTGGGACCAACTCAGCATCACGTACCAGTGAAACAACCATGGGTACTTGTTATCGAGCATTAAAAGACCAATGGCCACAATACAGCAAGAGGCACGATAAAGTGATTTTGCAACATGACAATGCTCGACCCTATGTTGCAAAATAGGTCAAAATGTACTTGGAAATGTTAAAATGGGAAGTCCTACCCCACCCACCATATTCTCCAGACATAGCTCCCTCTGACTATCACCTGTTTAGATCAATGGTGCATGACCTGGCTGACCAACACTTCCGATCTCATGAAGAAGCCACAAATTGGATAGATTCATGGATTGCTTCAGAAGATGAACAATTTTTTTGACACAGAATTTGTATACTGCCCAAAAGATGGGAGAAAGTAGTGGCCAGTGATGGAAAATACTTTGAATGATACATGAGTAACCAATTTGTTTCATTAAAGCCTCAAATGTCGGGCAAAAATGGCAGAAGCAAAGTTGTACACCTTGTAGCTGCCAATGATACAATTGTATTCCGTCACTCAGGAACCATTTTTGCATCATTCAGTCTCTGAAAGTGACAACACAGTGTAACAGTGTAATATTTAAATATTTAGGAAGGGGGGGAGAGGGGGGGAGAGAGAGAGAGAGAGAGAGAGAGAGAGAGAGAGAGAGAGGAAGAAGAAGAAGAAGGCAAAGCTTATAAGTACTTGTGGTAAATATTTAGGAAAGGGGGGGGGGGGGGAGAGAGAGGGGGGGGGAGGCGAAGAAGAAGAAGAAGAAGAAGAAGAAGGCAAAGCTTATAAGTACTTGTGGGAAAAATTCTCTTGATTGAGTGAAGCAAGAGTCAAAGAAGCAAACAACGGAAAATCCAGTAGGGAATATGAGAGTATTAGTAATTTGTGGAATGACACTTCTCAAATTTTATCACTGCAAGAGTTTCACACTACTCAAGTGCTTTTTTTCTTTTTACCTCAGCAATTGACAATTATTAGCATGTTTCCTATACTAAACATTTATATAGTACATTGTTACGTATCTAAATGTGTATTGGTGCTATAAAATGTATTTTTGAAGCTGGAGCTACATATTTCTCTTAATGGCTATTTTTCATCTCATTATGTCTAAATAAATGTAGAAATCCTAAATATAACTAATGTTCAATGAAAATTTGTTGCACACTGTTACATATTTTGGTGAATGTTTGTAGTTTGTTGTGACAATGGAAAAGAATGAGCAATGAACAAAATGAAGTTAAAATTAAATGTGGCTGTATATTTTATGGGTTTCAAATGGCTCTGAGCGCTATGGGACTTAACATCTGTGGTCATCAGTCCCCTAGAACTTAGAACTACTTAAACCTAACTGACCTAAGGACATCACACACATCCATGCCTGAGGCAGGATTCGAACCTGCGACCGTAGCAGTCGCGCGGTTCCGGACTGCGCGCCTAGAACCGCTAGACCACCGCGGCCGGTGGGTGTTTTGAAAATGAGATTTTCTCTCTCCAGTGGACTGTGTGCTGATACGAAATCTCCTGGGAGATTAAAACTCTGTGTTGCCTGAAACTGAAGCTCAGGACCTTAGCCTTTTGCAGTGAAGTGCTCTACCAACTGAGCTACCCAAGTATGACTCATGACCTACCCTCACCACTTTACTTCTGCCTGTACCTCATCTGAACAAGATCTTCTCTGACCTTAGTAACACTGCTTGTAACACACTGTTAAGATCTATTTAGCATTCTACGTGCAAATGCATGCCCCCCACCACACACACACACACACACACACACAAACACACACACACACACAAATCATAGGTTATATCATACTATTAAAACCAACAGTAATGAAAATTATGCTGTTGCATTATTCATGTCTACAGATACATAAGTGTTGATAAATCTTTTCTTCTTTTTTCTGGCCTTTACACCATGTTTTGCAGGGTCAGCATGTTATCCTAGAATTGGCAATGTTAGCAATAGACGGTGGCTGGCTGCCGTCTCTGCCTTCCCCGCCCCCCTATCCTTTCCTCCGTGGACGGAATTTGCATACCCCATTCATCTGAGTCTCGAGTTATCCCTTGTGAAAATGTGAGAACATTTTCAAAATGTTTGCAAATCGAGTAACTGAGGCAGGAGTTGATACCAGTCCATCCCAAAGTCAGATCTTGCCTGGTCAGCACATTTTAAATCCAGTGGATGGATTCGATGTGGGGCAAATCAACTCCTCACATCCCAGAAGCAGTGTGCTAACACTTGTGTCCACCCAGGCATATCTGACTGTTGACAAGTAATTACTTCATATGCAATGCGGTTGTAACATTCCAATGTACAAAAATTTGGGTAAACCATATTTAAATACTGATTTCCTCTCATCCTATCATGTCATATCTCCCTTCAATGGGAGCTCGCGAAGCTTTTCCTGGCTAATGCTTCAATACAAGCATTAATACTAATCAGTGCCTTTTTCTTGCTAAACCAAGTTATTCGCTCTAAAACACAACAATTTTGCTAGCTTGTATTCATGTGCATCGATTTACTGATATTCTGCCAGTTGGTAGCTTGAAGCTTCTCTAACTTTAGTTAGTTACAGCTCAAACTGTACTCTGTTTTTCAGCAAGTCACCATCTCTGCTTCCCCACTGCCAAATCGTGGCAATATACAATATGTGATCAAAAGTATCCCCCCCCCCCCCCAAAAAAAAAAAAACATATGTTTTTCATATTAGGTGCATTGTGCTGCCACCTACTGCCAGGTACTCCACATCAGCAACCTCAGTAGTCATTAGACATCGTGAGAGAGCACAATGGGGTGCTCCTCAGAACTCACGGACTTCGACTGTGGTCATGTAATTGGGTGTCACTTGTGTCATTTGTCTGTATGTGAGATTTCCACACTCCTAAACATTCCTAGGTCCACTGCTTCCAATGTGATATTGAAGCGGTAATGTGAAGGGACACATATAGCACAAAAGTGTAAGGCCAACCTCGACTGCTGACAGGCAGAGACTGCCGACAATTGAAGAGGGTTGTATT
This sequence comes from Schistocerca cancellata, assembly GCF_023864275.1. Taxonomy (NCBI): domain Eukaryota; kingdom Metazoa; phylum Arthropoda; class Insecta; order Orthoptera; family Acrididae; genus Schistocerca; species Schistocerca cancellata. Next base: position 402,191,079 of record NC_064627.1, read on the forward strand.
GTGTAATAGGCAGACACCTATCCAGACCATCACAGAGGAATCCCAAACTGCAACAGGATTCACTGCATGTACTATGACAGTTGGGGGGAGGTGAGAAAACTTGGAATTCATGGTCAAGCGGCTGCTCATGAGCCACACATCATGCCAGTAAATGCCAAACAATTCCTTGCTTTGTGTACTGAGCGTAAATGTCAGACAATTGAAAAGTGGAAAAACATTGTGTGCAGTGACAAATCATGGTACACAATGTAGCGATCCGATGGCAGGGTATCGGTATGGTGAATGCCCGGTGAACCTCATCTGCCAGCATGTGTAATGCCAACAGTAAAATTCGAAGGTGGTGGTGTTATGGAATGGTCGGGTTTTTCATGGAGGCACTATCACAGCACAGGCCTACATTGATGTTTTAAGCAGCTTCTTGCTTCCCACTGCTGAAGAGCAATCCGGGGATGGCGACTGCATCTTTCAACGCTATTGAGCAACTGTTTAAAATGCACGGACTGTGGTGGAGTGGTTACACAACAATAACATCCCTGTAATGGACTGGCCTGCATAGAGTCCTGACCTGAATCCTATAGAATACCTTTGGGATGTTTTGGAATGTCGACTTCATGCCAGGCCTCAACGGCCGACATCGATACCTCTCCTCAATGCAGCACGCCATAGAGAATGGACTGCAATTCCCCAAGAAACCTTCCAGCACCTGACTGAACATATGCCTGCGAGAGTGGAAGCTGTCATCATGGCTAAGGGTGGGCCAACACCATACTGAAATCCAGCATTATCAATGGAGGGCACCACGAACTTGTAAGTCATTTTCAGCCAGGTGTCTGGATCCTTTTAACCATAGTATAGGAACTAAGCATTCAGCCCCATTTCACCCCCTGGGCACAGAGAAAAATATACATTTTCAGGAATCACTTATGTCCCTATTCATCTCTTATGTCTCCCTTCTGCTCATTTTTTCACATACTTGGCTTCTTCCAACAGGTATAAAGTAAGGTGATTTTAGTCACCTCAGTTCAAACTGTACTTCATTAACATTAGTTTATACCATGGATCACATTGCATTAGAAGTAAAGAAATATAGTAATTTCAATTAATGCTTGTTTTCAGCAGTCTAAAATGGCTAGCACCAAGCCCTGTTTCTTAGTTTTGTTGGTGTATGAATCTGCAAGTAACAAAAAGCCACCCTCATGCAGTAACTAAGCTTTTGAATGTTGCCAAATTTAATGCCTTTGTAAATAATAGGATACATATCAAGTAATAAGTTTTCTTACCATATTTCCAGCTAGATCAAAAGCAGCAAACTTAGATGTATAACTCCAGTTCCAGTTCCTCTTCAGGTGACTGAAACAAAGTAAATGAGAATCACTAATACATGAACAAATTAACAAAATTAATAAACACATGTTCTAATACAAACTAAAAATCAGACAAAACAACAAAAATGTGCTAAATATTTAAAAGTGAACATGAATGGTTACACATACTCATAAAGAAGAAGAAAAACCTTTTACGTTCTTATTATATGATACAGAACAATAAATACATATAAATTAATAATGTTGGACTTGGGCCATAGAATGGAGAACAACTGCTGGTGGAAATGTAACGTACCAATATATTTTTCCAAGCAGGGGAAGAGGATAATATACACTTAAATATACAATATAGATTACACTACAGGCTAAAGACAGATAGCATATAACTACAATACTGTAAAAAAAAGGGTGTTCTGATCTTCAGTCAGATGTCTGGCCTCCATTCTGATATATCCTGTAGAATCCTCCACCCCTCTGAATAACTACTAAAACCCACATCTATCTGAATTTGTTTACTGTGGTCAGGCCTTGATTTCCTTCTGCAATGTGTACTCCCAACACTTCCCTCTGTTACCAAACTGACTATTATTATTATTATTATTATTATTATTATATCATGACAGTTTTAGGCAGAGAGTGTTTTGAACTATGGTTACACAAGATAACGGTAGAGGCCGGTCCTGAACTACCACCACCAAACAGCACTGCAGCAAACAATTGTGCTGTAGCCACTACTAAATTCTTTGTTCCTAGAATTTGCCTCGTGTTGCAGATTGCTCTTTTAAATTTTGAAATGAGTGAACACATTAATCCTGGTGCATAAAGGGATTTGAATGGGGCTCTCACCATAACAAAAAGAATCAGTAATCCCTATAACCGTTAGGTCACTTCTGCTTTCATGGAAAAACAGAGCGCGGACATACACTATGTGATCAAAAGTGTCCGGACAACTGGCTCAAAATGACTTACACGTTCATGGCTCCCTCCATCAGTAACACTGGAATTCAATATGCTGTTGGCCCACCCTTAGCCTTGATGACAGCTTCCACGCTAGCAGGCATACGTTCAGTCAGGTGCTGGAAGGTTTCTTGGGGAATAGCAGTCTATTCTTCATGGATTGCTGCACTGAGGAGAGGCATCAATGTCAGTCGGTGAGGCCTGGCACGAATTCAGTGTTTGAAAACATTCCAAAGGAGTTCTATAGGATACAGGTCAGGACTCTGTGCAGGCCAGTCCATTACAAGAATGTTATTGTCATGTAACCACTCCACGAGAGGCCGTGCATTATGAACAAGTGCTTGAGCGTGTTGAAAGATGCAATTGCCAACCCCGAATTGCTCTTCAACAGTGGGATGCCAGAAGGTGCTTAAAACATCAACATAGGCCTGTGCTGTGATAGTGCCACGCAAAACAACAAGGGGTGCAAGCCACCTCCATGAAAAACACGACCACACCATAACACCACCACCTCCGAATTTTAATGTTGGCACTACACATGCTGGCGAATGAGGTTCACAGGGCATTCGCCATACCATACCCACACCCTGCCATCAGTTCGCCACATTGTGCACTGTGATTTGTCACTCCACCCAATGTTTTTCCACTGTTCAATCGTCCAATGTTTACATTCCTTACACCATTGAGGCGTCGTTTGGCATTTACCAGCGTAACGTGTGGGTTATGAGCAGTCGCTTGACCACGAAATCCAAGTTTTCCCTCCTCCCGCCTAACTGTTGCAGCACTTGCAGTGGATCCTGATGCAGTTTGGAATTCCTGTGTGTTGGTCTGGATAGATGTCCAGTGGCAGAATTAGTTTTGTTTTCAGATGATACAGGTGTTCCGTCATAACATCAAGTGCCAGCACATCATCCTGAACAAAACAGAAGAGAAGGCTTTGAGATGATGTCAGCCAATAAATAGTACCCTGACTAGGACCACAACATGACAAGAGTAGCATCTACACGAAGAGAATAAAAGCAACACGCCACCTAGCCATGGCCCCACTAAAAGAGCCGCACTAGAAGATGAGCCATCATCCGACGATTTAGCCGTGACTTGTGATCTTTATTAATTGCTTGCATGGAAATTGTAAATATTGAAAGATATTCATTATTTGCATGTTGCCAATTGCTTGTAACCTCTCTTTGCAAAAAGGCAAAGTTAAGTATAGTAAATTTAATTCACTGTAATAAACTCCGTTATTAAGATCTGCTTTAACGTTGTTAGCTATCCGAGAAAACAGCTTCCTAGGCACCCTATATTAGCCTAGTGGGAAGGATCCCACACTGGCAAAGAGTTATGAGAAGAACCCAGTGCCTGGTGGCCACGGAATTTTCTTGTGCGTTTTTCTGGCACCTAATTCTCTCGTCTTTATTCTGCAGGGGTGTTTACTTGCTTTAACAATCTCTTATAGTGTTTTTGCTAATCAGCGTTTTCAGGTGGGTGTTGCAGGAATTTTCTTTGCTTTTGTACTTATTTTTTTCTTGCTTGCCTTGTCTGTTTCTTGCATTTGTCTCTTCCAAAATGCCTACCCCACCTATCCCACACCCTGCTCAGGTGCCACAGCCGTCAGTGTTAGATGCAACACAGCTAATGCAGATGTTTCAGCTGCAGACTCAACAATTATCTACCCTGCTCAACACGGTGCAGCAGCTACTGGCCAATGCTGTGCTCCTGACAGAACAAGCACCATTTACAGCAACACCTACAGCTATACCGTCTTTCCACCAGTTTTGTGAACAAGAGGAGGAGTTGCTTGAGTGGTTGCAACAATTTGTAGCCCAAATAACGCACTAGGTACTGTGAAACTTCCCTATCTATTATCCATGGTAGGAAGAACAGTGTTCCGATTAACTCACAAGTTCTTCCCCAATGCCACTCTGAGTGAGCTTTCACATAAATGGGTTGTAGATTCGCTAACTAACTATTATGATCAACAAGTGAATGTGGTAGTGGCTAGGTATCAATTCTTTAATTGCAAAAAATGGTCAGAACAAACTTATCACAAGTGGGTAACAGATTTGCAGGGTATGACGACGAAATGAAAATTCAAATGTGACTGTGGAGCTTTATATTCAGATTTGTTGTTGTGTGATGCGATTGTGTACAATGTACCTGACGTCATACTCAGAGAGCAGATTTTGATAGAGTCCGATACATCATTTCAGCAGATAGAGCAAATACTAGATCTGTACGATTCAGGTGTCCTGTCGGCCAATAAATTTGAGCACCTGGCAAATTTGTTGGGTTGAGTCCCTTTTTTGCGACCCGCCCATTAGCAGCAGCTTGCACTCGCCACACCACATAAACACCTCTCCACGCCACGTAAGCAGCTCACTAAACAGGCGAAATGAATTATGTCTTGCCCTTGGTGTTATTCACGGAATAAACGTCAAGACTACCTGTCTCGACGAGCTCAGTGTAATGCTTGTGGCAGGAAAGGACATGTACAATCTGTATGTTTGCAATGGAACAAACATACGAATTTGGCCCACTCACAAAAATCTAGTCACAAGGCCCATGTCATTAACGCAGTATATTCAAAGTCTGAAACAAGCATTAGCAACACTAGAAAGCATGCAGTTTCTTCAGTGATAAGCCAGTCTGACAAACTTTTTTGTTCATTTACTCCTTTGTGGGAAATTTCAGTTCAACACAGGTGCCTCTGTCACATTCTCAGAAAATGTGCTTTGCCTGATCGCATACGCACATAGTGACTTTTATGGTGCTACTATCACGTGATTGTGTGAACATATTTGGTCTTTTGACATAAAAGTTTTCTGGGTACACTACCACATCATATCGTATAAAACTAGTGCTGGAAGAAAAACCAACATTTCGGCCATGGTCGGAGCAGCCTTTTTCTGGGTCTACTGGTGCATTCTAGCTATGCAGTGTCCCTTATGTTTTGTTATTACTGTGCACTGCACATGCCATTATGTCAAAATTTTAAAAAGATAGTTCATTCCATTGGTTACTTAAGGAAGGAAGAGAGGGAACTTTATTTTAATAGGTTATTGCAGTGGAGGGAGAGCGTAACCTCTATTGTCTATTGGCTCTTGTGTTATGTGCCATGATTGGTGGTCACCGGCAAATGAGGAGTTGGATCCTGTTTACCAAATGCTGAATGTTGGCCGCAAGTGTTCGCGCCTCTTGTTGAGAGTGTGGTCTGTTGGACTCTGATTGCTGGCAGCCAAAAATAAATAAAAATAAAACAAATAAAAATAAAAAATATAAAAATAAAATAAAGTTCCTTCTCCTTCTTCCTTAAGTAGCCAATGAAATGAAGTATCTTTTTAAAACTATGACATAATGGCATAAAAATAAAATAAAGTTCCTTCTCCTTCTTCCTTAAGTAGCCAATGAAATGAACTATCTTTTTAAAACTATGACATAATGGCATGCGCAGTGAACAGTAATAACAAAACATAAGGGACACTGCATTGCTAGAACGCACCAGTAGACCCAGAAATAGGCCACTGCAACCGTGGCCGAAATGTTGGCTTTTCTCCAGCAGTAGTTTTATACAATATGACGAGGTACCATACCGAGAAAACTTTTATGTCGACTGACTCTGGCTGAAAAAGTCTACGCAATTATATTTGGTCTTGATTCATTTGATTTGTTTGGCTTTAACATTCAGGAAAATGTGTTGTCAGTGTCTGCATTCCATGCAAAAAACAGTGGAGCCAGCTTGCTAAAAGAATTCCTGGAACTCTTTTCTGAACGTTCAGGCAAGGCTAACAATTATGTTGCACATATTAATGTGAAAGACAATGCTCAGCTGAAATGTTGCTAGGCCAGAATTGTTCCAATTGTATTACGGGATAAAGTCACTGTTCAACTTTAAGAATTGCAAGATAGCAGAGCTATTGTGCCAATACAAGCTAGTCAAAGGTCAAGTCCACTGGTTTTGCTCCCTAAAACTTCAGGTCGCATTCGACTCTTTGTTGACTTTATGTCTACAGTCAACCCACAAACTGTGATCTGTTGACACACTAGGGCTTGTTTAAATATTTGCATTTGCCATTTGGCAGTGCTTCTGCACCCGCTATTTTCAAATGGTGTTTGGAACAGCTGACTGCGCAAATACACCTGAAGCACACCTTGCAAATGTGCTTGCTTTGTTTCGTGTGTTATCTGATGTAGGACTAAAGTATAGACTGGACAGGTGTGATTTTTTTAAACCCGAGTTGCAGTATCTTGGTCATGTCATAAACAGTCAAGATGGACATCCTCTTCAGTCACATTTGTTAGCCATAAGAGATTTGCCAGTTCCTCGCAATGTCACGGAATTGCAGTCAGTTTTAGGGAAAATGAACTATTATATTCAGTTCATACTGAATGCTGCACAAATGGCAGCTCCATTGCAATGCTTGTGTTGCATGAATGTCCCCTTTGTTTGGGAAGATGGGTGCCAAGTAGCTATTCAAAAACTTAAAGTTGCATTGCTCAGTGATTGTCGCTTAGTTCACTTTGATCCTGACAAACCAGTTGTTTTGCAAGTTGACAGTTCCTCTTACGGAAGTGGTGCAGTGCTTTCACACAGAACTGGTGATAAACACATGCCTACTGCTTCCGCATCTCAAGTGTTGCCCAAAGCTCAGTGTAATTATTCACAAATTGAGAAAGAGGCTTTGGCTATCATGTATGGTGTCACCAAATTCAACCACTATTTGCATGGCAGAAAATTCTACTTAGTAACGGATCACAAGCCTTTGCAGTCCTTGTTTCATCTGAAGAGACCGGTTCCTGTACGAACTGCCCAAAAATTGCAAAGATGTGCTTTGTTGTTGTCTCAATACCAATACAAGATTGTGTATTGCCCGCGGCTCAACATGGTAACATGGACGCACTTTCACGTTTTCTGATTGCACCTGATGCAGACTTTGACCTTTTTACTGTATCTTGTTGTCACATCAATGCTCAGGATTCCGAACTGCTTCACTCTATTCCACTGAACTATAGGAAAATTGCACAGGCCACGAAAGCTGATCCGGATTTGAAAATCTTGCTAAAGTACATTTGCACATCTTGGCCTCGTTCCTTGCATGGCATAGAGAACTCTGTAGTGTGCTGATACTTTGCACGTCGGCATAGCCTCGCTACACAGAAAGGTGTGATTCTTGATCAAAATGACAGTGGATAGTCACATGTGTTGACTCTAAGGCTTTGCAAAAAGAAGTGTTGCAGTTACTTCACCAAGGACAGTGGGAGATTGTTCATACAAAACAGTTAGCACATCGACACTGTATTTGGCAGGGTATGGACATCCAACTAGAACAGATGATGTCGCAGTGTCGTGCATGTGCGGAAAATCAGTCCGCACCATCACAAAAATTCTCTGCTTGGCCTAGGCCACAATCATCTTGGCAACGTGTGCACATAGACTTTGCGGGACACACATAGCACAGTTCAGGTATTGTCCTCTATTTTTGCCTCGAGGTTTACCTGAAGTCGTAGTGTCAGACAACGGCCCTCAGTTCACATTAAATGAATTCTGTGAACACAATGGCATACAGCATCTAACTAGTGCATCGTTCCATCCACAGTCAAATGGGGAAGTGGAACGTTTCATCAGAACCTTCAAGCAGCAGATGGCCAAACTTCACTCCGCACGCACCAGTGATCAAGCACTGAATCTGTTTCTCGCCTCCTATCGTTCGCACCGACGATATGTACCATCGCCAGCGGAATTGTTTCAAGGCCACAGCCATCGAACAATGCTCCATCCTCTTCAGAATCCGACACCGAAGGAAGGCCACATGTATCGCTTTGCACTGCATGATACTGTCTTTTACAGGGTTTTTAGCGGCAGCAGGAGATGGGTGCAAGGCAAGATCATCTGTCGACTTGGCGCTTGTATGTATCTCATTACAGGTCCAAACAGGATGCAGCACTGACAGCAGTGCTGACATCAAAATCAACTTCACCACTGTCATGTGCACAATGATCCTTCTATGTCTCTTCTCCCAGATTCACGGATCCCGAGGACAGTAAAGCCACAGCAGCTGCCAGAGGGTGTCATCACAACACTGTGGCATAACCCCATGTAGAAAGAGCCTTCGCCTCCTCTTGTCCTACTGATAGAGCTGGATCCACCTGCACCGCAGCCACTGACGCCTTCCCTATCTGGTTATTGGCCTCTGGAGGTGGACGCATACCCTTCTGGTCATTTTACAGGAGACATATCCGCCAGAGTGAAGGCCAGATGGCAGGGTACGACCGGAAACTTGACGTCCCCTGCAGCCACAGCTTCTGGTCTAGCTCAGCGTCCACCCTCCAGCCTCCCCTGCCGTTGTTGCACTCCCTACACAACAACGGTCCATCGCCTTGAGAGGGAGGAATGTTGTGGTATGACATTAAGCATCGGTACGTCGGCCTGAATGAAACAGCAGAGAAGGCTGTGAGACAACGTCAGCAATAGTATGCTGCTTAGGATCACACCACAAGTGTAGCATCTACATGAAGAGAATAAAAGTGATACATTGCCTAGCCATGAGCACACTAGAAGAGCCACACTAGAAGAGCCGCACTAGAAGGCGAGCCGTGATCTTACGATTTAGACATGACTTGTGATCTTTATTAATTGCTTGCACGGAAACTATATCGAACGACATTGATTATTTGCATGTTGCCAATTGCTCACAACCTCTCTTCCTAAAAAGGCAAAGTTAAGTATTGTCAATTTAATTTACTGCAATACACTCCATTAATAAGATTTGCTTGAATGTTGTCTATCTATCTGAGAAAACAGCTTCCTAGGCACCCTATAATAGACGAGTGGGCAGATCCCACAACAGGCACTGTTGTTAAGCTGAGCAAAGAAGAATCAACAGAGAAAATAGTAAAAGATATTTTTTGTGAAAGTTTGAGACGAATGGGATACCTTTAAACTTTGAAAGAACACAACACACAGTTTTGTACTGTCAAAAATATCCCACCTCAACAAGAAATAACTGACATCTTTATGATCTGGACTAAGGCCCAAGACAACCTATCTTCATTCCTTCACAACTTCAACATCTTTTTGCCCATCCATTTCAACTGGTCATCCTTGACCCAGTGTGCCACCTTCCTTGATGTTGACCTCTTTCTCTCTGACATCTCCATCCACTCCCCTATCTACATTAAACCCACTGAGTGCCAGCAGTACCTGCACTTCAACAGCTGCCATCCCTTCCTCACCAAAAAATCCCTCCAATACAATCTAGCCACCCGGGGTGGCATATCTGCAGTGACAAGAACTCCCTTGCCCAATATTCTGGAGGTCTTACAAAGGCCTTCACAGACAGGCATTATCCCTCACACCTAGTCTGCAGACAGATTTCCTATGCTATATCCCAACACACCCCAATCCTCCCACCACCTCCAAAACCTGCTACAAAGCACCCCATTCATCATTCAGTACCATCCTGGACCAGAACAACTGAACTACATCATTCATCAGAGCTTTGATTATCTATCATCGTGTCCTGGAATGAGGGACATCCTGCTCCAGACCTGTCACATGCCTTCTGAAGTGGTGTTCCACTGTCCATTCAACCTCCACAACATTCTCATCCATTTGTATGTCACTCCCAATCCTCAGGCTCTTGCAACAGTGATCATATCCCTGTGGAAGACCCAAGTGCAAGACCTACCCAATCCACAAACCCAGTATTTCCTATTCCAGTCCTGTCATAGGCTTGTCCTATTGCGTCAGAGGCTGAGACACCTGTGAAAGCAGTCATCTGATATGCCAGCTCTGCTGCAATCACTCCACAACTTTTTATATTGGTATGAATTCCAACCAGCTGTTTACCAGGATGAATGGTCACTGCCAAACCAAGACCAAGAGCAAAATGGACCATCCTGTGGTACAACATGCAGCTGAACATGAAGTGCTTGATTTTAATGGCTACTTCACGATCTGGTCCATCTGGTTCTTCCCCTCCACCACCCCCTTTTCTGAACTGGGAGTTATCCTTACAATACATCTCCACTCCCAGAATTATCCTGGCCTCAACCAGTGATAAGCTACCGCACCACACCCTCCCCTCAACAGTTTCTGCCTCCTCTTTCCTACAACCTCCTCCCAATTCACATCCCCTCACATTCATTGTATTCATTCTCCATTAATTTTCCTCTTTCTATTCTTCTCATTTTCTGCTGTCCCCTCCCCCTGCCCTCCATTCCCCCACCCAGCATCAGAACGCTGTCTGAGCCCTGTCCTGTGGCTTTCTACAGTAGTGCCTGAATGCTCCACCAAACAGTGCTCTTCTCTTCCCCCACCTGCACTCTGCTTGTTGTAACAGTGATTGTCCACAATGCAACAGTTGCAGTCTGGCTAAAGCAGCCAGAGATAGTGGTCATGTGTGCTTGAGGTGTGCCTGCTTGTGTGAATGTGCATGTGGTTTTTAATTTTTTTTCCTGAAGAAAGCTTTGGCCAAAAGCTTTGAGGGTAATAGGCTTTTCATTGTGAGTGTTTGCAAGTCGATGTGTCATCTTTACAGTGAGTAGCACTCTATTCTTTTCATTATCGTAATTATGAAACTACCCACAGACGTAAAATGTGACTGACAGTTTCAAATGTAGTTTAAGAGCTTTCTCCTTAACAACTCTTTGTATACTATAGAGGAATTCTTGAATAGAGATAATCAGTCATCTTAAAAGATCTATAAATGGGCAGCATGCAGCCATATATGCCAGTAAAGAATGTTTTTTAATTTTTTATACATTTGTAGATAAGTGTTCTGTGTTTAATCTGTTGACATGTTCCACATCATAATGTTCCTCATGAATTTGATCCATGGAATAAGTAACTAACTACTCAACTAACTAATCATAGGTAAAGCAGATGAAAGGCTCTGGTTAATTGATAGGGTACTGGCAAAACAGAATCAGTCTACAAAGGAACAAGACAGAAATAACTGTATGGCATTGCTGGCATAGAGACCCAAAGGGGTATATTGAATCACTTAACACATATCACATTGTTCTCAATGCTGGAAAGAATGCCTTGTCCATAATATTAAAGGCACAACACATTAATGATAAATGCCACATTAATAATATTATGGGCATCACTCCCCATTCAACTGTTAGCACTCATGAGTAACAGTAATCATCCAGCAGGTAAGAGAAGGCACATCCACATTGTAGAATTTTAGAACTTGTTTTTTTGCTCGAGTATCATGTCGTTTTTGGAAACTCGGAATCTACTATATAGGAATCAACATGGATTCCGGAAACAGCGATCGTGTGAGACCCAACTCGCTTTATTTATTCATGAGACCCAGAAAATATTAGATACAGGCTCCCAGGTAGATGCTATTTTTCTTGACTTCCGGAAGGCGTTCGATACAGTTCCGCACTGTCGCCTGATAAACAAAGTAAGAGCCTATGGAATATCAGACCAGCTGTGTGGCTGGATTGAAGAGTTTTTAGCAAACAGAACACAGCATGTTGTTATCAACGGAGAGACGTCTACAGACGTTAAAGTAACCTCTGGCGTGCCACAGGGGAGTGTTATGGGACCATTGCTTTTCACAATATATATAAATGACCTAGTAGATAGTGTCGGAAGTTCCATGCGGCTTTTCGCGGATGATGCTGTAGTATACAGAGAAGTTGCAGCATTAGAAAATTGTAGCGAAATGCAGGAACACAGGAACATCTGCAGCGGATAGGCACTTGGTGCAGGGAGTGGCAACAGACCCTTAACATAGACAAATGTAATGTACTGCGAATACATAGAAAGAAGGATCCTTTATTGTATGATTATATGATAGCGGAACAAACACTGGTAGCAGTTACTTCTGTAAAATATCTGGGAGTATGCGTGCGGAACGATTTGAAGTGGAATGATCATATAAAATTAATTGTTGGTAAGGCGGGTACCAGGTTGAGATTCATTGGGAGAGTCCTTAGAAAATGTAGTCCATCAACAAAGGAGGTGGCTTACAAAACACTCGTTCGACCTATACTTGAGTATTGCTCATCAGTGTGGGATCCGTACCAGATCGGGTTGACGGAGGAGATAGAGAAGATCCAAAGAAGAGCGGCGCGTTTCATCACAGGGTTATTTGGTAACCGTGATAGCGATACGGAGATGTTTAACAAACTCAAGTGGCAGACTCTGCAAGAGAGGCGCTCTGCATCGCGGTGTAGCTTGTTCGCCAGGTTTCGAGAGGGTGCGTTTCTGGATGAGGTATCGAATATATTGCTTCCCCCTACTTATACCTCCTGAGGAGATCACGAATGTAAAATTAGAGAGATTAGAGTGTGCACAGAGGCTTTCAGACAGTCGTTCTTCCCGCGAACCATACGCGACTGGAACAGGAAAGGGAGGTAATGACAGTGGCACGTAAAGTGCCCTCCGCCACACACCATTGGGTGGCTTGCGGAGTATAAATGTAGATGTAGATGTAGATGTGGGTGTAGATGTAGATCTACTACACATTTCTGCGAGTCTGAGTCATGACAATCCGATACATAACTAAACAGCCAAGCTACTTAGCTGAACATGAGATGTCACAGTTAGTGCTTTGTGTTCCCAAAGCTATCTGACTGGTAACAGTCCAATCAGTGACAAAGGGATACTTCCCATTCTTGGAGAATCTTTGTTGCTAATAACACAGATGATGATCCTACTTATGATTTGTCTAATTCAGTTAAGAAAGTTCCTTTCATTTTCTATGTTGTGTACAAAAATTTAGTTAGTGTAATGTATGAGATGAAATTAAGAAATAATATAATATGTTTTTATCAATATTTTTTTTGCTGCTACATTACACAGACTTTCTTATTTGTGCATAATTTATGTATTTCAGAATGAACTGTGGTGGGTGAAAATCTTATGCCAGCTGCTGCTTGGACCTTAGAAACTGTGAGGCATTTGCAAGCAGCAATTGGCAGAGGGTGAAAACAGGCATGAGCCAGGACAGTGGAGGATAATGACAACTGGAACAAAGGGGATGATTTCCAAAATGCCATTACAATTTATAATGGTGCACATGGAAATACATAAATGGAAATGAACTAGAAGTGTGACAGCAACCTGGTAGGTTCTTTTACTATTTTATTGTTAAAGCACCCCTCCTCATGAGTGTTTCTACTTTTGTCAGGGGAGGATGGCCACACACAAAAGTAGATCTTTCAGAGGTGAGGGTGATACATACTTCCTCTTGAGCTGTCCTATTCACATGAAAATGAGGACTGTACAAGTGGGACAAAATGAAAGCACTCGCCCAACACAAAGTGTGATGTGAGCTGTGCCAAGAGGCACGTGGCGTATAGGTGTGTCACGAACAGAACCTCTGGGATATCAGCCAACCTGCCTGTGTAATTAGCCTTACACCAGTGAAGCGCTCCACTGCTGGGACTGATATATTCCTATACTCATGGGACCAAATTGGATAAACCAGTAAAAGAAAACTGAGGGATTTGGTGTTCAAGTTACCCCGAACACTCACACATCGGGCACTGAGCCAGTGGAAGATGTTTCCATAACTGGATCAGGAGAGATTTCAGTCCCCGGAGTGAAAGAAGTTACTGAGAAGCTGGACCAAATCAAGATTAAAGCCTTGTCTGGGACAGTGAGACAGAAACTTCTTAGAGAACATAGAGAAAAGCAAGTAATGGAATGGCTTCCTAAGAACAAGTGGATGAAACTAAAAACTCTTGAACTTAAGATCCTCATGAAAAAAAAAAAGAAATGTCTCAAAGTGAAGAGAATAAAGAGACTTCTTCTACTTCTGCGACAGGTAGCAAGAAAACAAGGGAGGAATCTGTTATTCCCAGTTCATATGCGAAAAACCGAGGTAGGAAACAGAGATTCAGACCTACAGCATAGCAATCTCAGTTTTTAGGGTGACAGATATCTAACGAGGCTGCCCTCCTGTTAACATCACTTTGTGGCAGGAGGGCTCGATCAAGACGACTGTCTCTGAAAAAAATTGGAGAGGATGCAATTCAAAGACTCAAAATTGGAGTCTATCTGGATAATGATGCTCTGATATTTGTCTGTGAGGGAATGGGGACAGTGGATTGGTTGGAGGAGATGCTGCCCAAGATCACTTTGTGGGGCACTGGTCAAGACAGCAAAACTATTCAGGATCATAAGTACATTAGTCTGGGTATCAAAACTACTTACAGATGTTCCGCCAGAGACCTTTTTAGGGGAAGACGGGGTTCAAAACCAGCAAGTCTCAACAGAAGACTGGTCGATAATTAACCATAAGGTTGGAACTGATGGCGAAACCATTGTTGTGGGAGTTGGAGAGAAATCCCTGAAGGCAATGTGAGGGCAATAACTAAAATTTAATTTATGGTTCTTGTGGGTGAATGTCATGGTGATTAAATATATTAAAGGTGACAATGGCTTTAAGTGTTTCAGATAAACCTGCAGCACAGTAAGCGGCCAATCACTGCCTTGAGTCACCTTCTGGGAAGGCATGTGACACTGAACGCCATAGGTTTTATATAGATAAATAGATAATGGAGAGCAAAGACAGGATTGAGCGACACATTGTTCACGAGCAAGGTGACTTGATAAGGTGAGTAAGATTTATGCCAAAAGAATGGTTGGGACAGCCAAGCCATGTGCAGTTGTGCAATTGCTTCTAGGAAATTCCACATCATAAAATAAATGGCTGAATGCCAGCTGGCAGCATGCTAGACATGGACAGTTTCCGAGTATATCTAACACAAAAGATGTTTTACGACTAGTTCTGCAATCCTGGGCTTGAACAGGAGGTAGATTAAACTCATGGTAGGTCTAACGACTAGATGTGGAACTTCAGGAAACATCTGCACATGATGAGTATAAAAAATATCTCTAAGTACAGGCTGTATGGTATGGGGGTGAAACCGCACTTTTTTAATCATCCAACGTGAAACACTGGAGACCAAAAGACACAAAATATTTGGGTCATTAATTCCTGAAGAAATTGTGGCTAACAGAGATCTAGTAAAGGGACTCCTACTACTATTTAACAACACTGGTTGGCTTTTCCAGAATGACAGCGAGTTACACCAAACAATAAACACAGTTATGATACAGGTAACAGGGAGCAATGACCACTGTTGTTTTGTCTTCCTGGTTAAATCAAATCAAATAACGAGCTGATTCATCAAATGAAAGAGCAGACGAAACTGTACAGTAGGAAGAAAATACATAGAAACAACTCATGTACAACTGCTGCCAAATAGCAGACTAGTGCATGGAAAACTGTCACTCTGGACTACATTCGAAAATTTATTGCAATCATTTAGCATTTGAGTGTTAGTGAACAACCATCAATTGATGGTCACTAGAGCACAAATACAGCAGTTTCCTGCAGTCCTTGCCTGAATATAAACTGGTCTCTACTAATACAGGGTGGTTACAATTAAACTTTCACTACTTATGAGAGCATCAGTGAAAAATGAGTGATCATAGGACAATGAAACTTCGTGGAAATATTTGGAAAAATAGGCAGAAGAGAAATAATGAATAAACTACTGAAAGAAACATATTTTAATTAGGACTGGCATTTATTTGGCAACAAATATGCAACTAGTCGCTTTTTTATGATTTATTCAAACATGAACATGTTTTCGAGCCACTGCAGGCTCATCTTCAGATAGAGGTGTTACAGAAACATTATCTTGTGGACCAAGTGTAGCTATATGCAGTGCTAGTGTTGGTGGGGGAAATTACAGAAATTTAGTAATTGGTGATGAAACATTTATGAATCCGAAAGTTTTTTTATGTTTTGGGTACTTACAATGCACTGCCTTGTGGTATTCACATCAGATTGCTTCTTAAAACGTTCATTATTTTGTTATTTACACAATAAACACAGTATATAACTTCACTTAGTTTTACACTGGCTCACAGGATGTAAACATTCGATGTTTTTACAAAGAATACGGATATGACAGATTCTGCACTTTTACTACATAACAGTCTTTGGCAAGAGATGCATTGTATTAGGATACAAATATTATTAGTACAGGTTTTACATTTCGGAAAGTGTCGCTTGCTGCATACAAAAGGTAAACAGCTAGAGATGAATATTTAATATATAATTTAAAACTTTTTGTAAGTTACAGAATACCATAGTCGTTACACACCAAGAAGAATGGACAGGGTCTGCAGTGTTGCCAGTTCCAACTAATAGTTGTAGTATGCACATAAAGAGCTTTGCACTTGAAGAAAGAGTGTATATTGCAAATTATGTCTCTCACTTGGTTATGTAGAGTTTATCACTTACCATGATCATCAGTGATGACAATTTGCAACAAATGGAATAAAAATTTCCTAAATAACTTGCTACGGTCACATTTAATGCTCACATCAGCTACAAAATTTACAACATGTGCCCAGAATACTACTGAACATTCTATGGCTGTCAGAGAAAATGTGACGTAGGTGCACATAAGCATAAACTAGACCACCATTGTTCATGTCCCCAACTACAGAAACTGCTCTACTGCTGCCCGAAACATCTCAGCTGGGATGTTGGACCATGGGATGCTCAGCTGTCAACTTGTGCGCTGTTTGAGCATCACACATTGTGTCCAGCATTCTTAGCCATGACAATACAATACTTCTTCAACAATCTGTGGCGCAAATGGCTGTTGGCTTCTCGCAGAAACAATTTCCAAATCACCAGTTAATTTGAACTTCTGAATCATGTTCCACAATCCCAGTGTAGAGAGACTACTGCTCCTCCACATTCCTTTAATGTGTCAATACTCGTGAAGAGCAGTATCACTATGCTGTTGTTTTGATAAAACGGCTTTAACTCTTGAGCGGGCATGCCTACGTACAAAACGTTCCAACCAAAAATAACATTGTTTTTCACAGTTCCATTGTTGTTTCACAACTGCAAACTCATAGCAGTTTCTTCATAATTGCTTCAGCTAACACAGTAATAAATTGTGTTGTCAAATGTCCAAACAGGCAGCAGTAATATAAAATAAACAGGGAGCTAGGTATGGTAAAAAATTATGATCCTGGCAGGAAAATGACCCAGATTATGAGCTAGCAGCATACTCCCACAATGAGACAGTTGCCTATGAGATGATTAGTAATTGAATAAGTGCTTGGTTGTGGTGTGATAGAGCTGTGCTGTCTAATGCTTAACGTGGGCCATTACTGAGGGGTAACACATGTCCCGAGCAACAGAGTGATATACTGAAAGTTTCTTGCATTATTGTTTATGAAACAGTGCTTCAGTTCATATTTTGTAAGTTTATTTTATCATTATTTAATTAAACTAAGATTAAACTGGATTTTCCTAATATATGTTTACCTTACAAGAACATAAAAACAGTTATTTTTTACAACTGCAAGAAGTATGTCACACGCCTGCTTCTATTATGAAAAATGGCATGCCTGCTTGACGGTTAAGAGTAAGGACCTGTTCACCTTATCCAGACAACATTGACTGTCTGATACTGTAATGCACACTGATGCTTGTGTTTCAACCCTATGTCGCTGTACCAGTACCAGCGGCCTATGACAAGTCACAATACTAACAAACAAATCCTGCAGCGTACAGTCTGAACATTGCTCCTATAAAGTTGGGTACCCATTCAGTAAACAGTTTTCTGTCTACTAACTCAAGTAGCAAAAACTTAATTATTACCATCCTGTACCCTCCAGTTTCCACTTGAATGGTAAAAATCAAATGAAAGCGAAAAGTGAGCCAGAGTGTGATCCATTATTCAAAGCATGGCCAGTATATGACAAGATATATCATCAGTGCAAGAATGACCCCAACCTAAATGTAATGTCACAATTGATGGAAGGATGTGACCACTTTGAGGATTCCTTAGTTTCAACAATGTATGCCACAAGAATGATACTGATACAGAATAAAGCTATACATACTTTCAGGGGCACAGTCACGCTATATTTGGAATTTCTAAGTCTTCTGCAGTTGGAGCAATGCTGTAACGAATGTAGTCATAAAACTGCAAGACAATTTAGCAGGTAATGGTCACATTGTGCACATTGGTTGGTATTATAACAGCTCTTGAAGTAAAATGCAGTGGCATTATCAAAAAGAATAGTAGAGGAATGCCATCTGCTATGTCTCCTATATATCTCTAACATCTCCAACAAAATGAATTGATTTTTCACCATAACGGAAACATTTTAGCCTTATGGTGAATATAAAAGACAGAGGTTTGCATGATAAGCACACAGCACAGAGGAGACATGCTTTCCCACACAAAAGGAAGACAAAAAAAATCAAATTATCAGCAGTCCTCAATTACAATAAAAACAAGCTTGGTTTGATCTCAGTGACCTAAAAATGTCATAAGGAATATTTGACTATTGAACTGTGATGAAAGCTCTGCAGAGAAAGCTTTCTTTCCATCTACTTCTCGTGGCTGTTTCAAATGTGTGTACATTATATACATAGGTAAGGAAGAAAAATGTTTGTATGAGCCAATTCATTATTTGTTTGCAAATATCTGTCAATGACATGTAGTACAGACACTCAACCTTCCGTCAGTAATACTAATATTTTAAGACTGTTACAAACAGGAATGAAAAAAAACACAGCTAATGTAGTGTGTGCTCAGGAAGAGGCAAGGAGGAGGAAGAGTAACAAAAGGGAAAGATACATTGTTTCAGCATGGTGTATATAAAATGGTGTCTTGTGTGCAATATGTTTCCAGCCCTATCACATAAAAAAGAACTATTTGAAATATGAAGTCATTCTCATAACATGTTGTTCTTTTCCACTGTACACAGAGACAAAAGGTTTAATAGAAGAATAATATAATTCATATCTACTGAGAAAGTAACTCACTTCAAAATTGTACCAGAGTGTCAAATTATAATGAAAGTGTCTGGCACTGGATGAAGGAGATGGAGATAACTGGCTGGCACATGGTATGTAGTTTAAAGTAAGTGATTGACACTCAAAATGCTCCTTGCACAATAGCCACTTTCCTCAACAGGCATAAGAGTTATGCTGTAATTGTATCTCTAGAATGTAGGTGATAGTAATGTATGTGTGTATACACTACAATCACTAATGTGTTGCATGATGAGAGAAAGGGGTGACTGAAACCTTGTGCTGGCACATACCTTACTCTTCTTTTATAGCACAAAGGGTAATAACAAGTTTAATGTCATCATCTGATGGAAGACTCACTATCAGCAGTATCACATACTCCTATTCCTCGATAGACAGCAGAGAGGTTTGGAGTTTTCTCCAGGACATTACCACCCAGTCTGGTGATCAGAACCATGCGCCATCACCTGTCCTCTACCAGTGTGAAAATGCTTGTGGTAAAAATTTCTTTAACCACCAGAATTCAAATCAGCTATCTCTGAGGTGGGCACAATTGCAAATACAGAAGTTAGAGACCTCAGCTATGGAGCCAGGTTTCCATAAAGGAGCTTTTTTGGAATACACTTATGACACCTATCCTAGAATATTGCTATGGTATTTGGAACTAATACCAAAATTAACTAATGTGGGCCTTTCAAAATATACAAAGAAAGGTAGCATGAATTGTTACAGATCTTTTGGGCTACAGAGATTGGTCACACTAATTACAGCATGCACAGAGGCATTTTAAGCAGTCATTCTTCCTGTGCTACATGAGCAAATGGGATGAGAAGAAAGGCAAATATGTGTTACAGTGGGAAGTAACCTCTGCAATGCACTTCACAGTAATTACTTAGATGTAAGTAATTTACCAAAGACTATTTTTAATACCAAGTGCAGCAAGTGTTATAAATAACAGCTTCTGCTGTCACTGCACAATTCAATTTTGATACCATTCAGCTGTGGAATTGACAATTTTTGTCCCAGCTACCAATTTTGTAATGATGAACTAGCTGTGTATATTGGCATATGCTTCATTTTATGATTTCCAAAAACCATTACCATAAGGATTGATCGAAGACTTAATTAAAGAGAAAAAAGATAGGCAGTTTTCTATAGTAGGTTACTCAAACAAAATACTGATCAGATTATTCAGATTTTCTAAATAATGAACAAGAGCTCTGAATTTGTGTTCCAGAATTCTGTACAGTAATATATGAATTTAAATGCCAATACAACAAATGGTGGAATGAGAGAAAAAAATAATCTTATACATACTCAGAATGGAATTGTCAATACAAATGCAATTTAAAAAATCTGGGTTGCTGGTTTAATTAAAACAATCATTGAAACACAGAAACTGTAGATGCACATGTGCACAGTTATTTTGATACTCAAATAGCAAAACTGTTGACTACTTTTCAAATCTCATAATTTATCAGCATCACCTGATTTATTTCAACTACATTCCACTAATCTTGTTTTACTTTTCTTGATATTCACCTTATAATCTCATTTCATGACACTATCTATTCCATTCAACTGCTTTTGCAAGTCCTTTGGCGTCTCAGGCAGAATTACAATATCATTGGCACAACTCAAAGTTTTTATTCCTTCTGCTTGAACTTTGAGTCCCTTTCCTAATTTCTCCTTGGTTTCCTTTACTACTTGCTGAATGTACAGATTCAACAACATCAGGGAGAGGCTACAACACTGTCTCACTTCCTTCTCAACAGCTACTTCCCTTCATGCCCTTTGACTCTTCTTACTGCAGTCAGGCATCTGTATAGATAACTTTTCACTCCCTGTGTTTTACCTCCATTACTTTCAGAATTCCAAACAGTATATTCCATTGAGAGTGTCAAAAGATTTTACTAAAGATACAAATGCTACAAACTTACATTTGACTTTAAAAAATTTTTCTTCTAAGGTAAGTTATAGGGCCAATTTGGCCTTGTGTGTTCCTACACTTCTCCAGAATGCAAACTAGTCTTCTCTCACATCAACTTCTACAGTTTTTCATTTATTCCGTAAATAATTTGTGTCAATATTTCACAGTCTTGGCTCATTAAACTGATGTTTTACTTATATCCACACTTGCTAGCACCTGCCTGCTTTGGAATAGGAATTTTACATTCTTCTTGAAGAATTCAGGTATTTAAACTGTCTCATACATCTTATATACAAGGAGGAACAGTTTTATCATGGCTGGCTCTCCCAAGGTTCACTATAATTTGATGGGTATGTTATCTATTCCAGGGGACTAATTTTAAGTTAGGACTTTCAGAGTTATGTCAAACTGTTCTAGAAAGATCCTATCTATCTGTTCTTCATTTACTTATTCTCCTAGTATAATATTGTCCTGAAGTCTCTTTCTCTTACACAGATCTTCTACATATTTCTTCCACCTTTCAGGCTTTCCTTCTTTGTTTAGTATGGGTTTGCCATTGGAGCTATTGATATTCATGCAGGTACTTCTCTTTTCTCCAAAACTTTCCTAAGTGCTGTATCAATCTTTCCCACAGCACTGACGCTTCTACAGCCTTTCACTTCTTTGCTAGCCAATGCTGTTTTGTCAGTTTGCACGTCCACTTGGTGTCTTTATACCCCTTTGCCTGCTTCATTTGCTGCACTTTTCATTTCTCCCTTTATCAATTAGGTTCATATCTCACAAGGATTTTTGCTCGGACTTGCATTTTTTCTTACTGATCCTCTACTGCCTTAATTATTTCATCTCTCAAGACTATCCCTTTATCTCCCTTACCTCTGTTTCAGTTAACACTAGGCTAATGCTCCCTTTGAAACTCTCAGCAACCTCTGTTTCTGTCAACTTATTCAGGCACCATCTCCTTAATTTCCTACCTTTATGCTATTTATTTTGGTTTAATTTGCAGTTCATAACCAATAAATTACGGTCAGGGTCCACATCCACCCCTGGAAATGTTTTGCAGTTTAAAGCCTTTGATTCAAAATCTCTTTTTCATCATTCTGTAACCTGCTCATTCTGTAACCTGAAGGGACTGGATAAAAATACGTGAAACACCAAAAGCACAACACCATGCCTAATATGATGTAGGAAACCCATTGTAATTCAAAACAGCTTCCAGTCATCTCAGGAAGGATAAATACGAGTCCTGTATGTTTTTCAAGGGAAACGTATATCATTCTTCTGCAAAACCGTGGCACTTTCGAGTAACGATGATGGAGGTGACTAGCAATCACACACCTTTCTCTATAAAGTAGATCACAAAAACTAAATAATATTGAGATCTGGTGATTGTGGTGGCTAGGGGAGATGCCACATTTCGTCCTTGTGCTCACAAAAACAGTCCCGGATGATGTGAGCTGTGTGAACAGGGACCCTGTTGTCTTGGAACACACAATCACCATTGGAGAATAAACATTATGCCATGTGATGAGTCTGATCAGGCAAAATGGCCACACACTGCTACCTTGCAGAGTGACCCTTGGGCTCAGGGATTGTCACAACATGGTGCCCAAATCATTACTGAACCCACACCACATTTCACTCTTGGAATATAAACTTGATCAAAAGCTGGAATCAGAGTAAAATAAAACTCATCCAACTGAACAACTTTCCCTTAATGCAGCATAGTCCAGGTTTTATGGCTTCAGCACCACATTTTCCTGTATTTGGGCATTTGCATAATTGATGAGTGGTTTTGGAATTCCATTTCACCCTGCAGTTCCCTGCTTAAGAAGCTCCCTTCCTGTTGTTTTGGTGTTAACAGTGTTCACATGTATGACATTCAGTTCTGCAGAGACTTTTGCAGCTGTTGTTCCTTTAATTTTTGTCTCAATCCTCTTCAATGACCACCTGTCATGATCGCTCAACACCCACTCTTGGATGCATTGTAAATTAGTGGCTGATGTGGTATAAATCTTTGATACATCACTTCCTGAAGCACCAAACATTTCGGCTCTCTTTGTTATGGAAGCATCCAACATGTGAACATTAAAAATTTGCCCATGCCTCAATTCACTTGACCCTGACAAAATGCACCCTCAGCTAACCGAAACACTGTTCTGACCATGACTGACACTTGCAACATAATGAGGACATTGCACAGGTGCCACTCATGGTCAAATACAACAGCACTTGGCTAGCACCTGCATTTATGTTCAACTATGTATTTCTCATGGTATTTCCACATTTTTATCCAATCCCTGTAACTGAAACTGTACGATGTCTCCATGTCTCCATCCAGTATACAACCTCCTTTCATGGTTTTTAAGCCTAGTGTTAGCAATAATTATATGCCTATTAGTTCCACAGGTGCTGAAGATATTGAAACAACATTTGATGAGATTAAAGAAACTACTCAAACAGTTAAGGAAGACTAAAATTTAATTGTGACGGGAATTGGAATTCAATAGTAGGAGAAAGACAAGAATGGAAAATAGTAGAACTAGATCTGACTGAATATTTGGGTCAGATCTTGACAAGAGATCAAAGTGGTGCAGATATTGCCATACTGGTTTAAATGTAAAACTGTGCAAAACAAAATGGTATCCTACAACTACAACATCAATGAGTCACATCTGAAATCTGTCAGTGGTAATAAAAATACCTGGAGGGGAGGGGGCAACAGGGGGAACTTGCCTCATCCTGGAATCTTAGAGTACAGAATTATTACTCATATATTGAGTGAATAACCAACAATTCTCTGGGATATTACAAGTTTTTTGTTTCACCTATAAAATTTAGTTCTAATGGCATGATATGCCTTGAAACTGACCAACTCATTTATATAAAAAAATAGCAGTTTTGGAGCTTTGCCCTAATAAGTGGTGCATTGAAAAGTATCTTTGTTTGACCATCAACTGCATGTTGGAATTAGCTGGAATATTAATGGAAAATACTGATGTGTGTGACAAAATACAAGATGTGATTAGCAGTTTAGAATGAAAACTACAGATTAAATCACGAACAGTTTTGGGTACATCTGGACCCTATTCTGTGAGCCACGATATTAAAAGTGGATAAACAGACTGAACAAAGGCTGGATGGGGATTAATGATAGCTGAAAAAGCCCACATAAAAAGCCATTTTTTTGTGGTGAGGACGCATTATCAGTTAACAAAGTATTAACACTAATTAGATCTCTGTCAAGAATCTCAAAGAACAGTTACAAATATGTTACTCCATTTGATATCTTTAGGTTTCAGCTGATGAACAATGTGAAACTGGAGTTTCTCTCAGCATATAAAATATTCAAAATTTATGGGAATGCGGCTGGGTGATATCTTTGACAACAGCTGATATTTCGACAATGGACACACCATCATTTACAAGGCACAAAAGCAATGAGAGAGTGTTGTTCAGGAAATTAAAAATCTTCGTGTGTGAGGCATATGCCAAAAGACAAACACACACACCATAAACGTTACTGCCACCACACAACTAAAGACAACCAGTGTCAGAAGCTGTCAATGGCGAACATTAATTAGCAGTGGGTGAGGTAGCATTAACTCCGTCCCTCTGTTGTTTCTGTTGTTTCTGCTGTTTCTGAATGCCAAGCAGAATTTCTTCATCTACATCTACATGATTACTCTGCTATTCTCAATAAAGTCCCTGGCAGAGGGTTCAATGAACCACCTTCAAGTTGTCTCTCTACCGTTCCTCTCTCGACTGGCATTCGGGAAAAACGAGCACTTAAATTTTTCTGTGCAAGCCCTGATTTCTTTTATTTTATCGTGATGATCATTTCTCCCTATGTAGGTGGGTGCCAACAGAATGTTTTCGCAATCAGAGGAGAAAACTGGTGATTGAAATTTCATGAGAAGATCCCATCACAATGAAAAAGCCATTGTTTTAATGATTGCCACTCCAATTCATGTTTCATGTCTGTGACACTATCTCCCCTATTTCGCAATAATACAAAATGAACTGCCCTTCTTTGTACTTTTTTGATGTCATCCGTCAGTCCCACCTGATGTGGATCCCACATCGCACAGCAATACTACAGAATAGGGCGGACAAGTGTGGTGTCAGCAGTCTCTTTAGTAGACCTGTTGCACCTTCTAAATGTTTTGCCAATGAATCACAGTCTTTGATTTGCTCTACCCACAATATTATCTATGTGATCGTTCCAATTTAGGTTATTTGTAATTGTAATCCCTACATATTTAGTTGAATTTACAGCCTTCAGATTTGTGTGACTTACTGTGTAATCGAAACTTAGCTGATTTCTTTTAGTACTCATGTGAATAACTTCACACTTTTCCTTATTCAGGGTCAATTACCACTTTTCGCACCATACAGATATCTTATCTAAATCATTTTGCAAGTCGTTTTGATCATCTGATGACTTTACAAGACGGTAAATGACAGCATCATCTGCAAACAATCTAAGACGGCTACTCAGATTGTCTCCTATGTTGTTAATATAGATCAGGCCGGTATTACACTACCAAATTTCTTTGTCAAAGATGTGATCAAATATTCCGTCAAATATATTTGACAAAGATCTTTGACGTAGCGCTAGAAGGGGTATTACACTGTCATCAAATTTTTCGTCAAAGTTTCAAGATGGCTGACAACAACTTGTTATTAACCGCAGCAGTTGCACGTACCGCAATTGCATTGTGTGCACATGCGGAAAAGAAGTGGAGAAAAAAAAAAAGGAACCATACATATGAGGTTGACAGTCTTAAATTCCTGGGATTACAACTTGATAATAAATTCAGTTGGGAGGAGCACACCACAGAACTGCAGAAACGCCTTAACAAATCTGTATTTGTAATTCGGGTGTTGATAGCAGACATAGGCAACATAAAAATGAAAAAGCTTGCATACTTTGCCTACTTTCATTCGATAATGACATATGGGATAATATTTTGGGGTAAATCTTAAAGTCAAACAAAAGTTTTCAGAGTCCAAAAGCGTGTAATACGTATTATTTGTGGAGTAAATTCACGGACGTCCTGCAGAAACCTTTTCAAAGAACTGGGTATACTAACTACTGCCTCTCAGTATATTTACTCCTTAATGAAATTTGTCCTACATAATATATCTCTTTTTCCAACAAACAACTCAGTTCATACATACGATACCAGGAACAAAAATGATCTGAACAAGGACTTAAAAGCACTTACTTTAGTTCAAAAATGGGTCCACTACTCAGGAACACTCATCTTCAATAATTTGCCAGCAAACATAAAAAATTTAGTTACAAATAAAGATCAGTTTAAAAGGAGCCTGAAAGACTTACTAGTGGCCAACTCATTCTAGTCCATTGACGAAATTTTTAATAGAAACAAATGATGTATTTGTTCATACTATTAGTATTGTTATTTCAGCTTTAAAAAATTGACATGTTCCACATCCACGAGGATCTCCTCAGCACGGAGCTATGGAACGAAAAACTAATCTAATCTGGGTGAAGCCGTGGGTTTTACGACGACACGATAAAAGCATTCAACAAAACTTGTTACATGAGCTTACAGTGGATGACGTCAAGTCGTACATCAATTACTTAAGAATGGATGAGCATACATTTCTGTATGTGCTCAGTGAAGTGTATTCTCATATCACAAAGCACAATATTCACTTAAGAACTGCCCATCTTCAGAAGACAGGCTCACTGTAACACTCGGATTCCTTGCTACAGGAGAGGGTTATGTTAGGTTAGGTTAGGTTAGGTCAGGTCAAGTCTCCAATCTTCTTAATCTATTTTTGTATTCAGGGTGCCTCACGTTCTAAAGCGCCTCATCAGCTTCATACATCTCTATTAATTTTGTAGTTGTCGGCACACACCAATTGTATTTACCGGCAATGTTTATAAAAACACTACAGACGACAGAACGCTACAGCGATGCTAGCGCTCCATGTGGTAACATGTCACATTGCAGTGAAGTGTGAACAGAAGACAAGCGATTTCTTTGATCAAATTTACAGCGAGGCCCTAGATTTGATCAAATATTGGACGACATTTGACAAAGTCCCTATTACACCATCAAATAACTTTGACAATTATATTGGACAAAGAAATTTGATAGTGTAATACCGGCCTCAGGAAGAATAGAGGGCCTATAACACTTCCTTGGGGAACGCCGGATATCACTTATGTTTTACTCGAAGACTTTCTGTCTATTACTACAAACTGTGACCTTTCTGACAGGAAATCTCTAATCCAGTCGCACAACTGAGGCGATACTCTGTAGGCATGCAGTTTGGTTAGAAGACGCTTGTGAGGAACGGCATCGAAAGCCTTCTGGAAATCTGAAAATATGAAATCAATTTTACATCCCCTGTCGATAGCACTTATTACTTCATGAGTATAAAGAGCTAGTTGTGTTTCACAATAACGATATTTTCTGAAACTGTGCTGACTATGTTTCAATAAATAGGTTTCTTCGAGGTACTTCATAATGTTCAAATACAGTATATGTTCCAAAACGCTACTACAAATTGACGTTAGCGATATAGGCCTGTAATGCAGCGGATTACTCCTACTTCCCTTTTTGGGTATTGGTGTGACTTGAGCAATTTTCCAGACTTTAGGTACGGATCTTTCTGTGAGCGAGTGGTTGTATATAATTGCTAAATACGAACCTATTTTATCAGCACACCATGAGAGGAACTTGACTGGTATACAATCTGGACCAGAGGCCTTGCCTTTATTAAGTGATTTAAGCTGCTTTATTACTCCGAGGATATCTACTTCTATGTTTCTCATCTTGGCAATTGTTCTTGATTGGAATTCAGGAATATTTACTTCATCTTCTTTGGTAAAGGAGTTTTGGAAAACCGTGTTTATTAACTCTGCTTTAATGGCACTGTCATCAGTGACTTCACCGTTGTTATCGCGCAGTGAAGGTATTGATTGCGTCTTGCCACTGGTGTGCTTTATGTATGACCAGAATCTCTTTGGGTTTTCTGCCAGATTTCGAGACAGAATTTCGTTGTGGAAATTATTAAAAGCATCTCACATTGAAGTACACGCCATATTCTGAACTTCTGTAAAACTTAGCCAATCTTGGGGATTTTATGTTCTTTTAAATTTGGCATGCTTTTTTCATTGCTTCTGCAACAACAATCTGACCCGTTTTGTGTACCATGGGGCATCAGTACCATCACTTATTAATTTATGTGGTATATATATCTCAATTGCTGTCGATACTATCTCTTTGAAAACATTCCAAAACTTTTCTACACTTACAAGATCAGATCGGAAGGAGTGAAGACTGTCTCTTAAAAGGATGTTAAGAGCCTTTTTAAATAGATATACTTTGCATTTCTTTTTGATGGTTGTAGGTGTTATGGTATTCAGCCTAGCAGCAACTGCCTTGTGGTCACTAAACCCTGTATTCATCACAATACTCACTATTTGTCCAGGATTATTTGTCGCTAAAAGGTCAAGTATGCTTTCGCAACCATTTACCCTTTGAGTGGGCTCATGAACTAAGTATTCAAAATAATTTTCTGAGAAGGCATTCAGTACAATTTTGGATGACGTTTTATGCCTGCCCCGTCTTTAAACGTATAATTTTTTCAGCATATCGAGGGTAGAGTCACCACCGACTATAATTGTATGAGCTGGGTACTTATTTGAAATGAGACTCAAGTTTTCTTTGAACTGTTCAGCAACTATATCTTCTGAGTTGGGGGGTCGGTAAAATGATCCAATTAATAGTTCAGTCCGATTGTCAGGTATAGCCTCTACCCATATTATTTCACATGAACTATCTACTTCAATTTCACTACAAGGCAAACTATCTCTGACAGCAATAAATACTCAACCACCAACTGTATTTAATCTATCCTTTCTGAACACTGTTACATCATTTGAAAAAATTTCAGCTGAACTTATTTCCAGCTTTTGAACTTATTTCCAGCTTCTGCCAGCTCTCTGTACCTACAACTATCTGAGCTTCAGTGCTTTCTATTAGGACTTGGAGCTCTGGTTCTTTCCCAACACAACTATGACAATTTACAACTACAATACCAATCGTTTCTACAACCACCTTACTGTGTTTTACCTGCCCACTTTTAGACAGATGTCCCTTTTGTGGTTCCCTGAGACCCTGTAACCTAAAAAACCACACAGTCCCTTCCACACAGCCCCCACTACCTGTGTAG
Source organism: Schistocerca cancellata (assembly GCF_023864275.1). Taxonomy (NCBI): domain Eukaryota; kingdom Metazoa; phylum Arthropoda; class Insecta; order Orthoptera; family Acrididae; genus Schistocerca; species Schistocerca cancellata. The sequence goes on from NC_064627.1 coordinate 402,220,331, forward strand.
CCGCCTCCTGTGTGTAGTGGACTCTGAACCTATTAAATGGAACCCGGAAACCCACCAACCGAACGTGCAAGTTAAGAAATCTGCAGCCTACACGGTCACAGAACCGCCTGAGCCTCTGATTTAGACCCTCCACTCGGCTCTGCACCAAAGGACCACAGTCGGTTCTATCAGCGATGATGCAGATGGTGAGCTCCGCCTTAAACTCGGAAGCAAGACTGGCAGTCTTTAGATTTCCGCTAGCCGCCCGAAACCAGACAGAATCTGCTCCGAACCAAAGCGACACACGTCATTGGTACCGACATGAGCCAGCACCTGCAGTTGGCTGCACCCTGTACTCTTCATGGCATCTGGAAGCACCCTTTCAACATCCAGAATGACTCCCCCCGGAATGCACATGGAGTGCACACTGGCTTCCTTCCCCTCCTTGGCAGCCATGTTCCTAAGGGACCCCATTATGCACCTAATGTTGGAGCTCCTAACTACCAGCAAACCCACCCTCTGCGAATGCCCAGACCTTGCAGGCCAAGAAGCTTCCTCTGGAACAGGGTGGACGACTGCATCCAGCTCAGAGACATCGTCAGCCACAGATAACACCCAAAACCCGTTTGTCAAACAAACCAGGGAGGCCCTACAATTGGCCCCTTGGGAAGTTTTTCGCTGCCTGCCAGACTTTGGAATGGTCTCCCACTCAACCACGGGTGAGGGATCAACCACAATGCAGGCAGTACCCAGGGTGGCCACAGTAGTGGACCAATCGGAGGACACGTGGGATGTGGTTGATGTCCCTTACATCCCTGCATTCGATCCCCCACAGTGACGCCCCTTGGCAGCAGCCTCAAGCTGTGTGAAGGAAGCCAAAGCAGCCTGGAGGTGTGAGCGAAGGGTCGCCAACTCAGCTTGCATCTGTACACAACAATCACAGTTCCTATCCATTACTGCAGTCGCTTAAGCAAATATCTCATCTCTATTCATAGGGTCAGTTGCTAATTAAATCTCATTAGCTTTCTTAATGACACAGTCCCAATAGGTGGGTCTTCAGACCAGAATCTTCATTTTGTCATATTCCTTAGGATGACTGGTGCCAAGACCAAGTTCTGTAGTAGCAGATTCGCTTGGCTCTTGGAAGCATGTGTGGCAGTTACATGCTATATAATGGTCCTAATGGTCTGATCAATGTATGACATCTCACAACTACAATGGATACAGCAGATGACTGTCTTGCACAAACTCAATATCATCCTCTACAGACCCTAATCTTATAAAGTGGATGAAAAACATGTTTCACTTTTTTTTTTTTTTTTTTTCCAAAATGCTGTTAGAAATGCTACCTGCAAGGCAGAAAGGTTATGGACTTTGATGTCACCTCATTATTTTCATCTCTCACCTGTTTCACAATTTGTCAATGGCACAATGCTCATCTGATCTGTCTTTCACTGCAGCCATTCTGGCACAAGGTGAGTTCGATTAGGACTAACTCAGCTAACGAGCTTTCAGTCTGGGATGATGTGGGCTCTTTGAACCAAGGTATTAAGAACCCATCCATGCTCAGTTGGATGGTGATAACTATTAGCCTGAAGATAAAAATCAGTGTGAGTTGGCTTCCTATGAACAGCATGTTCCAACACACTATCAACTTTTATCCTAACCACTACATTATCACTACAATTTTGTAGCAAGCATTTGAGTGGACTGAATCTAGAACTTACAAACACCAATTAAATTCTTACTTCCAAGAGGTCAGACAAGATGAAAAAACACATAGGCTTCAAAGCTGGTGACTCCAGGGCATGTTACACAAAATCATCCCTAAAAAGACTGACAATACTAGCTGACAAAGGACTCTCCATGGTAACTCCATCTGCTTGGTCAGAACTGGTTATTGCATAAATAATGATGCCACTACTGTTTACAGTGTGTGTGTATCAATGTTTTAAATTACATTAAACCATTAAGGCCAGAACTTTCAACAAAAATCAATATTCAAGTAGATGGGTTATGAGTTACCATATTCACAATGGAACAGTGTGTGGAACTACTGCAGTAAGTTTTTAAAGCTCTCAGGCAAATTAGAGTAACAGCAAACCTCAGGTACCAAAATCTATGTGTATCAAACTAAAATTTCTCCAAATAATACACTAAAAAGCAATTAAAGTAATATATGGAACTGTGCAGTATGCTTTAGCTCTTTAAAGTGACAAAAGAATAGCAGTACAATAGATAATCATACAAAAAGTGGAGTTAAAGTACTTCTTGATGATTCTTCAAAGCAGTCATTTTCAACTCTTAAATATGCCATCATAACAAACAAAAATAACGATTGAAAACTTGTAAGGAGGGACATTGTTCTGTCACTTTCTCTCATTACCACTAGAGACAGTTGTACCAATTGAATCATAAGCTTAATTTTGTTTATCATTAGAAAAATTGAAAAATATGAAACATACGAGAAAAGGGCAGAATCCAGCCCTCCAGCGCCTCTTTTGTCACCTGGGACATCTCCTACATCCAGCGACTCAATTTCTTGAGGAGTAACTGGTTCCAGTGACTTCACCATGGCTGGCTTGTTGTGCAACATCTCCAGCACTATGTCTTTTCCTGCTACACACAGCCGTCCTCCTGCAGTAAAATGTTATATTAATACCACTCGTAAACCTTTAGAATAAATTAACTAGCACAATGCATAGAAAACTGAAGCAGCTGATTTATAAAAGATTAAATAATGCCACTGTGGGTTCTGGAAATTGACCATTATCTGGAGAAACAAAGAAACATCTGAAGTAAAAGATGGGAGTAATCAGCTCCTTTACACAGAAACAGGAGTGTGTTGCTTAACTTCACGTGAAATAATTTGTTCTTAAGCTGTTAATAAAATGATGAGCCAGAGCTCATGCCACTCCCCCCCACTGGTCTCTCTCTCTCTCTCTCTCTCTCTCTCTCTCTCTCTCTCACACACACACACACACACACACACACAAACATATGCACACACCACCACAGAACTACACATTCAGAAATTCTGCTGTGCAGTAGAAGAAGTAGACAAGTAGATAGAACTTCAATTTATGTTTGAAAGTAAATGTAATATGTATTAGATACTTCACATAACTTGGACTGTTAATGCTGAATCATTACTATTTTCTATGTTGCACTAAGGTAAAATGATAGATAGCTTCTATTACTATATTTATGAATATCACTGTTATTTTCAAACTGTGATTGCTATTGACAACAAATGATAAGGCAATAAACGTAATGTGATTCTGAATTGTTATGCCTGCCCATGATTCAACATTTCCACTATATGGTGAGTAGCAACCTATCCTTTTCATAATATTGTCATCATTCCACCTTGGATTTTGCATTGCTTGATTTTACCCCAACTAGACATTTGTGTGCAGTTAAAACTTTCCACCTCTATGAAGAGTTGCCTCAGAATATGATTTTATGAAACATTAGTTAATGAAAATTAGAAAGATAAGTCAACTTTTAGACATTTTCATTCCCAAGCTCTGTTATTACCCATGATGCAAATGCTGCAGATCTTATAAGGTCTGTAACACATGACTTCCAGTTTAGGTTCTTCTTCCTATTAAAGCTCAAGAATTAATAATGTTCTGTTTATGAACTGATTTTTCCTCATGCATTCTATTTAGCACTGTGGTCAGGTCTTGTGCACTACAGAAATGCATGTATTATGTTTCAGTTACGTTCACTGAAAGTCTATTTGCAGAGAATGAATTATAAAGACTCAAAGAAAAAAAATACCACCATCAAAAAATAATTACTGTAGAGTAATGAAATTTTGGGAATACATTTGTCTAGGTAACATATTTAAGTGATTAACATTGATGGAATACACGTCAATATAAGCATGAAAGAAGCCTTGAAAATATGTAATGCTGGTACATTAAGAACCAGTGTAACTGAATGCAAGGATACAAACTAGCATGCATCGTATTGTACAGGTGCTGGATGTTTATGAGATGGAGATCCATGGCTGGAGCACTTGGTCGGTCAATATAGGGACAGTTTAATGCTGTTTGTGGATGATAGTGGAGTTGGAGTTATCATTTGATGATGGTCTATAAGTACTCGACTGGAGACAGATCTGCTGATTGAGGAGGCCAAGGCAACACATCAACAGCCTGTAGTGCGTGTTGGGTTACATCAGCGGTATGTGGGTGATCATTATCCTATTGGAAAACACCCCCTGGAACGCTGTTCATGAATGGCAGCGCAAGATCTAATCACAGACTGACATACAGATTTTCACTCAAGGTGTATGCTTCTGCTGTCATATGAAATTTCACCTGGGACCATCAAGCACACAAGAGACATTGGTTGCAGGCCCTCAACTGGACTTCTGTTAACCAACAACACATGGCCATCACTGGACTGAGGTAGAACCAGCTTTCATCAGAAAACACAAGAGATCTCCACTCTGCCCCCACCCCCGAACGAGCTCTCGCTTGATTCCACTGAAGTTGTAAATGGCGGTGGTTGGGTGTCAGTAACCGATTTGTAACAGTTGTGTTACTGTGGTTCCAACTGTTGCTCAAATTGTTGCTGCAGATGCAGTATGATGTGCCAGAGCCATACACCAAACAAAATGATCTTCCCTCTCAGTACCGTCACATGGGCATCCAGAGCCTGGTCTTCTTGCAACCATACATTCTTGTGACCACTGCTGCTGGCAATCATGTACAGAGGCTACATTCCTGCCAAGTATTTTTGCAATATCTCAGAAGGAACATCCAGCTTCTTGTAGCCCCATTACACGACCTTGCTGAAACTCAATGAGGTGTTGATAATGGCTCATTGTTGCCTCAAAGGCATTCTTGCCTATGATCAGCTCATCACATCCAATCTCAAATGTGACTAATGCTCACAACTGTTACAGCGTGTATCTAAAGCAAACCTGATTTGCATCCTCACAGTGGCACAACTCTTACACGACTGGTGTGAAATTTAAATCAAACAATGGAAACTCCAGGTAGGAATATCAACAACATAGGAAAAGACAGATTCCTACTTACAGTAAAGAAGACACATTAAGTTGCAGACAGGCACAATTAAAACACATTTACAGAAAGCTTTTGGCCACAGCCTTCATCAGTAAAAGAGAGTCACACATCATTCACACACACAAGCAAGCACACCCCACACACACACGACTGCCCACTCCAGCATCTCGGCTCAAGATGCTGGAGTAGGAAGTTGTGTGTGCATGAGGTGCGTTTGCTTGCACGCGCGCGCGCGCGCATGTGTGCGTGTGTGTGCGTGTGTGTGTGTGTGTGTGTGTGTGTGTGTGTGTGTGTCGCCGAACTGTGCATGTCTGCAATTTGGTGTGAAATTTTTCACATGTAGAAACATGCCTATCAACTTTCGTTTATGTCGCACAATTCCTTTTCGGTGTTGCGACTTTTTTTCTGTCAGTTTAATTTTACAGAATATTTTTTTTTACGTATCAAGTAGAGCCTCTAAATTAGGCTTGATAATAATTATGGCATCACTAGCAAAGAGAACTAGTCCAGTTTCCTGGAAGGAAGAGAGGAAGTAATTAAGTAAGTTTAGGGTTTAAGATCACACTGACATCTTACTCTCCTCAAGTCAGTAGAACGGAAAGGAAAATTATGGCTTAATAGCCTATTAATGAGGTCATTAGAGATGGAGCTCAAGCTCAGACTGTAAAATGACAGAAACAAAATTGACCACATCTTTTTCAAAGGAACTATCGTGCCATTTGTCTTCAGGGATACAAGAAAACCACGGAAAGCCTTATCTGGATGAGTGAATGGGGATATGAACTGCTGCCTCCTCAAACCAAAGTCCAGACTATTACCACTGCACAATCTTGCTCAGTAGCATGAATTCAGAGCTATCTCTACTTGTTCTAACCACTTCATCTAATTTTCGAATACAGTGTGTTGATTCCTTTTGTAATTCATAATTTTTTTGCATATTTAGCACGTCATTTTATTGTTTTATGGGGAAAGCAGCTGTTAAAAATAATGAAATCTATCTACAAATATAGTAAATTTACGACTGACATAATAATATTATACATATCACTCCAATTAGCTTCCTATAATGTTCCCTCAAAAAAGTAGTATGTTTTCAACCATACCATTTCAAGGCGATCAAGTTACTTATGGATGGACGGTTGTGCACCATGGCCTCAAAGCCCATTTTCTTATATAACTGATGAAGTGTTCACCTAAAGGTATGCTGCCTATTAGTGTTCTGCTGCCTGTGCAGTTCTAGTTGGGAAAAATCAACAACGGAATTCAGGATGTAAGCATTTAATAACATTCTGAAATTGTTTCTTGTATCAATATTAAAATCTTACATGACAATCATTTGCTTTATTTTGTCCACTAGTTGGCATCATAACGACTAAATTTTTTCTAGAAATAGTTAACAATTTTCCAGTGGGGATGTATATACTGTTATAATTAAAAGTGAGTTTATCAGTAGTAGCAATTCACATGCACAAACTTCCAACTATTGGGCTATCCAGAAACTACTGATTTCAATATATTTGACTGTGATGCCATTTTTAAAGTAAAGGATAACTTTTCCTTTCTCCATAATCATGGTGCTACAGGTGTTTAGGTGGTGCTCAGATACAACCTATCAGATTTATCTTATCTTCCTAGTTCATATAAGCACGCAAAAAGTTCACCAAATTGAATTTTATAATTGGTGGCAAAGACTACTCTTCAATTTTCACCTATATAAATACAGCTAATCTACCTTTTCCCTTCCTGTTAAGGTTTGAGCCATGTATTGTGTGCTTTCACTTCCCAAAAGCAACGACTAGCTCAACACAGATGTAATTCCCACCCAAAGTCAGCAGCAACCAGCAGAGTTTCTGGTTAATTTTTCTGATGGATTTATTCATCCATGGTTGATAATGCCACTGCAGAACCTAAACGATAGTCACACTTATGTCTGAAGCTGCTGCATCTAGTTTACACAGGTTACTCAAGTTCCTGATCCTCTTCAAGCTGTTTGCTTTCACATATGAGAAGATCACAAAAATATGATGTGTGTCTGATTGGTAATCCACAATGCTCAGCACGATGTTAATAAACCTGAATACAAGACACCCTTCTTTAACTTCTACAAATTTTCTTACCCTGATTTCATGGCACTTTTCTAAAACACACCTTCTTTGGGTTTGCCCAATTGCCTACTTACTCCTGGTCATTATATTTCTTTTTATACCATACACAAGTACACACACTCACTTCCAATTTTAAAGGGTGCAGTATCACAAGGTGAGATGAAGGAAGCAGCATGGTCCTTGAGAAACAGATATAAAGGGTGAACCACACTCCAACAACAACCTCTGAGAGGTGCTGGCAGGACCAAACCAAGAAAAAAAGTTTAGTAAACATGGGCTCTAAAATGCATACCTTAAGAGCTATGAGCACTACTTCATCTTAGAGACAGTAAAATAAATCTCTCCTACTGCTAGCTCTTTCCTTTCTGTATTTGGAGAGATAGTAGTATGGACAGAGAGAGAGAGAGAGAGAGAGAGAGAGAGAGAGAGAGAGAGAGAGAGAGAGAGGAGACGATCAGTAAACATGGGCTCTAAAGTGCACACCTTCATAGCTATCAGCACTTGTTCATCTTTGCTACTGTGAAACGAATCTCTTGTACTGAACAAGTGCTTACAGCTCCTAAGGTATGAATTTTAGAACCCATGTTTACTGGACTTTTTTTATGGTTTTGGTCCCAAAATATGGAAAGCAAATAGCTTGGAGTAGAAGAAATGTGTTTCACAGTACCGAAGATGAAAGAGGGTTCGCAGAATTTATGGTATGCATTTCAGAGCCCAAGTTTGCAAGACTTCTTTTTCCCTTCGTTTTGATTCATATTATCATGTTTGAAAGTTTGTTGGTGGAGTTCTCGCTCACACTGTATACACTGTGCGTGTGTTCCCTAAGAGCCTTCAGGTTGATTTCCTCTGGTGTTTTACTAGATATTTAGAATTTTGTTTTTGTAATGAGTAGTTGTTAAATTGTTGTAAAGTCAAATTTTATGAGCCCATTCAAAAAACGGTCCTAATTTAGTCAATTGCAATATTTGGTTTAATGACATGTACTAATAGGGGCAGAAAAACTTGAATAATAACCAGAACCCTGTAACTGACTTTGTAGCACTGGGTATAGCAGCAAGATATATTGCTGGCATAAGCCAGCACACAAAATGGTTATTTTCACAGTATATAACATAGATATTATAATGTTATCAATACAAAAACTGAAACACAGGGCCATTCTGGGAAAAGTCTTGAAAGTGATACTCTCCTGAGCTGTATTAGTACTGTGACTTTTTCTTGGTCATTTTATAACTCAATGGGTACTGAATAATAGATACTGAAATGTTAGTAAAAATGGCCTATGCCACATTGTCTACTAATGCATGCACCATAACTACTTAGTTTCTACTACAATACTAACTACACCTTATTATTTTGCTGACCCTTTTAATGTATAAAGTTAATTGAATATTACACTAGACTAATTTGGAACCATCTATCCACAGGACACATAACATTTGATTTTAAAAAACAGTTTTGTTTGCAAAGGGAGAGAAAATAATGCTTTCCATAGACTTTCGGTGACATTTAAAACCTGTAGTAAGCAATATTTGTTTGTGCTGATGCATTCGCACATTACAACAATGAAATTGCAAATATCTACAAATTACAGAGAGAATTTGCCTGAGGAATCTTGTTGTTGTTGTTGTTGTTGTTGTTGTGCTCTTCAGTCCTGAGATTGGTTTGATGCAGCTTTCCATGCTACTCTATCCTGTGCAAGCTTCTTCATCTCCCAGTATCTACTGCAACCTACATCCTTCTGAATCTGCTTAGTGTATTCATCTCTTGGTCTCCCTCTATGATTTTTACCCTCCACTGCCCTCCAATACTAAACTGGTCATCCCTTAATGCCTCAGAACATGTCCTACAAACCAATCCCTTCTTCTAGTCAAGTTGTGCCACAAACTCCTCTTCTCCCCAATCCTATTCAATAACTCCTCAATAGTTATGTGATCTACCCCTCTAATCTTCAGCATTCTTCTGTAGCACCACATTTCAAAAGCTTCTATTCTCTTCCTGTCCAAACTATTTATCGTCCACGTTTCACTTCTATACATGGCTACACTCCATACAAATACTTTCAGAAACGACTTCCTGACACTTCAATCTACACTCGATGTTAACAAATTACTCTTCTTCAGGAATGCTTTCCCTGCCATTGCCAGTCTACATTTTATATCCTCTCTACTTCGACCATCATCAGTTATTTTGCTCCTCAAATAGCAAAACTCCTTTACTACATTAAGTGTCTCATTTTCTAATCTAATACCCTCAGCATCACCCGACTTAATTCGACTACATTCAATTATCCTCGTTTTGCTTTTGTTGACGTTCATCTTATATCCTCCTTTCAAGACACTGACCATTCCGTTCAGCTGCTCTTCCCAGTCCTTTGCTGTCTCTGACAGAATTACAATGTCATCGGCGAACCTCAAAGTTTTTATTTCTTCTCCATGGATTTTAATTCCTACTCCGAATTTTTCTTTTGTTTCCTTTACTGCTTGCTCAATATACAGATTGAATAACATCAGGGAGAGGCTACAACCCTGTCTCACTCCCTTCCCAACCACTGCTTCCCTTTCATGCCCCTTGACTCTTATAACTACTATATGTTTTCCGTACAAATTGTAAATAGCCTTTCGCTCCCTGTATTTTACCCCTGCCACCTCCAGAATTTGAAAGAGAGTATTCCAGTCAACTTTGTCAAACGCTTTCTCTAAGTCTACAAATGCTAAAAACGTAGGTTTGCCCATCCTTAATCTTTCTTCTAAGACAAGTTGTAGGGTTGGTATTGCCTCACATGTTTCAATATTTCTATAGAATCGAAACTGATGCGTCCCCGAGGTCGGCTTCCACCAGTTTTTTCATTCATCTGTAAAGAATATGTGTAAGTATTTTGCAGCTGTGACTTATTAAACTGATAGTTCGGTAATTTTCACATCTGTCAACACCTGCTTTCTTTGGGATCGGAATTATTATATTCTTCTTGAAGTCTGAGGGTATTTCGCCTGTCTCATACATCTTGCTCACCAGACAGTAGAGTTTTGTCAGGACTGGCTCTCCCAAGGCTGTCAGTAGCTTTAATGGAATGTTGTCTACTCCCGGGGCATTATTTCGACTTGCTCTGGCAAACTCTTCACACAGTATCATATCTCCCATTTCTTCTTCATCTACCTACCTCCTCTTCCGTTTCCATAATATTGTCCTCAATTACATTCCTTTGTATGGACCCTCTATATACTCCTTCCACCTTTCTGCTTTCCCTTCTTTGCTCAGAACTAGGTTTCCATCTGAGCTCTAGATATTCATACAAGTGGTTCTCTTTTCTCCAAAGGTCTCTCTAATTTTCCTGCAGGCAGTATCTATCTTACCCCTAGTGAGATAAGCCTCTACAGCATTACATTTGTCCTCTAGCTTAGCCGTTTTGCACTTCCTGTCGATCTCATTTTTGAGACGTTTGTATTCCTTTTTGCCTGCTTCATTTACTGCATTTTTATATTTTCTCCTTTCTTCAATTAAATTCAATATTTCTTCTGTTACCTAAGGATATCTACTAGCCCTCGTCTTTTAAACTACTTGATCCTCTGCTGCCTTCACTACTTCATCCCTCAAGGCTACCCATTCTTCCTCTACTGTATTTCTTTCCCCCATTCCTGTCAATTGTTCCCTTATGCTCTCCCTGAACTCTGCACAACCTCTGGTTTAGTCAGTTTATGCAGGTCGCATCTCCTTAAATTCCCACCTTTTTGCAGTTTCTTCAGTTTTAATCTACAGTTCATAACCAATAGATTGTGGTCAGATTCCACATCTGCTCCTGGAAATGTCTTACAATTTAAAACCTGGTTCCTAAATCTCTGTCTTACCATTATATAATCTATCTGATACCTTCTAGTATCTCCAAGATTCTTCCATGTATATAACCTTCTTTTATGATTCTTGAACCAAGTGTTAGCTATGATCAAGTTACGCTCTGTGCAAAATTCTACCAGAAGGCTTCCTCTTCCATTTCTTGGGGGTCCCCAATCCGTATTCACCTACTACATTTCCTTCTCTCCCTTTTCCTACTGTCGAATTCTAATCACCCATGACTATTAAATTTTCATTTCCCTTCACTATCTGAATAATTTCTTTTATCTCATCATACATTTCATCAATTTCTTCATCATCTCCAGAGCTAGTTGGCATATAAACTTGTACTACTGTAGTAGGCATGGGCTTCCTGTCTATTATGGCCACAATAATGCATTCACTATGCTGTTTGTAGTAGCTTACCCGCACTCCTATTTTTTATCCATTATTAAACCTACTCCTGCATTACCCCTATTTGATTTTGTATTTATAACCCTGTATTCACCTGACCAGAAGTCTTGTTCCTCCTGCCACCGAACTTCGCTAATTCCCACTATATCTAACTTTAACCTATCCATTTCCCTTTTTAAATTTTCTAACCTACTTGCCCAATTAAGGGATCTGACATTCCAGGCTCCGATGCGTAGAATGCCAGTTTTCTTTCTCCTGATAACGACGTCCTCTTGAGTAGTCCTCGCCTGGAGATCCGAATGGGGGACTATTTTACCTCCGGAATATTTTACCCAGAGGACGCCATCATCATTTAACCATACAGTAAAGCTGCATGCCCTCGGGAAAAATTACGGCTGTAGTTTCACCTTGCTTTCAGCTGTTCACAGTACCAGCACAGCAAGGCCGTTTTGGTTAGTGTTACAAGGCCAGATCAGTCAATCATCCAGACTGTTGCCCTTGCAACTACTGAAAATGCTGCTGCCCCTCTTCAGGAAACACAAGTTTGTCTGGCCTCTCAACAGATACCCCTCCGTTGTGGTTGCACCTACAGTACGGCTATCTGTATCGCTGAGGCTTGCAAGCATGCCTACCAATGGCAAGGTCCATGGTTCATGCGGGGGAATTGAGTAACCCATCATTGCCCCGGTATTAATTTTGCCAATTTTCAATCAATCCCAAGAAAAAAAAAAAACTATGTTTGCAGTGAAGTATCGAAATAATTTCATGAAATTAGGAAACAGTCATACAAAGAAATATGCACGATGTACAAATGCATGGGGACAGTATCCAAATAAGAAACATGATACTGCACAGTTTCTGTATGGTGGGCACAGCTGCTTCATGTGTCTACAATGTGATTTTGTAAACACCTTTACGGCCACATCTCTTCACAGCTCTCTACATGGCTATCATTTTTGCCTACAGCCATTTGCACTTCACAGTTGAATGCTGTCAAATGTGCTATTAGGTATCAGGGATTTCCTTAAGTTGACTCAACTGTAGGAGTGTTCTACAATTACTAGTAATGAATAAATATATTAAAACTTCATGCATGATGCGGCATTTTTTCACACATTTCTGTGTCTATGACATCATATGTCTTTAACTGTGTATCATACAATAATATATTTGTGCAAGTACATTTAGCAGTAAATGTGGATACTGTCAGTGAAATATGTTGTGAATAAAGTTAATAGTAAAGAAGAAAAAATTTAAATGTCATGCAGGAAGCAACAATTTTTCACGCCTGTCATTGTTTATGCCATCATACCTCCCTACCTATGCTTCATACAATGGTATAATTTTGTAGGTACATTCAGCAGCATATGTAGATACTGTCTGCAAAGTGAGTTTTGAATAGAGTAAGTAGAAAAGCAGTAATAAATTTAAATGTCATGCATAATGCAGCAGTTACTCAAGCAGCTCAGTGTGTATGAGATTGTATCTTCTAAACTATGTGTGGTACATGGTATACTTTTGCAGGTGCATTTAGTGGCATATGTGGATACTGTCTGCAAAACTTTTTGTGAATACAGTTAGCGCCACAGAAGTAATAGAATTACATGTCATGTGTGATGCGGTAGTTTTTCACACATCGCATTGTTTATATGTCACATCTCGTTATCTATGACGTATAGGTAGTTGTTAGCCCCACAGCAATTGTTTTCTGACGGTAAGGTATATGTGTATCAAGTTTGGTTGAAATTGGTGTAATGGTTTAGGCAGAAAACACACACACACACACACACACACACACACACACACACACACACACATTTTAAAAAATATATTAGCTGACAAACGCAGCATTGCCCAGATATACATTTCGCCAATTACACATTAGAACTGAAAACAGAAAATTGTACTGTGTTTGTAGTGTAATACTGAAAGAAATTCATTTCTACGTATTTTTGACAATACGTTTGAAATTATTAAACAATTGTGCAAAGGAATATTATCCACAGATGTATCAGTTGAGTACCAAAGTTAAGAAACATAGTGTTTCTGTATGCTGAGTACAGCTGCTTCATGTGTCTGCAATATGATTTTGTAATGTATCTATAACAACACCTCTTCATAGCTTTATAGATGACTATTGTTTTCGCCTACAGCCATTTGAGGTTCGCAGTTGAAAGCTGTCAAATGTTCTGCTAGGTGTCAGGGATTTACTTAATTTGACTGGACTGTAGGAGTGGTTTTTGTATCCAACAGCGATTTCCTACCTAGCACACACATGGGCATCTCAAAAGCACTAAGGCTGCAAGTGGTGGCTGCACACCACCGTCTTAAGGGTAGGCCAAACCAAATCAAGCACATCACGTGCGCCCCCCCGCCCCCCCTCCAGTGGCGACTGTTTTCTGGTGAACCTATGGCCCAGGCTCATGGTGCATTCACTACTTGCTGTATTTTGTAGCTGTCCATATTGCACCATTGCACAGCCAAACTGACTCAGTTTGTTTTCCAGTCCTGAGTGGTTACTGATCTGGAACTGTTGTATATCTATGCTAATTTTGACACATCCTAGACTTATAAGTGCTCACTTACTTTCTGAGCTCAGATTATTGCAAACTTATAGGAACGTGTGTTCATTTCACTGTGGTTTGGTACACACACCAGAGCAATGGATGAAAACAAGTCTACCTATGAACACAAGATTAAGAAAAGTGTCTTAGTAGTAAAGAATAAATGTATTAAAACTTCATGTATGATGTGATAGTCTGTCACTCATCACAGTGCTTATAATATCATGTTGTCTTAATTTGTGTCACACAATGATATATGAGGTGCGTTCAAGTACTAAGGCCTCCGATTTTTTTTCTCTGGACTGGAAAGAGATAGAAACATGCGCATTGTTTTAAAATGAGGCCGCGTTCATTGTCAATACGTCCCAGAGATGGCAGCACCATACGGCAGATGGAATTTTACTGCCAGCGGCGAGAATGAGAACTGTTTTAAATACTTAAAATGGCGATGTTTTCCTTACTTGAACAGTGTGCAATCATTCGTTTTCTGAATTTGCATGGTGTGAAACCAATTGAAATTCGTCAACAGTTGAAGGAGACATGTGGTGATGGAGTTATGGATGTGTCGAAAGTGCGTTTGTGGGTGCAACAGTTTAATGAAGGCAGAACATCGTGTGACAACAAACCGAAACAGCCTCGGGCTCGCACAAGCCGGTCTGATGACATGATTGAGAAAGTGGAGAGAATTGTTTTGGGGGATCGCCGAATGACTGTTGAACATATCGCCTCCAGAGTTGGCATTTCTGTGGGTTCTGTGCACACAATCCTGCATGACGACCTGAAAATGAGAAAAGTGTCATCCAGGTGGGTGCCACGAATGCTGACGGACGACCACATGGCTGCCCGTGTGGCATGTTGCCAAGCAATGTTGACGCACAGCGACAGCATGAATGGGACTTTCTTTTCATCGGTTGTGACAATGGATGAGACGTGGATGCCATTTTTCAATCCAGAAACAAAGCGCCAGTCAGCTCAATGGAAGCACACAGATTCACCGAAACCAAACAAATTTCGGGTAACTGCCAGTGCTGAAAAAATGATGGTGTCCATGTTCTGGGACAGCGAGGGCGTAATCCTTACCCATTGCATTCCAAAGGGCACTACGGTAACAGGTGCATCCTACGAAAATGTTTTGAAGAACAAATTCCTTCCTGCACTGCAACAAAAACGTCCGAGAAGGGCTGCGCGTGTGCTGTTTCACCAAGACAACGCACCCGCACATCGAGCTAACGTTACGCAACAGTTTCTTCGTGATAACAACTTTGAAGTGATTCCTCATGCTCCCTACTCACCTGACCTGGCTCCTAGTGACTTTTGGCTTTTTCCAACAATGAAAGACACTCTCCGTGGCCGCACATTCACCAGCCGTGCTGCTATTGCCTCAGCGATTTTCCAGTGGTCAAAACAGACTCCTAAAAAAGCCTTCGCCGCTGCCATGGAATCATGGCGTCAGCGTTGTGAAAAATGTGTACATCTGCAGGGCGATTACGTCGAGAAGTAACGCCAGTTTCATTGATTTCGGGTGAGTAGTTAATTAGATAAAAAATCGGAGGACTTAGAACTTGAATGCACCTCGTATTTGGATAGGCACATTCAGGAGCATATGCAGATATTGCCTCCGAAATGTGTTGCAAATAGAGCCAATACAAAGGAAGTAATAAATTTAAACATTATGCACAATGCAGCAGTTTTTAAGGCATTTCAGTGTTTATGACATTATAGCTCCTAAACTATGCGTGGTTACCATGATATCATTTTCTAGGTGCATTTAGTGACACATGTGGATACTGCCTACAGAATTTATTGTACATAGAATTTAGCATAGAAGTAATAAATCTGAACACCATGCAAGATATGGCAGTTTTTGATGCTTCTCATTGTTCAGCACAAACGAATGCTGCTTATCACGTCTTTTCATATTACCTGTTGTGTTGACGGAAAGCGTCCCTTTGTTACATGTTACAAATAATTGACAGAGCAGTCTCTGATTACTCTAGAGTGGTGTTTGTTTCATTGCTATGTATTAACACTGACACTACAACATGAAGAAAAGCAATTCTCCAGCAGTGACAGCACTACCTCAACTGATGCTGACTGCTAACACCACACAGCAGCGCTATATGTTGTTATGGTACTGGCTATTTTTCATGTTTTAATTTTCTGATTAATTCACATTGATAAAACCAATATCCCAGAAGACTAATTTGTAACCACTCTATTGAACAGGCATGAAAAATTCCACTTTAAAAATAATTTTGTTTGCAATGGGAAAGAAACTAATGCTTTCAGTAAGCTATGGGCATCACATGAAAGACTTAATGAGCAGTATTTATTTGGGCTGACTCAAACTAAACGCTGCAAAAACAAAAATGTAAATATCTGATGAAACACCAGAAAAAATGTGTGTGGTGACTCTTATGAGGAACACACAGTGTATGTGTATATACATTTCTTGGACACCAGCCAGTCTGCCTCCTTTGAGTCCTGCTTTATTATCTACATTCTGAAAGGTCTTCATGTAAGGAACTTGCGAAAATGTATGTGTATGTACACTATATGATCAAAAGTATCCGGACACCCCCCAAAAACATACGTTTTTCATATTAGGTGTATTGTGTTGCCACCTACTGCCAGGTACTCCATATCAGCGACCGCAGTAGTCATTAGACATTGTGAGAGAGCAGAATGGGGCACTCTGCGGAACTCACAAACTTCGAACGTGGTCAGGTGACTGGGTATCACTTGTGTCATACGTCTGTGTGTGAGATTTCCACACTACTAAACATCCCTTGGTCCACTGTTTCCAATGTGATAGTGAAGTGGAAACGTGAAGGGACACGTACAGCACAAAAGAATACAGGCCGACCTTGTCTGCTGACTGGCAGAAGCCGCCGACAGTTGAAGAGGGTCGTAATGTGTAATAGGCAGACATCTATACAGACCATCACACAGGAATTCCAAACTGCATCAGGATCCACTGCAAGTACTATGACAGTTAGGTGGGAGGTGAGAAAACTTGGATTTCATGGTCCAACAGCTGCCTATAAGCCAAACATCATGCCGGTAAATGCCAAACGACACCTCACTTGGTGTGAGGAGCGTAAACATTGGACAACTGAACAGTGTAAAAACATTATGTGGAGTGACAAATCACAGTACAGAATGTGGCGATCCGATAGCAGGGTGTGGGTAAGCCGAATGCCCAGTGAACCTCATCTGCCAGCAAGTGCCAACAGTAAAATTCGGAGGCAGTGCTGTTATGGTGTGGCCATGTTTTTCATGGAGGAGGCTTGCAGCCCTTGTTTTTTGTGGCACTATCACAGAACAAGCTAACATTGATGTTTTAAGCACCTTCTTGCTTCTCTCTGTGGAAGAGCAATTCAGAGATGGCGATTGCATCATTCAACAGAATTGAGCACCTGTTCATAATACACAGCCTGTGGCGGAGTGGTTACATGACAATAACATCCCTGTAATGGACTGGCCTGCACAGAGTCCTGGTCTGAATCCAACACAACACCTATGGGATCTTTTGGAACGCCAACTATGTGCCAGGCCTCACTGACCGACATCAATACCTCTCCTCCTCAGTGCAGCACTCCTGGAGAATGAGCTGTCATTCCTCATGAAACCTTCCAGCACCTGACTAAAGTATGCCTGCGAGAATGCAAGCTGTCATCAAGGCTAAGTGTGGGCCAACACGATACTGAATTCCAGCATTACCAATGGAGGGCGCCATGAACTTTTAAGTCATTTGCAGCTAGGTATCCAGATACTTTTGATCACACAGTGCATATTTCTTGGACACGAGTCAGTCTGCCTCCTTTGAACACCCATGCTTGATTCATTATCTCCATTCTGAAAGCTCTTCATGTAATGAACTTGGTACAAAACTGACATTTTGAGTGTATAAGAGAGGACATCACTGAGCCTTTCTTTATGTTCTCTCTTTCCAGTCCTTATCATTCTACATGTCTTTTTAGTCTGGATTATTTGGAAGATTTTTTTAAGGATACTGCAATTTTCACAAATATTTGTGTTGTGCACTGAATACCACACTGTAGAATGCAACTGTGAATGCAATACTGGATAAAAATAAAGAACAACTAAATATTGCTGACTGTAATGAACAATTACAAGTGCTGTGACCTCTGACTAATCTTAGCAACAACTATACTGTAAGACAATTGGTATATGCTAAAATAATGACCTTTCTTTACGTCACTTGGTCCCACGTTCAAACATAGAATCTCCAACCACTCCTTAAAAGAACATTCTAACTTAGTTTTGAAACAGTCAATAACATTTCTTGCTTAGTTTATTTGTTCACAAGACAAATTGCTGATACCATATTGTATATGTCAGGGTCACTCAACAATTGTCCCTTCAGTGTTCTTAATTAGACTGCAGTTGAACTGAGCAATCAGATTGCAACATCTTTCTGAGCTGCTGATGTAAAACTAGTCCTATCTGTAATTCATAAGACTTCACAAAATACACTCCTGGAAATTGAAATAAGAACACCGTGAATTCATTGACCCAGGAAGGGGAAACTTTATTGACACATTCCTGGGGTCAGATACATCACATGATCACACTGACAGAACCACAGGCACATAGACACAGGCAACAGAGCATGCACAATGTCGGCACTAGTACAGTGTATATCCACCTTTCGCAGCAATGCAGGCTGCTATTCTCCCATGGAGACGATCATAGAGATGCTGGATGTAGTCCTGTGGAACGGCTTGCCATGCCATTTCCACCTGGCGCCTCAGTTGGACCAGCGTTCGTGCTGGACGTGCAGACCGCGTGAGACGACGCTTCATCCAGTCCCAAACATGCTCAATGGGGGACAGATCTGGAGATCTTGCTGGCCAGGGTAGTTGACTTACACCTTCTACAGCACGTTGGGTGGCACGGGATACATGCGGACGTGCATTGTCCTGTTGGAACAGCAAGTTCCCTTGCCGGTCTAGGAATGGTAGAACGATGGGTTCGATGACGGTTTGGATGTACCGTGCACTATTCAGTGTCCCCTCGACGATCACCAGTGGTGTATGGCCAGTGTAGGAGATCGCTCCCCACACCATGATGCCGGGTGTTGGCCCTGTGTGCCTCGGTCGTATGCAGTCCTGATTGTGGCGCTCACCTGCACGGCGCCAAACACGCATACGACCATCATTGGCACCAAGGCAGAAGCGACTCTCATCGCTGAAGACGACACGTCTCCATTCGTCCCTCCATTCACGCCTGTCGCGACACCACTGGAGGCGGGCTGCACGATGTTGGGGCATGAGCGGAAGACGGCCTAACGGTGTGCGGGACCGTAGCCCAGCTTCATGGAGATGGTTGCAAATGGTCCTCGCCGATACCCCAGGAGCAACAGTGTCCCTAATTTGCTGGGAAGTGGCGGTGCGGTCCCCTACGGCACTGCGTAGGATCCTACGGTTTTGGCGTGCATCCGTGCATCGCTGCGGTCCGGTCCCAGGTCGACGGGCACGAGCACCTTCCGCCGACCGCTGGCGACAACATCGATGTACTGTGGAGACCTCACGCCCCACGTGTTGAGCAATTCGGCGGTACGTCCACCCGGCCTCCCGCATGCCCACTATACGCCCTCGCTCAAAGTCCGTCAACTGCACATACGGTTCACGTCCACGCTGTCGCGGCATGCTACCAGTGTTAAAGACTGCGATGAAGCTCCGTATGCCACGGCAAACTGGC
This sequence comes from Schistocerca cancellata, assembly GCF_023864275.1. Lineage (NCBI taxonomy): Eukaryota > Metazoa > Arthropoda > Insecta > Orthoptera > Acrididae > Schistocerca > Schistocerca cancellata. The sequence continues at coordinate 402,239,993 of NC_064627.1, forward strand.
TGACACTGACGGCGGCGGTGCACAAGTGCTGCGCAGCTAGCGCCATTCGACGGCCAACACCGCGGTTCCTGGTGTGTCCGCTGTGCCGTGCGTGTGATCATTGCTTGTACAGCCCTCTCGCAGTGTCCGGAGCAAGTATGGTGGGTCTGACACACCGGTGTCAATGTGTTCTTTTTTCCATTTCCAGGAGTGTACATATTTTGTGCCTGTATGTACTGACGAGAAACTGTAACTTAACATTTTATGCCACCAATAATAACAGTGTACATTAACTGATTGCTTTACTGGTAATTATTGCATAGTAATGAACCTAAATGAAGTTGTTACTCTGAAACACACACAATTAGTTGGTCTTTGAATCAGTATAAAATTAAACTTCAGATCTTATACACGAGAGCAGTTCTTCTAACAAATTGTTTTTCTCTCATTTCCTTGCTCCACAAGAGGAAAAGCTCCAAGATGGTAAAGAAAACAATCCTATCATATTATAGGTGTCATTCCTTCACCTATTCACTTATACTGCAATGGACACATGGACTGTGCCAGTTAATCACTTATAATTATACTCCCTGTTTCCAGTACTCACCCAAATTTGTGTGCAGACAAATATTCCACATATCATACCAATATTTCTCTACATCAGCCATGTCACCAAAATAATATTTATGTTCCTGATAAACGATATTATCTGAAACTTGGTGATAACCAGGTTTTGATGTTGTTGTATCCAGAAGATGTGTTCTTCTATTAAGGTACACAAAAACCTGAAAACCAATTCCATGTAAACTTATAGTTCGTCTGAATCACCCTATCCAGTTATCAATACAAAGACTGGCAAATCAGAGACAAACTGCACAGCAAGTAAAGACATAAACATTATTAAGAAAATTAATATTCCTTTGATGCTCAGTGCTTCTTAACTGCCAGATATTGCTGATATGTACCAACTTTGTAGTTCTCACAAATAGAAGAAATACAAAATACAGTACATTCCCTCCAGATCTTATTTCGTCCATGTACAATCACTGTACTTACAGTATAAATGATATCAGTGACAAAGACTATCGTGCCTAGAAGTAGAGTCTTTCATACGATGTTAAAATTCTGGCACAAAAGACCATCAAGAAGCAGGAGTCTAATAAATAGTATTACAACACTACAGTTCATTTGTTACTATGCAATACGATCCACAATAACATTATTCAATAACATATTAAAATTAGTGTATGGTACTTAGAAACAACTGAAGCCAGCTCTAAAAAGTGGGAGAACATACTTAAAGAACAATTAAGGAATATTTGTCTAATCACAACAGCCAATTACAATCATTGCTTCACAATAAATGGAAGGCAAATCTACTAGTGCTCTACAAGTTTTAGGAATTTCTCTGATACATACTTGTACATGAAATGCCAGAATTATAAATCTAATAACAATCAACAATTTGCCCGTAACAGAAATGGTCCAAGACTGCTTCACAAATACAAAGGATAGGTCCTAGAAAATAAAGCAGGAACACACACCATTAGGTATTGATAAACAGTATTAGCAGAGTGAAATATGAGGCATAGTACAGTGAGAGGCAATTTCCCGAATTAGTTAACATTGTACAATTTGTTCCAGGAAAATTATGAAGGCAACAAAAGAGATCTTAATATAAGCCTCAGCAGTGTCAGTGGAGGTCAGGCCATGTCTGAAATAGTTGGTCTTCTCATCAAATTTCTGACCAATGCGTTCTTGAGGCACCCTGGTGAATAATGAAATGATTTCAAAGTTCACCTTGATACTACAGTCCTTCAGTCTGAAGTTGAGGCATTTCACAAATCCACAGAATTGCGGATGTGGTGTGGGAATGTACCCACTTATGGACTTAGTAGCTCTGGGAGGTATTTTCCCTGGAAATACCTAGGAGTTCTGACATTGTGGACAATGGGGCATAATGGCATCCCATCTTTGTGGTCCTTGGGAAGTCCATAAAGTCTTCATTGTACTAGTCCTTGAGGTGTCAATTTCTTGACGATCCCCTCTGGTAACTCCAAATACTTCAGAAGCACCCTGGCCCTCTTCTCTACCTTCTTGGTGGGGTCAGTACTGATCTTCATGTTGGAGTCATCATTTAACAAGCTTTGCTTCTTCTCGATGTAGCCCTTATGGGAGAGAACAATAGTAGCATTGTCTTTGTCAGCAGTTAAGATACTCTCTCTGGGCTCTATTGCAGGTTTTCAATGGCTACCCTCTATTTGTTGGTAATGTTTGACTTCATAGTCTTAGTTCTCATCAGAGCATGACTAGTTTCACAATGCACTTCTGCTGTTTCGGGCAGCAGTCACGCAGCAATCTGGTTAAGTCCCATCTCCAAAACTGAAACTGCATCATCACTCTGCTGCAAGCTAGTCAGATTGATGACAGTCTTGCATGGAGCCTCCAGTGATGGTTTGTCAACAACTCGGGAAAATTTTCTTGTCTGACATCCTGTAATCTCCCTATGGGCGAAATCGGTTGCCACCCAGGTAACACCACCAATACAGTCCCAGGACCAATGTTTAAAATGAATGGCCAGTTGTAAATGTATTTTAAGAAGTCACTGGGAATTGTGTTCAAGACTGCGGAGGGTAAAGTGTACTTCTCATATAGCAAGGCAAGGCTGGCCCACTTCTTTATTCTCCTGGCTGCCATAGAATTGATGTATGCATGACCTTAGAAAAGTTTGGCACAACTTGTTCAGCATGAGATCACTTCAGAAATGCAAGAGCACATACTAGCGGACTATCGGGAAAAGTTGGGTGCATACTGAAATAGCACTGGCGAATAAAACCTTGGCATTATTGGGGAGCATTGATAATGACTTAGGTTTGCAGAAAGCTGGATTATATCAGTTTCTGTGCCAATGTAGCAAGACATATTACACAAACAGCAAACACTACTGAAGATAGAAGCAGAGAACACCAGCGGCACATTCGACTAACATGTCCCAACAAGTCGAGAATTGCACAGCACTGTTTTTCAGAAAATCATGCTATAGAATACAAATGCACCAGGACTTTAGCACAGACTTCCAAATACTGGAACAGTATCATTACAGAGGCCATCAAAATTCACACCAGGGATAAGCTTATTAATCGAGACTGTGGCTATAATGTCAGCAAGGCTCGAGAACCAGCACAGGGTCTAATTAAGAACACAATCAGCAAACACAACAATCTGGCAACAAAGGTAGACAGAGTAACAACATCGATGCTACCACAGATCCCAACACAAGTGTCTCCACAACTTCTGACATGACAAAGGGAACAGCTTGTAGCAGGAGAGGAGACAAGTCCACAGTGTGCCCTCAGAAGATCAGTTTGTCAGCACACATTACAACGGCAACATGTCTGAATGCTGAAATATTCTCCTCACTGGAGGACACTTTGGACTGGCAGTGCATTCGTGCACTTTATGATCAACAAATACACTGGGAGAAACTGAAGAATCACTACTTAATATAATGGTTACATACATACTGTTAACATAATTTATGTTGCACTTTTTGATCAACAAATACACTGGGAGAAACTGAAGAATCACTACTTAATATAATGGTTACATACTGTTACCATAATTTATGTTGATACACTTACATACCTGTAATTTTGAACATGGTTACTGTTTCTGAAATATGATCCATTACTTACAATTAGTATCATTACATAATATACAAACTGTGAATCTTTAGTCAAAATTTCTAACTACTGAATGAGAGCAACTAATTCAGCCCACCTTGATATAATGAAAAGTTTCTTTCTAATAGATTAGTAATATTCAGTAAAGTACTCCATATAGAAATGAAAACAAATACATATGTTAACCAAAATTTGCAACATAAAATTAAATAATCACTGAATTTAGATGTTTAAAGAAGTTCTGAATATTCTACTTAATTTTGGAGGTGTATTTTGATGATTCTGCCTCATTTAGTAAGTCCTGACTGAATGTTACGTTAAGAATTTTGGTCAACCACTGATACATTTAAACTGAGTATACTGCCCCCCCCCCCCCCCTCCACCTCTTCAGTGGTAATAATTAAATTCATATACAAACCTTATATACCATTCACTACATTGCTCTATGTTTTCTAGAACTGATTATAATACTTACACTACATTAAAAAATTAATTTATGCTTGATTACTTTAAAATATTGAACACTTTATGTACAGGAAGTGTACTTATGTGGATCTAAACTCAGATGCTGTAAAGGCTCAATTAATACTGACCTTTTCCACAAAATTTTCATCTGTCTTCATTAGTTGAATTATTTAGTGTATTCTGTTCAGTAAAGTTAAAATATTTCATTTTCTACATCACAAATTCCCACAAACCTTCATTTGTTTTAAAGGAATTTCAGATCTAATAGTCGAATGTATTTAAGAGACACAAAAAATTAAGCTGTTCTGTTAATTATAGTGGCAATATTTTATGAAAGAATAGATTAATGGCAGTTTAACTGAGCAATCACGACCAGGATTTATAATATAACTAGCTGACAAACCTGGCATAGTCTGGGTATTCGTTTTATCAGATTTCTATTAGAAACAACAACAAAAAATGAACTGTGTTTGTACTGAAGTATTGAGAAAACATCTCTAAAATTATGAAACAGACATAGGGTGAAGTGGGGTAAGTGTAACCATGGGGTTAGTGTACCACGGCTTATGGTGCCTTAAAGAAGCTGTATTTTTACCTCTGACCTATCACACATATTAATTTACTCCTTTCTTTGTTATATTTCACCATAAGTTGTCAAATCTGACATAAATTGGTAATTAATTTTTGGACTTGAATTGACGTCTACATTTTCACTCTGCGAGTGAGTGACATGCTCAGAATGTGGTGGTCTGTCATTTTTGCAGTTTTAAAGATAACTGCACAATTTTTTGGTTACAAACTAACTTTCGCATCACAATTTCAAATATGAGATTCATTTTACTCTGCTGATAAAGCTCTTGATATGCTGGGCATGGTTACAACACTTACCCCAACTTTTTCCCATGTGGGGCAAGTGTAACCAACAGGCTGGGGCAAGTGTAACCGGGGGGGGGGGGGGGGGGGGGGGGGGGGGGGTTACACTTGCCCCAAACAAACTTACCGGAACAGACTTAAGCCATAACCTTGTTTTTGCTATCACACTAGATCAACTACACTGACCTTCCTGTACATATGAATACCAGAATACCTGATGGCTGGATTTGTAGGCCTACTGAGTTTGTGTGAGACATATTTATTTTTTATTTAAGTCTACAATATTTTTAAACCACGTTTCCTTTTATAAAATAATGACACAGTCTGACAGTGTAGTCCCACCGGTAAAACAAAGAAGAAAAGGATTGCACCAGGAGCTGAAGTTATCGCTTTTCAAGATGCCATCTATAAAGAAAAAGATTTTAAAGGAAACAAGAATAATAAGGAGAAAGCAAAACGAAAAAGCATTATTGACATAAAAAAGGGCTTGGTAATGAAAAGTAAATCTTCCAAAAAAGTGCTGTTACTTTATTCGAAATGGCATCTCGGATTGTTGTGGAAAAAAATCCTCGATTGCTGATGTGGGCAACAAGAAAAAAAGACTGGAAGTTGAATCAACAAGTGAAGAAAGTGAAACTGAAGGAGGCCTATCTTTAATAAGTAGTGATGCAGAAAATGGGACCATAACAACACTGGACAATCTCAGGAAAGAAATGATAAACTGTGAAGAAGAAAAAGAGGCAAACTTTTTTGAAACCAAAGATAAAATTGCAGTTGGAAACTATGTTCTGGTAGCTTTTGCAACAAATGTAAGAAAGTTCATTTTATTGGCCAAGTTACCAAATTAGTGATTTAGGAGATCCAGAAGTGATTTTCCTCAGATGCAAAAATAAGACAAGCATGGCACCACATTCTACTGGCCTGATAGAAGAGATGAGATGGAAGTTCCATCCTCTGATGTCATTTCAGTGCTGCCTGAGCCTACTTTGAGTCGCAGGGGAGACCTGACATTTGGTGTTACATTTGATTCATACAACATTCAGTGACTAAGTAATAGTTAGGGCCTAAGTGTGAATATAATAAGTTGAATTAGGGTAGTTAGCGTTAAACACAAATTGTCAACAACTTTAGTTCAATTACCATGAACTTATTTACCATTTACCATGAACTTATAAAGTGAATTTTTCTTTTCTCTTGATACTAGATATTTTATTATTTTTGTTAAATTGCCTACTAAAGAAAAAAATATTACTTTTGTAAAATTTAAACTAATCAATTACTGGCCTAAAACAAAAATAAATCATCTATGAAGCATTCTGTTTCAGTGTTTTATGATTTAGGCTAACACTTATTTTTTAGTTTAGCTAACATTATCTGTGTATTTCATAATATACAAAGAGGCGTTTGCAAAAAAGTTCATATCTTGAGTAAAATTTAAGATATTTTAATAATTTAAAAATCCTCAAATTCAGTAAAAATTGGGTAATTAGGTCACTTACCCCAAGTCTCTTTAACAATGCTCTGTATGGGTACAACAATGCGGGGTTACACTTGCCCCGAACCATGGGGCAAGTGTAACCTCACAACACAAAATTTTGAAAACAATTAATTGACGATATAATTTCTTTTTTCAAAAACAAAATGTAGATTGTTTAAAAGTCAATAAGTCAAACTTTAAGCATGAGAAATTTCAAAATCATATCTTCAATAACAAGTTGGCAATTTGGTGTCAAAGTTGAACTATGCCAAAACGTGGTTACACTTACCCCACTTCACCCTACAAAGAAATTGGCACTCTGTACAAATGTATGAGTGCAGTATCTAAATTAAGAAACATGATCTTGCACCGTTTCTGTACTCTGAGTACAGCTACTTTGCACAACAAGAGTTTGTAAACATCGATATAGCCATGCCTCTTCACAGCTCTATAGATGGTTATCATTTTCACCTACGGCCATTTTGCTTCACAACTGAAAGCTGTCAAATGCACTGTAACGTGTTGGATGCTGTAACTTACCAAACAAGAAAGCATTGGTATGTTGATAGAGACAATAAAAAACACACAAACACACACACAAATTTCAAGCTTTCGCAACCCAAGGTTGCTTCATCAGGAAAGAAGGAAGGAGAGGGAAAGACGAAAGGATGTGGGTTTTAAGGGAGAAGGTAAGGAGTCATTCCAATCCCGGGAGCGGAAAGACTTACCTTAGGGGGAAAAAACGACAGGTATACACTCGTGCACACACACACATATCCATCCGCAAATATACAAACACAGGCAGACATATGTATACCTGTCCTTTTTTCCCCCCAAGGTAAGTCTTTCTGCTCCCAGGATTGGAATGACTCCTTACCCTCTCCCTTAAAACCCACATCTTTTTGTCTTTCCCTCTCCTTCCCTCTTTCCTGATGAAGCAACCTTGGGTTGCGAAAGCTTGAAATTTGTGTGTGTGTTTGTGTGTTTTTTATTGTCTCTATCAACATACCAACACTTTCTCGTTTGGTAAGTTACAGCATCCAACACGTTACAGTGCATTTGACAGCTTTCAGTTGTGAAGCAAAATGGCTGTAGGTGAAAATGATAACCATCTATAGAGCTGTGACGAGGCATGGCCATAGCGCCATAGCGATGTTTACAAACTCTTGTTGTGCAAATTAGCTGTACTCAAGAGTACAGAAACGGTGCAAGATCATGTTTCTTAATTTGGATACTGCACTCATACATTTGTAGAGAGTGCCAATTTCTTTGTATGCTGTGTATTGTGCTACTTTTGTTCCATTTGTGAAGAAAAGCTGGCTCTTTTATGTCTAAAGCTAAAATATTTGTATGAACTTTTGTATACACTTTTCTGTTAGTTCATCTGAACTGTGAAAATAAAAATTATGTCCACCATGTCCAGATGATCTACGCAAGACCTGTAAATTGTACATATTTGCTACCAATGTTTTCGTATCTGACTATATGCAGAAAATCATTTCCTAGAAATTAACTCGTAGTGTGCACCAGTGGTCAGATCATCAGGTATGAAATAACTCATAGTTCGCAGTTAACTACTGAAGTTCACTTGACTGTAGGAGTGTCTCACAGTTAGTAGAATAGGATATGCATGGTGTGGAATTTTTTCGTGTATCTCAGGGTTTATGACATCATATCTCCCGTGTGGTACCATGACATATTTTTCAACACACCTACACCCACACGCACCTAGGCACCCCCCCCCCCCCCCTCCCCTCCCCACACATTTTTATAATATGTATAGATTATTTCCAGAATGAATTTGTGTGTGTGTGTGTGGGGGGGGGGGGGGGGGGGGCTGACTTGGAACTTCCTGGCAGATTACAGCTGTATGCCAGACTGGACTCAATACCAGAATCTTTGTCTTTTTTGACAGGCAAATGCTCCACCAACTCAGCTATCCAAGCACAGCTCACAATCTGCCCTCCCAGCCTTGGGGATGTAGCTGAATCATTTCTCCACAATATCCTATCATCCAGGAGTGCCAGTCCTGAACAGTATGCAGGAGAACTTCTGTGGAGTTTGGAAGGTGGAACAGTTGTAGTGGCAGAAGGAAATATGTAAGGTGGGTAGTGACTTGTGCATGGATAGCTCAGTTGGTAGAACATTTTTCCATGAAAGGCACTGATTCCATGTTCAGATCCTAGTCCAGTGCACAGTTTTAATTTGCAAGGAAGTTTCAAGTATATTACTATTATCATCAAGGTAGGGTAAAGTTCTAAAAGTACGACACATTCTAAAAGAAATGTGATATAATATTACACCTCCAGCAGTAGCAACCTAAATCAGGGTGTATAAATGCGGAAAAGGAAGAAAATTTCCTGGATACACTTTCTCCTGGGTGAGAACACACTTTTTCCATGTTAAGTGACAGTATATAATGGTTATGGTTTTGTACACAGGCGTAGTCCCGGCACTTAAAAAACGAAACTCAGGGAAGAAGACACATTTTGGAAATATCTTTGATGTACAGCAACATGTAAGCGGCGTATTTTCATGTTACGAAAGTTTACATTGGAATTCCACCAAGCACCACATGTTACTTTCCAAATCATTGAAAACGAGATTGGGATGCGGTTTTGTAAGCCAGTCATAGCTCATGCCATGTGATCTCGCCAGCCGAAACAGCGGATATTCAGAGCATAGGACACGTGATGTAGTCAGCCAACAGCAACCTCACTGTTAAGTAGCACGAACACACAAACAGGAAAAGTTTATCAATTTAAATTAATATACAGTATTGCTACAAGAAAAGCAAAGCTTTCGCATATAATGTTGATCTTTTTTGCGCATGTTACATTTTAAGATATATCACACAAATGTGCCAGTAAAATTTTTAATAACGACATAAATGTCTGATCTTCAGCGTTCAAAATTCTTCTAAATGGCTCGTCATCAAAGAGTTGATTTTTAAATGAGAGTCAAACGCTCTGTGATTTAAGAAATTCATGGTGCATTCTCGCTCATAGTTCAACTTACATAAAAGGATATTTACTTTGAAAATATTACTTTTCAAACCACCATTTGCAATATTTTCCCACGATCTCTTAGAAATAGGTTCGTTTCAGCAGGTGTCAGAGAGCGCTGATAACAGGCAACACCGCGCTTGCGCAACTACCATGACGTAGGAAGCCCGTATGTATGAGTAAAACATTGAAAGATCATGCATTATGTCATAAAAGAAACAAGACATCAGAGGATACTCCAAGTGCATCGGAATTTCGTGAAGCATACTAAAATGTGCACATTTAAAGTGCATACTTAAAGTGCACATTCGTATGTCCAGATTCCCAGTCAAGTAGGCCCCAACCTGATATTAAGTTTTTCAGTGTCGTTTTCGGGATGTAAATTTTCTTGGAACACCAGTACTGTATTATATCATGTTTGGTCCTTTACTATGGCATAATGCCATACATGCTAGAAGATGAAAACATGCACTTGAAATGCAGTGAACAGTTGAAACTAGCAAGTACAGCGGAATTAAACATTTTGTTTCAATTACATTGACTGCTTCTGAGGAAAACGTTAATAAAAGTAAAATTTCTTTAACAGACAAAAATAACTTCTTTCTTCTGCAAGGCAATTAAACTCAACTGTCAGAAAGGAGTAAATAAAATAAAATCTGAAACTAATAACATATTTTATCCTTCCGTAATTATGTGAATGTATTTTAATTCACTTGATAGCTCCAGGCCACAGATATCAGTTTTGTTTTCATTTGATGTGAGAGTTAACGAAGGGGAAACAGCAAAATCGCTAAATGTAAACACGGTCACGTGGAGACTATATGGAACTGTATGTTAACCGGGGTTCTAGAAACAATGGAGAAGCTCCATTCCCGCCGCAGCTGCAGTGATCCACAACCCCATGACAAATACCGCAGTCCACTTCACCCCTCCGCCGCCCTCACCGAACCCAGGCTTTTTGTGCGGTTTGGCCCCCGGTGGACCTCACCATGGAACGTCTCACACCAGCCGAGTGTAACCTGTATGTTTGCGTGGTAGAGTAATAGTGGTGTACGCATACGTAGAGAAATTGTTTGCGCAGCAATCGCCGACATAGTGTAGCTGAGGTGGAATTAGGGGAACCAGCCTGCATTTGCCGAGGCAGATGGAAAACCGCCTAAAAACCATCCACAGACTGATCGGCACACTGGACCTTGACACAAGTCCGCCAGGCGGATTCGTGCCGGGGACCAGGCGCTCCTTCCCACTTGGTAAGCCATGCGTTATACCACACGGCTAACCAGGCAGGCGTGGAGACTATAACTCAGACTGCTCTGCTCATCAGCCCCGGACCTACGATATTTGCTAACCGGGTGAATACTAAAAAAAAATCGAATTTTCAAAAATATGTTCATCTTGTAACGCACATCTTTCTGAAAAGTGTTAACATAAAACATTTGTGTTCAAGGAAATGTAAGGCATGTTATTTGGTCTTAAGTGTGCCAAAATGCTGTGCCACACCTCTTCATACAGCATTCTCCCATAGCATGTCACTGTATTTCGCTCTGTGGAACTGAAACGTGTATCTTTTGTAATGGATGCCATCAAACTATATTCAGGACAGTGGAAATTGAAATGTCCTGTGGTGCCTCTCCCGCTCCCAGTCGGCCGGTTTGACAGCCTGCTCCTTCATTTTTAAAAAAATCTCGCAATTAATAGCGGATGGGATTATTTGAAATCGGGAGAACAAGACCTCTACAGAAAATTTGCACTCTTTGTTGCCTATTCGCAAATAACTTGCTGTTTTGTGTGACATAAAATTGAATACAGGATAGATAAAACCAATAAAGACAAGAGACAGGCAAGGGAGTACACATTTCTTCAATCCTTAGCTCCTAGCATTCTTTTGCTCTCTAATCTTGCTACAGATTTACATGGTGTGCTTTACTTTCTGCGAAAGAATGTATTACCTCATCAAAGTTCGTCAAACGTTTTGCTAGATGAAAAATCGAAATTACGTTATCTAATACTAAAAAAGCTGTTAATACAAGTAATACCCAAGACTGGTGTGGTTTCTTGATCTGATTACGTCTATTTTGTCACTGTCTCTTGATAAAACAAAATAAGCCTTTCTAATAATGCAGCAGTTTTGTAATACACACCAAATACACGAGACTGTTTTGGTACAAATGGTCATTTGTTATAACACGACAGAATATAATTCATGAAGCACCAATATAAAATGCCTATTAATAGGCCTACTACAAGCAAAAAGCTTTATGTCAGGAAATAATTACACATTTCATTCATATGCACCAGTTTCTCAAGCATGAGATCGAAAAGTTGTAATACGAAATTTTTATGTAAATTTGGAATCGTCTTATTCTTCCATAATTTGCATGATGTCTCTGTTTCTTCTCCTTCCTCGTTATAACAAACAATCTTGTCATCGCCAATTCTGTAGCTATTCCTGCCATTGTCAAAATTTGTTCGTCGATTAACTTCACTAACCCTGCCAGAATGATACGTTCAGTTATCCCGCGACTTTTCTCCGGTTAGGCGTTGTTACATGTTCGTACAACACGCTTTCCGCGTTACTTCCAGAATAGAACTTAAGTGACTGCTAGCCGGGGACTGTACAACTGGTCCTTACTAGTGTAGCGATCTGGCCAAAAATTTTCTGTCAAAATTTCATTTTCGTTGATATACCAAGAATATAATATGTAATTTTTCTCACCTGTTAGTCGTTTATTTCCATTCTGGTAGTCTGAATCTATGGATTTCGCTAGTAATTATAACAATGCTGATCCTTCGCAAACCCAATCAACCGCGTAGTCAGACAGCGACTGGTATTCATCAGTTCGGCATTACTCCGCTGAGCTCGTATAGGCCCGTACCCTTTTGTCTGCGGAAAGTTTATTTCTAGATGCTACGAGGATTCTCCTGACAGACACATCACGTACACTATGCATGCATTCAAAACTCAACTTATGATTCATTCAGAAATCAACTTAAAATGTGTTCAACAACCAAAAGGGTGCGTTTCAAAATCATATGAATCATAGATAGACCACCGTGCTCTGGATGCTAGGCACTTTGTGAAACAAGTTTTTCTTCCTCAAGAATATCAATTTGGCGCCCCCTTTTCCCAGTAGCATCTAGCTGCTTGCTGCGACTGTTTGCACAGCCAACAGCCATATTCCTGTAGCCAGAGGCGGACGCGACTAAACTGCGCAAGCGCATGAGCCCGCTCGCAACTGTTAAAACGAATCTAATGTAAACAGTTGTGACTTCACGCTCATCGGAGGCAATTTGTTGTTATGAAGCATTGCATAGTCTTCCTAAAGCCTTTGACACATTTTGCTGTTGGCAGACGCTTGCACGAGCACTGTTGTTGTATATGGCGCATTTCCTTTGCAATTTATTTTCGTTTTTTTTCTCTCGTTTATGTTTTATAGTTGAAGTATTATTCTGCAGTAGCGAGATAAAGTAATATATTTTGTTGGAGTATCGGTTCTTATCAGTCAAATTTACAAAAATTTAACAGAAAACTAAAACAATGAAAAATTCCCGGAATCCAAAAAATTTCCGGGTTTTCTCCCGAATGAAAAAATTCCCGCTTTTTCCCGGATCCCACAGTTGTCCCAGGTCGTATAAACCATGCAGCTTAAATTAATGAGCCTATCAATCTGCAGTATATGGTAGCAATTATGTTAACCAAGTTTAATTCCATTGGGACAGTTGTTTGCACAGTGCCTGCGGAACATTCCACAACGGAATATATACATAGCCAGAGTCCAACTAGAACCTGGCTGTGTATGTGTTAAAATTGTATAGTAACAATGTTCTAGATCTGCAATAAAATATGGATTAGATTTGTAATGGATTGCCAAACCCCTTTCCCTTTTCTGAAGCATTTATGTTGTTTATTTTTGCATATTTTTTGTGACTGATCAGCAGCTTATTTGGGCACCTATATCTTTTTACTGCTATTGCTTGTCACTGAAGAAGAAGGAGATTAGTGTTTAACGTCCCGTCCACAAGGAGGTCATTAGAGATGGAGCGCAGGCTTGGGTTAGGGAAGGATGGGGAAGGAAATTGGCCATGCCCTTTCAAAGGAACCATCCCGGAATTTGCCTGAAATGATTTAGGGAAATCACGGAAAACCTAAATCAGGATGGCCAGAGACGGGACTGAACCGTCGTCCTCCCGAATGCGAGTCCAGTGTGCTAACCACTGAAGAACAACATGAAGACGTTTAATGAAGACATCTTTACATCTCACTAGTGAAATTGTGGTTAAAAGAAGTAATTACTAAATATGCTTGCAAATTTGTGAAACATCATTTTGATTCTCAGTTTAATAATGAGTGAGCGACCACAAACCAATATTTTTGCCACAGACTGTAATTTACTTTCTTTATGTGTTTGAAATATATTTTAATCCTTTGTGCAGCTTTTTAATTTGTTTTGTCAGTATCCACAAAGGTTTCAATGTGCTACATGATACTATATGATGTATCTTGACTAATTATCTATCAATCACACAGTACATTCACAAAGGAGAAAACATTCATTCAATCTGTTTGAATTTCATCTCACTATAGTATTAATTTGAATGTACTGAAATGCTGAATACTGATAACAGTTACTTCAATCAGGGCAAATAAGCTGATACTGTCCCACCTCTAGGAATGATTGTGTATATTATTCACTCTGAGACTTTTTTTACAGGAATGGTGCAACGCCTATGCATGTCCATGGGTGTGTAGGAATATGTACTGTTCCATAACTTAGCAACTTATCTAAATAATGTACACCAGCTACTCTCTTCTGCAGAATCGTGCTGAATATCTGATACATTTGAGTCAATTCTTCCCTTAAAAGACAATGCATTCCCCCCTCCTCCCAGTCCTTCCTGCCTCACACATTATCTGGCAGTTCCTGACTTCAGCTAATGATACAATAACTTTATTCATAGTTTAGTCTCAAGAGGTCTTCAGTGGATATCTGCCAACTTTCAGTTTTTATCACAGCTGGAAACAAGTAATTTATTAGCACTATCTATCATTTAGAAAAATCTTGAGAAATGATCATATTAGAAAAAAGCTTTGACAATACCTGATCTTTTTCCTTTAGGCGTTGTGGACCGAAACGTACCAAACCAATGAAACAAAGACGCTGCATTACTTCATGTATGCTGAATATATACTTCCTTTTTGAAAATAAGCAACATCTCATATTTTCTGGCAAGTGTTTGACTAAATAGTGCCGACGAACAGGATGTGTCAAATAATTTTCCATGTCAGGAACTATGTAAGAAATATTGAAAACCTTAACAAAAATAGAGAGAGGAAGTCGTAGCAATATGTCACACATTAGAGCCCAGCCTTTTGGCCAACCTGTAAAATAAGGACAGAACCAAACAATGCGAATAGCTCACACACAAAAAATCACTGATAGTATTTAGTATGCACTATCAGACATGACAACTACATCAAAAAAACTTACCTGTATGCTGGGGCAATGGAGGAATAAACATTTTCCAACAAGGCTTGGGAACAAAAATTTTTGGCATATTTGACTCATCTTCTTCAGTGATAATGATGCCTTGCTCTTTGAGATCACTAATTGCTGTCACTTGATCTAAATCAAGATCACCTTCATAACCAGCAACAAGATAAAATAAAAACTGGTGCAAAGTTTTCATTCTAATGAACTTTGGACTGAAGCCATACTTCTTTCCAATCCTCTGAAAATGATCATGAGCACATATTTAAAAGTTATGCTTTTTCAGTTCCAAAGACAAATACATATTGCAGTAATTTCAAAGAGGATGAAGATACAGTATTGAGAAATGAGGTGAAATTCTTCTGTCTACTGCTGTATTACATTAACTACGACATTTTAAAAGAGCTTCAGTACTGCTGATGTTTCCACCAAGGTATATGTCATGCAGACAATGATATTATTAACTGCCCTGCTGAAAAAAAGTAATGAGCCACATATAGAACAGGCTGCACATTCTGCATTTTGTAATACATTGTGTTACCATCAGAAGCAAGGAGGATTAAGGTTTAATGTCCAGTCAATTGATGAGAGTATTAGATCAGAGCACAAGCTCACGACGAGGAAAGGATAGAATAGAAACTGGCAATGTCCTTCTCAAAGGAATGGTCAATTTTGGGAAACAGGAACAAACTAAATCTAGATGATTTGACAAGGATGTGAACTTCTTTCCTCCAGAATGCAGCTGTTGTACTTCAGCTGCTGTGTCTCCTTGCTTGGTATCACTACAGAATAAGGAGTTTTAGTGAGTTTAATAATCTAAATTTGCTTTTACTTTACTAATCAATGAAAGACACAATTACTACACATACAGTATATAATCTGCTTGGAACTCCATATAATTCTTTTTTAACAACACCATTTACTGTAAACTGAAACTACAGATGAGGCTGAAATGACAGTTTTGATTTTGGATGCAACCATGTTTGTGAAGATGTTAACATTTGAAACAGCCATAAAACATATATTAATTTAATAAAAATGTGCTGTAACAGAGGAAAGAAAGAAGCAAAACATACTTTAATGGTTCATAAATGCATAGGTCATTAGATGCGGATAAGAATTGTCAAGTTGGACAAGGTAGGAGAGGAAGCTGATAAAGTTCTTTTTGAAGTTGGTTTAAGGGCAAACTAAATCTAGATTTCCAGATGCATTTTAAGAAATGCATATTAACTTTGTTGTATTGATTTTTACTTCCCGGCTGGGTCGGAGATTTTCTCTGCTCAGGGACTGGGTGTTGTGTTGTCTCCATCATTACATCATCCCCATCGAAATGCAAGTCGCCGAAGTGGTGTCAACTCAAAAGACTTGCACGGCAACTGGTCTACCCAATGGGAGGCCCTAGCCACACGACATTTTGTTTCATGTATCATGACAGTTAAAGCTCCATATGCCTCATGTTATGCAATTACAGACACAATTCAATTATGGTTGTCCTACAATAACACTTTACTTCTCAGGTATACGAGAAGTAATGTTCACATGAAAACGGTATTCACTTTCTAACATAATTCCTAGTAACGAGATGAAATTACTGTGTGCCCTGGCATTCTGCACTTATTTGACTTATATGATGGTCACTCCCAGAAATACATCTAGGCATGTTCCCCCAATGAATATTCACATTGCGCTGCCTACTCTCTTATGATAACGTGGGATTTAGATGTTACACATGTTAAGAGCACTGGTGTAATTATAAAGTTGCTGGCATATTTATGTATGAATGTTTTTCATTATTCCAAGATTTTTTGGAAATATTTCTGTACTGGTGATTTATTCAGGCATTTTATGTTTGTCAATCATATACTAAACTACACTTTTAGTTTGTCTGTCACTTCATTTAGGATGTAATACTCCTCCAACATACACATGTACAGATTTACATGGTATGTGATTTTTTGCACTTTTTATTTCTCATCAACAATTTTATTCATGTGGCTCTGTAAGATTTCTTAGTTCACTGATTTTCGACATTGTACTGTACACAAGGAAAACAATTTTGTTTTCATAGCAAACTGAAGTACTTTGTTCTTACGTGTAATATTGTAATCTTCGAATTCTACTTCATTTTTGTACTCAATACCATGAGATATTTCACACGTACAGGGGTAATTCCTTGCTCTAATATGTGATTACATTAGATTGACATTACTGATGTTATTTTGACATCCTTGTAACAAGAAGGTGTGAATTTGTGAATACACTGTATTATTATTGTTATTACCATTATTTTAAAAAGTTATATTATATGTTGGATTTTTCATAATGATTAATTGTAAATCATATTCATTTCCTGGACTGTAACATCTTTTGATATGTACACTCTTTACTGTGGCACCATAAGTATCCTTGTCGTGCAGTCTCTGGATCTCAGTTGACTGGGTCACAATGTTTTACTGGTAGCTGTTACTGTGAGTCATAATATGCCCTGCAGTATGCCATTCGTCTGTGGCATGATCGAGTGAGGTGGCACAGTGGTTAGCACAATGGACTTGCATGTGGAAGGATGACAGTTCAAATCTGCGTCTGGTTGTCCTCATTTAGGTTTTCCCCGCTTTCCCTAAATTGCCTCGGCCAAATGCCGAGATGGTTCCTTTGACAGGGCATGGCTGATTCCCTCCCCCATCTATCCTTAATATGAGATTCTGCTCGTTTCTAGTAACCTCGTTGTCAGCAGGACATTAAACAATAATCTATTCCTCCTCCTGTAGCATGTTGCATGAAATGTAAACTTTTTTTTTTAAGTGCTTCTTTTCGAATATCTTCATATATGATGTATCAGTACTTAACGACTAAAGATTGTGTATTTTTCATCACGTGTAAAGTTTGTTTCTGTCTATTTGGTATAATTTTTGGATGATGGTTGGAAACCAAAATTGGTCAGAATAAATGTGTAAAATTCAATATAGCAAAGTTAACATGCATTCAGAATGAGATTTTCACTCTGCAGCGGAGTGTGCGCTGATATGAAACTTCCTGGCAGATTAAAACTGTGTGCCCGACCGAGACTAGAACTCGGGACCTTTGCCCTTTGCGGGCAAGTGCTCTACCAACTGAGCTACCGAAGCACGACTCACGCCCGGTACACAGTTTCATATCAGTGCACACTCCGCTGCAGAGCGAAAATCTCATTCTGGAAACATCCCCCAGGCTGTGGCTAAGCCATGTCTCCGCAATATCCTTTCTTTCAGGAGTGCTAGTTCTGCAAGGTTTGCAAGAGAGCTTCTGTAAAGTTTGGAAGGTAGGAGACGAGGTACTGGCAGAAGTAAAGCTGTGAGTACCGGGTGTGAGTCGTGCTTCGGTAGCTCAGTTGGTAGAGCACTTGCCCGCGAAAGGCAAAGGTCCCGAGTTCGAGTCTCGGTCGGGCACATAGTTTTAATCTGCCAGGAAATTTCATATCAGCGCACACTCTACTGCAGAGTGAAAATCTCATTCTGGAAACATCCCCCAGGCTGTGGCTAAGCCATGTCTCCGCAATATCCTTTCTTTCAGAAGTGCTAGTTCTGCAAGGTTCGCAGGAGAGCTTCTGTAAAGTTTGGAAGGTAGGAGACGAGGTACTGGCAGAAGTAAAGCTGTGAGTACCGGGCGTGAGTCGTGCTTCGGTAGCTCAGTTGGTAGAGCACTTGCCCGTGAAAGGCAAAGGTCCCGAGTTTGAGTCTCGGTCGGGCACACAGTTTTAATCTGCCAGGAAGTTTCTTACCATGCATTTCTTAAAATATATTCATGCTGTAGATTGTCACCTAAAAATGTTTCCAAATACGGATTTGAGCTCCCTGCTAGCAGACCATGAAACCAATGCTTTTCATATGTACCCACTAACTCAGTGAAACATGTATAAAATGTGGACTGTGTATTAGTTTTATGCATATAAAATCTTACAGTGAGCATGCAGCAGACTCTTCAACAGAAATCACCCATTATAGTCTAGTGGCAATCCCTGAGCAAGTGATTTCGTGAAGAAATTACTTTCTGCTTTGGCTGCACACTCCTACAGAATACAATAATTACTCCTACCAAAGATGGTTATTTAGAAACTTGTAAAAATTTGAAAAAACATGAAAGTTTTGTGTGTCAAAGCATATTAATTATAAAGGTAACAGAGGGAATTAATTACAAAAGCCGAATCATATGTGCTATAAAGTGATGTAACTGTATACAGGGTAATTAGCAGTACATAAGAAGTGTGACATACAAGGTTTACATATCAAGTGCATATATTCAGGACATGTTAAATCTCTATAACTGAATTGTAGATGCAACTTCTGGCTTGCTTGCGACATCCAATGCTCATCTTCTATAACTATATACTTTTTTCATATCATGCATTTATAGCAAACGCACATTTGTCTCTTTCCAGAACTGAAACACAACCATCTCTTTGCTTGGTCAGAGCATGACACACAATTCCACTAACACACTACCCCATTTCACAATGTAAACATACAAGCATGAGCAGGAACAGGAAAAGAAACAAATCAACCAGAGGATAAAGTGGAAGGCATAATTGTAAATGGAATGCCATATATGATATCTAGTCAAGTGAATATATGGTAAACAGACAGAGGAAGTTCATTACCAAATTCGAAGAGACAAGAAAAGACTGGTGTTGGCCTAATAGAAGAAATAAGTAAGTATGGAAGACTAAAGTTTAATTTCCCATTGACATCAATGACATTAAAGACAGAGCACATGCTCAGACTGTTTCAAGGAGGGGGAAGGATATCAGCCGTGCTTTTTCAAAGGACCCATCCTGGCATTCTTCTGGAGCAATTTAATGAAATCATGGAAAACCTTCATTTGGATGGAAAACCTAAATTTGGACCTTCTTCATCTGCAGTAATTTTTCTACTTTTAAGGTAACTTACTTCACTACTTTCCTCTTTCTTATACAGATTCAACTAAGTTTATCATGTTAAGCAATAATCCTCACACTTCCACAACCCAGAAAAGCATAACTCTCAGCAGGAGCATTTAAGGGCAGATTCTTTTTTGTAGGTGACAGTACATCCTTCTAATTCATATGAGTCATGTTATTCTGTGCCATTCCATTGTCCTTCTGTCTGGGAATCTGATGCTGGAAGTCATGCTAATCACATTCTCATCCAGGACGTTATGTTGACTTTGTTCTCTAGTTAGCTTTTGGATTTTTAGTCCGATTCCTGTATCCATCCTAACGTCAATTGCCATTCTGTGACACCCTCAGTTTCCAATTGTTTTTAGTCCAACATTCAAGTCAATGAACATTCGACTGTCTTTCCATGACCTGTGCCATGCCTCAAATATAACTTGGACGCCACATCTACAGGCCAATTTCTGTGGACAAGAGATGCAGGATGTCCACAGGGAGACAGTGAATGACCACTACAGCCAGGACAACAGAGCAGTGCAGACTGCTGTGTGGTGGTTTACCTAGAGAACAATTATGTAGGATGCTGTGCATGCACAGAGCTTGGGTTTAGCTGTTCTTACATGCCTAATTACTGAGTCATGACAATACCCAGTCAAATTAGCCTTCAGAAATTTGTATTTGTAGTTTATATGTTGCATGCATGTAATTAATCATAATTTTTGTTACATCCTATCCCCACTTTTAATATGTTTAGGGCTGTTTAATTTCTTTTGCATACTCCATCGTTTTTACTGCGACTTGTATGCTTTTTCAGCTATCAACTGAGCTGTGCCTGTTAAGGGTGGATTTGTACCTTGATTAGTATCCTTGTGTTGTCAGCAAACATTAAAGTTTTGAAACTGTCCTTTAGTCATTGCAAGATCACATAAGTAGGTTAAGAATTAGAGTGGCCCCAACACCGGTTCTTGTGGCACTTCATGTGTTACACTCCCTCATTCTGAGGTTAGTTTCATGCTGTGATATAGTCTGTTAATGATACCTTCTGCTTTCTGCTAGTAAGTTAGAACTCCACCCATGCACGAGGGGTGGCATTAACAACGTAACACTTTTCTCTCTCACATAAAATTTTGTGATCCACACAATCAAAGGCTTTTGCAAGACCACAACTTATAAGGAGGTGCTGAAAAGCAATGTATCTTAATATTTTATGTGAAAACTGTTTAAGTTTTTTTAAATAAAATGAACTCTATTAACTTTCTACGTATTTATTCTTCACTAGCTGAGAAACCCGGCATTACCTTGGGATTTATTTATAGTTGTGCCCAAGACTTCATCTGTGTGGAATTTATTTTTGACTTATAAAGCTTTCTTTTGGACAGCATTTGTAGTAATATACTGGGGACACGAACAAAGAGCTTTTTTGCTTGACTAACATAGCAGACAGCTAAATAGAGCTGGCCATGTGAAAAGCAACTGACAATAAGATCCATGCCCACAACACCCAACATCTGGCTTTGTGCTTTGTTTATGGCCATGGTATAACCTAAATTTACCAGGAATTAAACATGTTTAAAGTGAAATAGTAGACTGTTACAAATATGGTATTAAGGGTACTAACTCTCTCCTGTTAAAACTTCCATTTGTATGAAGTGATGTTGGAGAGAAGTAGTTTTAAGCCTTAATGAGTGAACGGTTCTGAGGAGCGAGAAAATGCATGATGCTCTTGAGCAGAGTTGCATCACAGCTCATTTTTGGAAAGTTTTCAGAGAGCAAGTTACAGGCAGATGTTACTGAGCCGCAGCAAGTTTCATCTTACAATTTTCACTGGATTCTTGAGCCCACTTGGTCCTCAGTCATTTACTCATATGAGTCAATCCACAAAGACTTGGCCACTTTCTACAAATTTTTATTTGTAAGCAAAAAGAAATTAAAATGTAATGAGAAAGCATTAAGATCACAAAGCAAATCTGATAAATTTGTTTTGGCTAGCAAAGAATATAAACAGAACCTACTGAAAGAAGCAGAGCAACCATCATTGAGTATTTCATACTCAAAGAGATATCAGCAAATCCATATATCCTAGCTAAGTAAATTTTAATTAAGTTTGAATTCTGTCACTGTCATAAATTTCCAAAAATACACCTGTTACTGAGTTTAAAAAACCAACAGTTTCTGCTACTGATTCTTTCATGTACTACAAAACTAACAGCATCATCTGTCCATTCTTGGTGTACAATGCCATGATGATTAAACATTTGAACTAATAAGTGAGCAGACAGTTTTAGATAAAACTTTAAATTACAATATCTTTCTTTTTGAATTCAGATTTTCATTAAATAAGGCCTATATGTTGCCCCGAGCTACACTCACGTTACCTGTGAAAACCCCATCAGAATTCTTCTAGTAGTTTTGGAGATTAGTGCATTCAGACAAACATGATGGTTTTACTATTTTGTTATTAGCATATGTGTTTACATATTTATTTCTCAACATAGTCACCTCAGTGATGAACACATGTCTCCAGTGGGAGACCAGTTTGTTGAGACAATCACTGAAGAATGTTTGAGTTTTTTGACAGAGTCATAACCTCATCTCTGCATCCACCACTTCATCACTACCAAAGTAAAGTCCTCCGGTGTTCTTAATTTTTGGGAATACTTCAAACTCTGTCACATACAGTGAGTTTAGCACCACAATTCCTTCATTATGAGCACAAACAACCCAATGTCACACGTTGCTAATGTCAATAAAATTATCACCGAACACAGTTTTCATTTGTTCATGATTTCAACTGGAGGCATCCATTTTGCAGTTAAAAACTCAATTACATTATGCTGGTTTTCATGCACCAACACAGTTACATTACACACTGCCCTGTTACACACTAGAATTTGAAGCCCTCTAGTGGCAGAGGGTTGCAACATGCATCAGCAAAATGGGAAAAGTCGACCAAGTAATATGCATAATTTGGAATACCTTAATCAATATTTAGAACAGAATAAAAATTCAGAGTCATGCTTTTTCAGCATGCCATCATATACAAACAGGAAAATTTTCTTGTTTAGCTCTGCTAGCACTTCATTTATGAGGTACTGTATTGCTCTGGCAGTGGAAAATCCTTTATAAAAGCCAAAATAAGAGGCAGTTAACAGGTTCTGATCAGTCAAATGATTCAGTATTCTACCATGTGTCACTTTCTCAAACACGTTTAAAAAGACTAGATGGAGTGAAGCATGTCTGTAATTAGAGGTAGGGCATTTATTTCCAGTTTTGTTGGTCATAGCATAATAAAAGTTTATCACGAAATAAACATGTTTAAATGTACCTTATCTAAGCACATCAGGAAATATGCCCTGAGTCTTTGATTGAATATAAGATAGTTTAAGTGTAATCCAATCAAAATTTTAATATTCTGGTAGAAACCACAGAAAAGTGGTTACTGACTTGATCCATTTTGTAATCTTCTTAGGTGTATACCCTTTTATAATCATCCTACAAAGTTTGTTTGCATATTTGCTATTTTTCTGTCAAATGCACTCAGCACACTGATAAAAAAAGGGGAAGAAGGCACCATCCTGTCACTGTGACTTCCATAATATTTATCTGATTAAGAGGCTAAGTCCATCCATAGCAGAGGCATCATCCTATCATACGATAACTAGAAATGCACAACATTAAGTTGGAAATCACATGACCACAAGTTCTGCTATAACAGTTAAACTCATAGAAATACATAAGGGTAATAATCAGTGGATCTCTCTCATTTATGCAAGACTGCACAAGACACAAACCACAGTTAGTCAAGTCACTCTCCTATTTAAAGACTTATTTTCCCCCAACTCACCTGGATGCCAGGAACAGAGAATGCAAGCTCCTTACAGCACATAGACTGTCACTTGACTATTGCCCAATACATACAATCAACTAAAGGGGAGTGAAGCGTTTCAGATGAGGAGTAAAGTAAGTGAGCAACAAGAAACATCTTTTCCATGCAATGTTGGAACTGGATGCACTTTCATCATCATCAGCATTATGGATTAGGCCTGTGGACCTATTCATTCTTCAAAGGAAATTTTTCTCCCAGTTGTTGAGATATCCTCCTACATTTCACAGTGTTATCCATCCGATTTTCTTAAGGGAGTCAAAGGTAAAGCCTGTGGTAGGCAAGGAATATCTGTTTTTTCTCATTACAAGATAAAGGAAAAAATTATCCAACAGCAAAACACATAATGCACTTACACTACAGCTACCACATTGCTACATGCAGTATTATTGTTGGTACAGCACAATGAATGGCTGTGGCAAGACACAAAATAATAGCGACATGAAGGCTTCAACCATTCTCCAGTTTAGAGCATGGGAGACCCATGTGGGTGTGTAAAGAGATCTAGAGATTAAACTAAGGGAAATTTTTAATTTTGATTACACATTTAACAGGTACCTTATCATAAATCAGCTTTTGTTCCTTGACACCAACATTTATTGAGTTTAACTCATTAACACTCTGATTTACTGTAGTACACTCCTTGCATAAATCTGTATTTTCCTTATTGGTTTCTGTTTTGGTTGGAGCTTTGGGAACCTTCTCCTTAGCAGTTATAAGAGATTTTACTCTAGTCTGCTCTATTGCTGACTGTATGACAGAGTGATCTGTAACAAACATTCCAAACAAGTCACATTGCTAAATAAATATATTTATTCTTATTTTAATTAAAGAGTCAGTTTTCTATGTTCATTACTCCTTTACAATAATGCTAATTCTAGGGAGGGAATGAAATAAAATAACAGAAGGTAGCCAAGCAGCTGTAGCTGGCCCAAGCATGGCAAATAGATAACATAACATTACAATGACAATTGACAACTGAAAAGGGTGAGAGTCACAACACAACACAGACACAAAAGGGCAAAGAGAGGGGGAAAGGAGAGAGAAGGGGGGGCGGGGAGGAGGGAAGAACTGGGGTGGAAAATAGCAAGAGAGGAAATGTTAAGGATAATGGTAAAGGAATGAGAAAGCTAATAACAAGGTTTGGGACAGGCGAATTGTCAGAATGGAGGTTGTGCTGGAGTGATAGTTCCATCTGCGAAGTTCAAAACAGCTATGGGACGAGTACTGATGCAGCTGTGGAAGCAAGAATGCAGGAAGATTATGGTTTAATTTCCTGTTAATGATAAGTCTTTACAAACTGAAAACAACCTCAGACAGTATAAGGTATGGGAAGGAAGCTGCCTGTGGGCTTTTTGAAGGAACCATCCTTTAAGCAACCTAAATCTGGATGACTGGATAGGAAATTGAATAACTTCATTCTAAATGACATTCAAGTGTCTTAACCAGTGTGCCACTTTGCTTGGAAGCTGCTACTGTTGATGTCACTGGTGTTGGGTGTGAAACAAACTTGTAGTTAGCCAGTTAGGTATAGTCGATGTACTCATAACAGTGAGCAGGTGAGACTCCACTCCCACTACATCCTCCCCCCCCCCCCCCCGCCCTCCCCCCCCCCCCCTGCCACCACCACCAAATTCCAGAAGCACCAAGCAGCCCCTACATGCTGTTTCATGAAGTTATACCAGCCCTACTGCAGTGTGCCTTTTAAATCAGTGATGATGAAATGCTCTGACATGCTCAGGAGTGTTTATTTCTCACTACAGGTAATAACAATACACAGAATACGGGCATTAGGAATTAATACAGTCAACACAAGAAGAGCACAACGACAGAATCTAAGTAAATCACTGCACGCAGTACTCAAGAATGGGTTGCATTAGCATTCTACACATGGTCTCCTTTATAGATGAGCTACACTTTCATAGAATTCTCCCAATAACTCTACTACTTACCTTACATGCTCATTCCATTTCACATCGCTTTTCAACATTATGCCTAGGTATCAAAATATAATGG